>NC_139688.1:32966430-33470465 GCF_964106915.1 Podarcis gaigeae
CTCTAAAGAAACGGAGTTGAATGTGGTTAAAAAAGTAAAATACCTAGGGGTGTACCTGACCTCCAAAAATTTGAATTTGTTTAAAGATAACTATGAGAAATGTTGGTCAGAAATCAAAAGAGATTTGGAAACATGGTCAAGATTGAAACTTTCCTTGTTAGGCCGAATAGCTGCTGTAAAGATGAATGTATTGCCGAAAATGTTATTTTTGTTTCAGGCCCTACAGATCGTGGACAAGGTGGAATGTTTTGGAAAGTGGCAGAAGGATATTTCTAAGTTTGTTTGGCAGGGCAAAAAGCCCCGAATAAAGTTTAAAATATTAACTGATGCGAAAGAAAGAGGGGGATTTGCCCTGCCAGACTTGAGGTTATATTATGAATCTGCAGCCTTCTGCTGGTTGAAAGATTGGATTTTATTGGAGAACACTGACGTCCTAGATCTGGAAGGGTTTGACAATGCGTTTGGGTGGCATGCATATTTGTGGTATGACAAGGTTAAAGTGCACAAATTGTTTAAAAACCATATTGTCAGAAGAGCAATTTGGAGGGTCTGGATAAAATATAAAGACTTATTGGAGAGTAAAACTCCGAGGTGGCTCTCACCGGTGGAGGCCAAGGCACGTAAGAGACTTAACATGGAGGCCCATTGGCCTAAATATTGGGAAATAATTGAAAAAACTGGAGACAATTGGAGGTTGCTAAGCTTGGAGAAATTGAAAACTAAGGTACGAGACTGGCTGCACTATGCGCAAATTCAAGAGGTATTTAAAATAGATAAAAAAGTTGGATTCCAGGTGGAAAAATCGAAACTAGAGATTGAATTGTTAGAGCCAAAAAGTAAGTTACTTTCGAGAATGTATAACTTGCTGCTTAAGTGGAATACACAGGATGAGACAGTCAAATCCGCTATGATAAAATGGGCTCAGGATGTGGGGCATAACATTATGTTTGCAGACTGGGAAAGGTTATGGAACACCGGTTTGAAATTTACGGCATGCACTGCCTTGAAGGAAAATATTATGAAAATGGTATACCGGTGGTACATGACCCCAGTCAAGTTAGCTAAGATATATCATCTGTCTGACAACAAATGTTGGAAATGTGGAGAGGCGGAAGGGACATTCTTTCATCTCTGGTGGACCTGCCCGAAAGTGAAGGCCTTCTGGGAAATGATCCATAATGAACTAAAAAAGGTACTGAGATTTACCTTACCTAAGAAACCAGAGGCCTTCCTTCTGGGCATGGTGGACCAGAGAGTGCTTAAGAAGGACAGAACCTTTTTCATGTATGCTACCACAGCAGCAAGGATCCTGATTGCAAAATATTGGAAGACACAAGATTTACCCACGCTGGAGGAATGGCAATCGCAGTTGATGGACTATATGGAATTGGCTGAAATGACTGGCAGAATTCGAGACGTGGGAGAAGAAAAAATTGAGGAGGACTGGGAAAAGTTTAAGGACTATTTGAAAAAACACTATAAGCTGTATGAATGTTAAAAAATGCACCTTTCAGGAAACTCTAGCTTCAGCAAATTTAAGTTAATGAAATGAAAATTAAGACACAAGAATTTAAAGGTAAAATAATGAAACAACTTTATTGTGTTTAATACAAAGCATATAAGAATTGGGTTACAGTAAAACTGAAATTAGGGAACATGATAAAATGGAAGTTACAATAAGTTTTGGAATAAGTTAACAAATTGCTGATGCTTTATAAGACAGGGAATGCAGGGTTCGGAGGATGTGGGGAAGTCCTATAGATTGGATGGAAAAAGAATATGGAAATTTGTTATTCTTCTACTCTATTTTCTTATAACCATTCTTTATTCTTTTTTCTGTATTTCTGTATTTCTAAAAAGCAATAAAAAATATTTAAAAAAAAAATAAACCGGAGAAGGGTAATGTCACTCATAAAAAAAAAAAGAAAGATGATAGATAGATAGATGATAGATAGATAGATAGATAGATAGATGATAGATGATAGATAATTTTCTGTGAAATAATGTAATAACTTTGGTGACAGTGATAATGTTTGGCATACTAAAGTCAACTGTTTCGCCAGTAATGATTCAGATCCCAGTTCAACCGCAAGGCCATGAGCTACAGGCATCCTTAGTGAATAGCTGTGAATGCAGCCCCAGAACTTTGGGGCTCTACCCTTGGGCTGTAAATGGCTGCTGTGTGTGGAATGGGGATGATAAGCACTTGTGATGCCCCTCAGCACATTGCTTAAGCAAAGGCCTCTGAGCTGCCGCTACCACTGGTATTGGTGGTGTGGTCTAAACCACTGAGACTCTTGGTCTTGCCGATCGGAAGGTCAGCAGTTCAATTCCATGCAATGGGGTGAGCTCCCATTGCTCTGTCCCAGCTCTCCCAACCTAGCAGTTTGAAAGCATAGCAATGCAAGTAGATAAATAGGTACCACTGTGGCAGGAAGGTAAATGACATTTCTGTGCACTCTGGCATTCATCATGGTGTCCCATTGCACTAGAAGCGGTTTAGTCATGCTGGCCACATGACCTTGAAAGCTGTCTGTGGACAAATGCTGGCGACCTCGGCCTGAAAGTGAGATGAGCACAGCACACCATAATCTCCTTTGACTGGACTTAACTGTCCAGGGTTCCTTTACCTTTTGCCTTTACTTATTGCCATGCACAATAAGCTGCAAAACTGAAACCTCATTTCTTCCCAGGGGCATCTGTGGTTTCAGCTCACTATGTGTAGAATGCAGCAGCAGTGGATGTTCACCCACCAGCTTGCCTTTTGGTTCAAGATATTAAAGAAGAAAATAATGATGATGATGATGATGATTTATACCCTGCCCACTCTGTGTGGCTTCCAACAAAAGATTAAAATACAAGAATTCATCAAATATTAAAAACTTTCCTAAACAGGGCTGCCTTCAGATGTCTTCCACAGGGCAGGCGCCACTACAGAATGGTACAGGCATTGTTGAGTTTCCTCCCTTCTGTGCTACCAGGGCTCATGGGCACCGGTTGCCAGTGACTGCAGGCCTAGACGCTCTTAAATGTCCCTCTAAGTGGCAGATTACAGGAAAGCATGAAAGTCCTGGAACATCAAGTCCAAAGGGTGGATCTTAATTCAGAGTTAATTAAAGCCGGAGCAAGATGATTGAAGAGTGTATCTTCCTAAATTGCGGATTAAACTTTTAATATACCGCGCTAATTGTGTTTAAATTTGCTACTTTGTTTCCAATTATTTAAGTGTTTTGAAATCACTGCAAGAGCGCCTTAGAAAAATATGTACTCAAGAGCAAATCTGTCCGGGAAAATCTGGCACAGTTGTATGGTGTTTCTTCTTCTTCTTCTAAATAAGTGCTTGCCAAACCTGTTCTTTGATCCAGCAAAACAGTCATAATTTAAAACAAGGCCTAGAGGCCTTCAAGGAATCAGGGAGGGATTTCATTCCTCTCTCCTTCCTCTTTTCCCCAAGGGGACCACTTCACCTTGCTCAGGTTGTAATCTACAAAGCGCAGCTCCCACACAAGCTGAATGGAAATAAATGGGTCTGTTGGGGGGGGGGGACATATACACACACAGTGTGCCTTGTGTGGAATGCAACACCTTTTGGGAACTGCATTTTTTAACCAGATGCATATTTGCAGATTCCGCCATGCAGAGTCAAAGGTAGGATAAGATGCCTAGTTCTCATTTAAACGGTCAGAGAATAGTTACAATTTAAACGTCACTTTTAAAAAGGAAACAAAAATGATTGACCAGAGGAAACAGCCTTTGTTTAACATTATTCAAATTTGATAATTTTATCAAACTTTCTATCTGAAGAAAATATTTTCCACATGAACTTGTCTGCCAGGATGCTTGCTCTCAATCCCAAAGCATTTTAATCGTGAACAGAATGAGCTGTACGATCTGGACTCACTGAACACTTGAGCGGCATAGTGTAGCGACAAATTCAGAAGTGCAAGAACTCATCATGGCAGCCTGCAAAGGTACGCCAAAAAGGACTAAAAAGACCTGAGGTGGCTGCTGCTCATCCATGATTATATAAATGCACCCACCCACCAAGGAGCAATGGTACACAGCATAATAGGACTGGCATAACTGAAAGGACTGGTGTAACTGAAAAGCTATGCATAGTTTCCTAGGAGTAAGCTCAATTAAATTCAGTATTGCCTACTTCCGGCTGCATAGGCTCAGCTTCTGAAACACATGGTGCATTGACAAAAGATAGTGAACCAGCTGAATTGCAACCATTAGCTTTCCATCGGAAATTCTGTCTTGCAAATAAGTGTTGCTCTTTAAAATGCTAGCATGGAGTGGGACCCCCTCTAAAGAAAAGGAAAGATGTATGCAGCCTCTGTTTGATGATTTCCCTCATTCATTCCCTTAGTCTTCCTTTTAAAGTCACCTTTGCACTGCAGCAGAATTTATAGTTAATCACATATTGCTGTGCAGAGCAGTGCATAGATCTAGACTGAAAGTATCAACTACCACTTGAGGTATAGCACAATGTTTCTGAATGTTTCTCTGGAGGTGATCATGATACCTATAGGATTAACATCAAACAAGTTTTCAGTAAGTAACATTGCCTGGAAATAACTCCCACTGAAACCTGTGGGACTTACTTTCAAGTACACATCATTAAGACTAGACTGTCTCTCATAAATGGTTTCCAAATAATTGTTTGCTATGATACGTTTTGCATATACATATTTGTTTCTCTTTAACTGCAAGGTCAACAACTCAATTATGGATATGAAAGTCATTATGCTTTTCCTGGCTCATCTATAAAGCCAAACATTATCATCGGTAATCATATTTTGGCAGTCACAAACCTTGCTGATGACGCACAATCTAGACCTTACTTCATTTCATTACACTATAGCACCTACTAGTATTGTTTAAATATCAACTTTCCCATTTTGGGAGTCATCCAAAGCCAGTTGTGTTTTCTGTCTAACTCCATATCAAGATAACTCATGGAAATAATGCTCCCTTTTTTTGGTAAGCATCTAACAATCTCAAAGTGTCTGATGTTCCACAAAGCAGTTCAGTAAATGAGGGTGTGTGTGTGTGGCCATATATGCATAGTTCACTAGAGGCCATCCAAGGAACATAACACATCTTATCTGTCTATCTTTTTGTTCCAGAGGAGCTTAAAGAAGTGAATTGTCTTGAAACACAAGGGCATTTCTCAACTCCTAATAAAAACCATACAGTTCCCAGTTCTTCACATTACAAGTTAGGCTATTTGGAAAGCCCAACAGCACACATGTCTTGAAAGCTGTGATCTACGTAAATAAGAGCTCAAGTGAAGCCATCAAGACAGTAAAGTAAAAATCTAATGCTTAACTTCATCTGAAAATAAGGTGGCAGAGACCATAATATAATGTGCAACTTCTCCGCATGAAAGCCGCATGCTCCTAACTTTCAAAATGACATCTGTACATTGGTTCAAAGCACAGTATATTTAACTTGCATCGAGAAAGCAGTGACGCAGTTCAGATATTTACTGGGCAATGAGCCTATTTGATACCATCAATCATGACATCCTTCTGGACCATCTAGAGGAGCTGGGAGCACTGTTATACAGTGGTTCCTCTCCTTTCTCCTGGGCTGTGTCTAGAAAGTGGTGTTGGGAGATGAGTGTTCAGACCCCTGGGCCCTCACTTGTGGGGTGCCTCAGGGTTCCCTCCTATCCCCCATGCTTTTTAACATCTACATGAAGCTGTTGGGAGAGATCATCAGGGGGTTTGGGCTGGGTGTTCATCAGTATGCAGATGACACCCAGCTCTACCTCTCTTTAAAATCAGAACCAGTGAAGGCTGTGAAGGTCCTGTGTGAATGCCTGGAGGCGGTTGGAGGATGGATGGCGGCTAACAGATTGAGGTTGAATCCTGACAAGACCGAAGTGTCCTACACCCCCTAAATTAGCCTCCTTCCCTCATATTTCCTGCAGGGATGCTAGCATTGAAATAAGTATCAACTGCAGTCAGCTTTTATATCTGAAATTGCAAGGAAGGGGTAGCCATTTTCTCTTTTAGGCACCAAAATGTCTTGAGCCAGCCGAGCTCCTCTATCATAGCAGATGGAATATTACCTAAACCAGGATACGGTCACCTATATGGGTGAGCTCTGCATCAATGGTGGGTTTCAGCTCTCAGCCAACCGTGAAATAAAGGTTGTATCCAATTCTAATCCTACTCAGAACAGATTCTTTAAAATAATGAAAATGACTAACTTGGGTCCATTAATTTCAATGGATCTTCTCTGAGCTTGAGACAAACCCTGAAATTTGCCAAAAGCTGTTGGACATTGAAGAAGAGCGTTGGCTCCAACATGTTTCCACTTAGGAAGCTTTATGACTGCAACATTCACAACAACAAAGGATGCCATGATAATTTATTCCAATTTTCTCAGTCTATATGCTAGGGAGATTATATTATCCTTACATAAATATAAAACAGATAGCTTTCATCAGAACTCATCTTTCATATAATGGGCTTACTTACACCAGATGTTTAAATGAGATGATGATATAGGATGGAAATATTTTCAGCCCCAAATGTTTCCATACCATGTGTCAAGGTTGTACAAAAGTCAGGAAAAATACATTCAAACAATGGTTTTCAATCTGTGTTCTGGGTAAAGTTTCGGTTCCTCTGCTTATGAGGGCTTATCAGAGTGACCTTATCCGCTTAATATCAATCTTGCTTCTGAAGGTTTCCCTTTTGGCAAAAATAAATTTATTTATTTTTCAGTGAAGTTTTGGAGAGGGTAACTATTGCTGAGGAAGATCTGGGCTGGAACTCTGACAGCAGGATGGACTAGTTGGGCATCAACATTTTATCCCTACTACAGTCCATATATGGACTGGACTTCATCTATGTTGTTGACATTGGAAGAAAAATTACCATTTGCACTAATGGAAGAATTTCTTCCAATGAAAACAGCAAGTACATGATGTGTGTGTGGGGGGGGAGATCTGAATTGTGACTGTAGTGGAGCTAAAAAGTTAAAGAACCCTTGCCTCAGAGTCCAGATCCCTGCTTCCCCAACCCTGCTTATAATTTATTTTTTAAAAGCTATTCACACAATTGCCCTTGCTGTAAGTAGTATCGGAGGCAGCAAGGTCAGAGGCAAAATCCCTTTGTTCCACTAACATGCTTTTAATTTAAAAAGGAAAGAGTGCCTGTTATTTGCACTCACAGTTAATGCACAACTCATTAACTTAATGCGCAGCTCGTTAAGGGAAAGGGATTTCGCCCAAGGACAAAGTACAGCCTTTCCATGCAGAAGTCAATGGTGTCTCTGGGTAGGCTGGAGAAGGATTCTGGTCTGAAACCTTGATGGAGCAAGCTTGTTTTCTCCTGCTCTGGAGGGTAGGACTCCAACTAAGGAATTCAAATTGCAAGAAAGGAGATTGCGACAAAACATCAGGAAGAACTTTCTGATGGTAAAAGCTGTTCAACCATGGAACAGTCTCCCTCAGGAAGCTGTGGGCTCTTCTTCACTTGAGGTTTTTCAGCAGAGGCTACACCACCATCTGTTATGATGCTTTAGCTGAGATTTTTGAATTGCAGGGGGTTGAACTAGAGAACCCTCGGGGCCCCTTCCAACTATGGTTGCTCAGATGAGCTGGATTGGTGCCGTGACTGGTTGGATGCAGAGAATGGTGAGAGGAACCAGCTGGGGAACCTCCAAGGGCAGAAGGCTCAGAGGTGGGGCAGCGGTGGTGGAACACTGATGGGTGGTCAGAGGGAGAAGACTGGGAAGAGGAGGTGCTGGAAGGGATAACTGGGCTTAGTGAGTTGGGAGAGTCTGTGGCAGAGAGACCTCCAGAATCAGCGGCAGAAGCAGGAGAGTGGGATGTGAGAGGCAGAGATGAAGAGTCATGAGTTTCTCCCCCTCCTGCTGTGTCAAGCTTCCCTTCCCTGCTTCTCCCAGAACCAGGAGAAGCATGAAAAGGATGGATGAGAGGTTGGTGGTGTGAAGACAGTCTCTGATTGCTTTGGGAAAAACCCTGGAGAGGAAGGGACTTAGACGGCTGTGAGGACATGGGTACTTTCAGTCTCAGCAATGGATTTTCATGGAGTAAGACCACTGGGTCGTGGTTTTGCCTACCTCTCAGCAATCATTACAACTTTGGAGGTTTAGGCATTGGGTAAACCTTAGTCTGGGGACGCGGGTGGCACTGTAGGTTAAACCACAGAGTGTGCTGGTCCCAGGGGGAAGGTACTGCTACCGTAGTCAGAGTTCACAAGATGTGAGGCGAGGTCCGAAACAGGGAGCCGGGCGGGGACAGGAACTCACGGAGATCAGAAGCATGAAGCCGGGCGGGGAACAAGAACGCTGGAAGGTCAGAAGCAGGAGGCCGGGCAGGGAACAGGAACACTGGAAGGTCCAAAGCTGGGAGCCGGGCAGGAACAGGAACGCTAGAAGGTCGGAAGCAGGAAGCCGGGCAAGGAACAGGAACACCGGAGGAACAGGACTGGATGCTGGCCGAAACAGCTCTTCAATGACGACGTTGCTCCCGCAACCTGGGACCGGGCTGACTGACCTTTATCTTCTCTAAGGCCAGTGGCGGTCCCGGCCCCCAGGAGCCCCGCCTCTCCTGGCCTTAAGGCGAGCACTCCTCCTGGGAGAAACCAGTTCCCTTCGCCTCTCTGCCCTAAGCCTCTGCAGTTCAGGAGAGGCTGAAGGGTTACTGGGCCCCGGGGGAGGCTCACCTGTAGGCACTGAGTCCTCAAGCACCTCTGGGGCCAGAATGGTTTCACCTGGTGCCTGCTCCTGAGGATCTGACACAGGTGCAGGCTCCTCAGAATCTAGGCCTTGCCCCAGTTCAGCCGGCCCTGGAGGTGGGGACTCCTGTGCAGGCTGGGATTCCTCTGGTTCAGCCTCTGAATCGGAATCCCAGGCCATCACACAGAGCCTAGGACTTGCCGATCAGAAGGACGGCAGTTCGAATCCCTGTGACGGGGTGAGCTCCCGTTGCTCGGCCCTGCTCCTGCCCACCTAGCAGTTTGAAAGCACGTCAAAGTGCAAGTAGATAAATAGGTACCGCTCTGGCGGGAAGGTAAGCGGCGTTTCCATGCGCTGCTCTGGTTTGCCAGAAGCGGCATAGTCCTGCTGGCCACATGACCCGGAAGCTGTACGCCGGCTCCCTCGGCCAATAAAGCAAGATGAGCACCGCAACCCCAGAGTCGGTCACGACTGGACCTAATGGTCAGGGGTCCCTTTACATTTAAACCTTAGTCTTGGCTGGAGGGGAGGATGTGCACTCCGCCTCCCGCTCCAGATGTTAAACGGATCAGGGAGGAGTAGCTTCTGTCCATATGCCCAGGCAGGGGCTTGGGCCTCAGCACCCCTCAAGGTGGCGATCCCCATGGGGGTCCCCCTATGATGTCAGTCATAGGAATCCTCCACTGCTGGGTCAACACTTGGTGTCACTTCTGGCAGGCGGTGCAGAAGCAAATGGCTGCCCAGTGCCTATGCCCAACCTCTTACATCTGCAGTCAATAAAGTTGTGGCCTGATTTGACTCCATTTAAGCTGTGTTGTGTCCTTCATTCCTACCCAGTCGAGGAGGTGGGGAGTGTGGAGTCTGGGCATGCAACTGAATTTACATCCCTCCCTTCCTCCATCCCTGGCGATTCAACTTTCTCACAGTTCCAGCTGCTCCCCTACTGCACTGTGCATACTTTCCTGTGATGCAATTAAAAAGAAGAAGATAATGGCAACGATTTTCACTTTTTGGCAAGTACGAAAGGTATAAACAACAGGGCATGAACATGCCACTAAGATGCCAGAAGTGAAGGTGTGTGCGTCAACGAGAACACATTTGTCTTTCCATATGTCAGCAAATCCTCATAGCAAAATTCTTATGAGCATTTTTGACAATTTGGTGTTGAAACATTTAAGACAGTCAATTGGCTTCATAATGGGAAAGATACAAGAGTTGTCTGTGGTTTCATTAAGGCACCTCTTGCTTTGGTACCTGAGGGTCTGAACTGAAGCCCACTGACATCAACGGAGGTATTTCCGTTGACTTCAAGGGTCTTGGATCTGGATATTTTTTCCCTGCAAAGTAAAAAATGCTGTCGAAGAGTGCCCCCCAGGTGGAAACATTTTTGCTTCCTTTCTTATTCCTAGCATGCATGTTGCAATATGAATCAGGATAGGAGATGGGAGAAATCTGGAGGGTAGGATGTAAGATGAAAATGATGAAAAACGTAAAAAGGAAGGAGTGGCATTTAACCATTAAGAAGATAAAACTATTTTTGCCAGTTACAGCAAGAAGAATGGCAGCCACTGTTCATGTGCCTGCATCTGAAATGAGGTTTCATTAACTTTTCAATTGCTTTTGCTGGCATCGAGGTTATGCATTAGAAAGAGTCAAACACACTTAAGTAGTTGCTTTAAAAAATAATAATAATAGGGATCTCTTATCAACCCGGTTGAAATACTCCAAATTGTGGATGATTTTCTGCTACTCCTTTTGCGCTCTGCCTCTCAGCATGGATATGCTTTGTGTGTGGTAGGAGTATCTCCCAGAAGCTCATTCCTATCATCTAAAATCTCAGACATGCATTATGTTTTCTCATTTTACAGCTATATCAAGAGCGAGCTTCTGCAAGCTACCCGCAAGCACATTTCAAGCAATCGCCTTGATCTAGAGAGCTCGGTGACCTTGGACATGAATGCAGGTCTTGCGTGCACAAAAGCTGCCCTAATTATTCCAGTGGAGTGGGAAGATCTGCATATCCAGACAGATGCAAACCATATGCAGTCAGAATGCCTTGGACTCAGCTATACAGCTGCAAATAAAACGTTTAAAGTGTGTTTTAAGTGCAAGACACAATGTGACACTAGATGGCGATGGTGAGCCTTATGGAAAATTCAACGTGTTTTTAAAAATGCTTTTTTAAAAAGCATTTTCAGAATGATTGATTGATTGATTTTAAAGCTTGCAGAAACTTGATTTAAATGTTACAAAAAAATAAACAATACAATTATACATTTCAGTTATACATTTCTCTTCTTACATATACTGATCCCAGTATAATGCTCTAGAACATATCTTTGCCCCAAACCAGTCCTTTTCACCTTAAAATCAGAACAATTTTTATATGTGTGTAGATTCCACCTTGGACTCAAAACTGACTGCAACTAAAGTCCAAAACTTACTCATTAAAAGTTAAAACTTGATGGTAAGATGAACCCAAACCCACCACTGCGATCCTGATCACCATTCCACGGCTGAGCAATAATTCAAATCCTTTACTTAAACATCAGACAGGGCCCTTCTTGATTAGGCCACTGGAGGAGGGAGGTGCAGTGCTCTTTTATTGTAAAGGCTGGAGGCAGACAGTCAGGGATCCACAGGAGGAGAAATGACCGCTGGGAGGAGCGTAAAGAAGAGACGCCATGGTGCATCTGGAACAGTGGAAGCAGATGCCTTCATGGGCCCCAGCTGCAATGAAACATGATCTCTCCTGCGTTGGTCTCTACAGCCACCCCAGGCACTGTAACTCTCCAATGGTTTGACTTGCCCCCGACGGCATACTCTTCCTTTGCCTCTTGTAATAGGCTGATGCCAACCATTTTGGCCAGCTATTCTATATTGTCTCATATGGATCGTTTCATGCTTCCGTTTCTATATATTAGTAATCAAACTACAAGCTGCATGTGCAGCCACTTCATACGCCATTGTCGTTTTACAGAAAGCAGCTCCCAACCACAGGTCTCCTCGTTGGCAGACCCACCAGCACATTTCTTTGGTGTCCTCTCTTCATAACAATGATCTGTGAACCCTTTGAGATAGTTCAGAACTTAAGAAGCTATAATAATGATCCGCATTATATTATTGCAGCTGCCTCCATGGGAAAAGTCATACAAATGGAATCTTTAATTGAGAATCATGAGATTTCTCTTCCCAAGCCGGATGGAGGAGGGCTGTGGTTCTGTAGGAAAATGGTTAATTTGCACGCAGAAACTACCAGCCAGGTTCAATCCCTGGCTTCTGCAGGTAGGGCTGGCAGAAACCCCTGTCTGAAGGAAGGGAAAAGGGGTACTCAAGTCAGGTGTCTGAAGCAAAATAAACAATAACCTTTTAATTAAGAGACCATGTTCTGACCACTCACGTTCTTCAAAATAAAATCAATCCTGAAAATATAGGGTGTGTCTAATAAGCCAACATCATCCTGGCCACGTTGCTCAGTCCAAAGTCTGGATGAGATCATGCCTTATTACTGTTAGCTGCAAAGCAGGCTGTTATCCTCTAAGAACCCTGGAAGTAAAATAATAGTTCTTCCAGGCTATCATTAGAGAGGCCTGAGAACAGGGGTGGCCTTTGTAATATGGCGTCCCTTGCGAGGCCAACATTTGGCACCCCCAACTAGATCTTCTCCATTATGGATCTTCTCAAGTTTGCGCCCACTCCACCTACCCTAAATCCAGTGCTGCTGGAAGGTGGAAGAACTTTTACTTCCTTTAAAAGAGGATCCTATCACCTTTCATTGAGAAGATGGTGAGCCAGCAATTGTGGCAAGTACCCAGGAAGTCTGAACTCCTCTTGGAGCAAACACTAACACTACTACTACTACTACTACTACTACTACTACCAATAATAATAATCATCATAATTTATTTATGCCTCAGCAATCTGACTGGGTTTCCCTAGCCACTCTGGGTGGTGGCTCCCAAAAGAATATAAAAAACCACGATAAAACACTAAACATTAAAAACTTCCCTAAACAAGGTATCTTCAGATATCTTCTAAAAGTCAGATAGTTATTTATCTCCTGATGTGAGGACGTTCCACAGGATGGGTGCCACTACCGAGAAGGCCCTCTGCCTGGTTCCCTGTAACTTTGCTTCTCGCAATGAGGGAACCGCCAGAAGGCCCTCAGAGCTGGAGCTCAGTGTCTGGGCTGAATGGTGGGGGTGGAGACGCTCCTTTAGGTATACTGGGCCGAGGCCTTTTAGGGCTTTAAAGGTCAGCGTCAACACTTTGAATTGTGCTCGGAAACATACTGGGAGCCAATGTAGGTGTTTCAGGACCTCAGCATGGATGGTGGTGGAGGGGCCATATAATACAGTATGGATGCCCTTCAGTGCTGGCTGGGGTTTGTACTTCAAAATATCTGGAGGGCACTAGGCTCATGAAAGTTGGTGGATAACCCATTGACAATCCCAGTTAAGTCCTGGAAAGGCCCACGTTGGATTTTTCTTCCCTGACTTGAAGGGCTGCATCCCACATTTCTCACATTTCATCAGAGGTTCCTCTTGAAGACACTTGGCAGAAGCAGGGATGCCCCTGGGTATTCTGCAACAGGGTGTTTCTTCACAGATTAATTTAAAAGGAAAACAAATTAAAATGAAAAACTCATCTGCTTTTTGCTTTTTTCTTTCTTTGCCTGCTATGTCCCCTGAACCTGCTGTTTCTTTTCTAGTCTCTACTTAGATCCCCCCCCCCCATCTTAAATGGATGAGGAGGGACTGTTCTTCTTTTTTTGGTGCATGTGTTCATGATGTTTGGTGCTGATTTACAGCAACAAAAAATATAATTTAATGCAAGCCTTCTCCCTTTCTCCAAATTTCCAGTTTGGCTGTAGATAAATCACGTTAATCCCCCCCTGACTGTGGGTTGGGAACAACAGTTATAGTCAATAAATTTCTCTAGATGGTTTCCCAAACATGCATTATTCGCCCAGCCTTTCCCATGAAGGCAGCTGTAATAATATAATATGCTTTGTGTACAAAGTTCATTCCGAAATATCTCCAAGGGTTTACAAACTATTATTATGAAGAAAAGACATCAAAGAAATGCACTGGAGCTGACAAGGCAGGCTGCTGCTTTGCAACTGAACCATGGTTTGTCTCTTCAGTCCTGGAAGCTACTTTATTGAGCTTCCTTCCTGATTTGCTTGCACAAAGCTTATGTGGAGGTTAGATTATATATTTACTGAGCATTTGTTCCGATTTGTTTGCAGGGAGGGAAATGTGGCAATAAGCCTTGATCCTTTTTTGCCTGCAAGGTGTTTTTCTGTCTTTCTATTAATCATGCACCCATTCCACACTTTCCAATGTACTTCCCCAACACTTTTTTAACTGCAAAAGGCCTTTAAAAGGGGTGTTGTTGTTGTTGCTGTACAGTACTAGAGTGACAGAGTACTTGAATTCACTTTAATAGTGCAAACCTAAATTTCCATGTATGCATCTGAATTCTTCTTACTGACAGCCTTGGACCATTATCTTTCCCCCAAAATAACACATGCAGTGTTTATGGCTTGGTACACATGAGTCCCCCATCCCCCGAATCTTGGGAATTGTAGTTTGTTCAGTGTGCTGGGAATTGTAGCACACTTGGGTGTAAATTACAGTTCTTGGGATTCTTTGGGGAAAGCTATGTGTTTTAATGTATGGCGTACATTACTAGGGCCAAGCTAGATGCAACAGCAACGACTCTGTACTGGAATTCTCATTCTGAAAGCAAAAAAGACCTAACTTATGTTTCTCTGTGGTTCTTTTCACCCTGCCCAAGCAACAGCTGGTATCAGAGTTAGGCAGATGAGAGAAGCTGTAGGGATGTACGTTGTTTGTGTGTGAGAGGGAAAATCCACTTGTCTGCTTCTCAGCTCAGACCCCTCCCCCCCCCCACTTTCTACCTGATTGTGGCAGTTCCGTTCTTAAACAAGGCAAAGGTGCTGCTGGTGCATCTCCTTTGGCTCCCAAACAACTGCATTGGCTGAAAGCAACTGCGTTCAATCCACCGTCCCAAACACTTGCCAACAACTGCGTTCAATCCACCATCCCAAACACTTGCCAAAAACAAGCCACACATGTTGAATAACTAGAAAGACTCATATTTTGTAAACAGGAAATTCTGATGGCTGTAAAAAGAAAGGGGCGGGGGGGGGGGAGAGAACAGCATGGAAATTTCAGATTACTCTGACCATGAATTTGGCATGTTAAGAGGAACATGAAGATGCACATATGAGGACGTTGGTCAAAGTACAAACAAGATGATGAAAATGGCTGAGTCACACATGCAAGCTCTTAAAGGATGCTTCAACAAATATTACAAGGAATATCCTCAACCACAGGCTGAATGGAAGTACTGTGTGGTCCTGGGACACAATTTTCTAATGAAGAAGTCTTTACGTGTTGTTTTTTATGTGGAGTCTGTCTCACCAATCTGTTCTGGCCTTTCATGGAATGAGGGACCTTGGTTTTGGTATTGTTATGAGTATGTGGGTGCTAGGAACCCTAAATCCCTGGGTCCAGTAGTTATTAATTAATGCTTGGAATATTAAGACTGGGTGCCAATATTAAGACTGAGTGTGTATGAAGCCAGTGTTTCTTAAGCCATACTCCTGTGTATTGAGCTGTGTGCTAGACGCTATTGATTACCGGCAATCAGCAAGTATTAAAAGCTAATTAAGCTAGGCAGCGCTGCCACGCACCCTCCTCAGCTGTGGCACACCACACACCTGGCAGCATATCTGACCAGGCAGCAGAAAGCTTCCCACCTTGGCTGCGGCTGTAGCAGCTCCACCTCTTATGTCAGGTCAGGCCTGACTCGACAGCGGAGGGCCGGAGGAAAGTGGGCAGCAATTTCCCTGCCCTCCCCTACCCTGAACTGTGGCGCACGCTCCATCGCTGCACCACAACAGTATGAACCCCCGGGCCCTACAAATGTTAAAATTGTAGTGAAAGCCGTGGGGTGACTGTCAAGCATTCAACAAATGTGAGAAGATTGAAGCCACTGTGCAGCCATCTTGGTCTGAGGCTGTGTTTGGACCAAGAGGAGACCACTGACTCTCTTAACTGCACAGGCCACGATCATAAAGATGCTGCTGCTCTCCTTCTGAAAATATCATCTTACCTCACCTATGTCAGTCCCAACCTTGCCTATCCTTAAAGACTCTGTGGCTTACGCCTAAATATTGCACAAGAGCCAGGCCCCCTAAATGGAAGGCCTACTTCTATATAAACAGGACGCAGGTGGCGCTGTGGGTTAAACCACAGAGCCTAGGACTTGCTGATCAGAAGGTTGGCGGTTCGAATCCCCGTGATGGGGTGAGCTCCCGTTGCTCGGTCCCAGCTCCTGCCAACCTAGCAGTTCGAAAGCACGTCAGAGTGCAAGTAGATAAATAGGTACTGCTCCGGCGGGAAGGTAAATGGCATTTCCTGCGCTGCTCTGGTTCGCCAGAAGCGGCTTAGTCATGCTGGCCACATGACCCGGAAGCTGTACGCCAGCTCCCTTGGCCAATAAAGCGAGATGAGCGCCACAACCCCAGAGTTGGTACCTCAGGTTAAGTACTTAATTTGTTCCGGAGGTCCGTTCTTAACCTGAAGCACTACTTAAGCTAATGGGGCCTCCTGCTGCCTCCATGCCACCGGAGTACGATTTCTGTTCTCATCCTGAAGCAAAGTTCTTAACCTGAAGCACTATTTCTGGGTTAGCGGAGTCTGTAACCTGAAACGTATGTAACCTGAGGTACCACTGTACTTCCATATAAATAGTTAAGATGGACACCCAGCTGTGACCCAGCCATTCTGCTTAACTTTCACTAACTCCCTGGGCTCCTCCGTCACCTGTATCTTCTGACAAAGATGACTGAGGAGAGGCCTAATGGCCTTACTTCACCACTTTCTGGTCAATACTGCACAGGTTGAGGATTTTTATCCTCCACTTCTTTATTAGTTCTGCTATATTTTATAAGGGGTGTGTGTGTGCTGGTAAGTATCACCCATTTTGGATATAGCCAGATATACATTTCAAACTCAGATTGAGATTTATACCAAAATTCTTCTCAGTCAGTTCTAAGGAGAGATGCTTGAAGAATGCCATCTAGTGGCTACAAGCAATGTAAGAACAAATACATTTTTTTGGTTTCATCTGCTGGCAGGCCATAAACTTTTAAATCCTATTAATGACACACAGTACACACAGGTATAGATAAATATGCACACAAATGTAAGCATTTCCTTATGTACTCATTTAGAATATTTCTAATCCTCCCTTATTGCTAGCAATCCCAGGTGTGGTACAGTAAACCAATTTAAAATCAACAATTATATCCAGCCAATAATAACATAAAATCAACAGCTGCCCAGCGGGAAGGATGTTTAAGACTGATATTACTTGTAATCTGTCTTGAGAGGATTTGCATCCTGAAAGATAGGATTAAATAACTGACATGAATGAATGAATAAATGAATGAATGTCCAGTAAGAAATTAGTAAACAGCAGACAATACATAAATACTGTGTTTTCAGCCTTGGCCTAGAACAAATACCTTACAAATGCCTGATTGTAAGAACAAATACCTTGCAAATGACTCGCCTGCATAAGCAAGTCTTCAGCTGGTGACACAACCCAAAAAGAGATGGTGGCAGCTGTATTTCAAAAGGGAGACCATTCCACATACAGGATGCTACCACAAAGAAGGTTCTCTCCCATTTGCCCCCCCCATAAGATATCAATGGCAAAAAGATGTTTCCAAATTTATCTGGCAGGGGAAGAAACCAAGGATTAAGTATAAACTATTAACAGATACCAAAGAAAGAGGTGGCTTCTCTCTGCCAGATTTGAAATTATATTATGAGGTGTCATGTCTCTGCTGGCTACGGGAGTGGATAACCTTAAAAAATACAGATATTTTAGACCTTGAGGGTTAAAATAATAGATTTGGTTGGCATGCATATTTATGGTATGAGAAGACCAACATGCATACAGGCTTTTTGAATCACTTGGTAAGAAAAGCAATTTATGGTGTATGGGGAAAATATAAAAACCTGTTTGACCAGAAGACACCATGGTGACTTTCCCCAGTGGAAGTGATATCCTTGAAAAAGACTAATGAATGCAAAAAATGAATGGGCAGCCTATAATGGGGAACGGGGTAACAAGAAGGGCCTCTCCTGGCAATCTTAACACATGTGTGGGTTAATTCAGGGGAAATGCTCCTCAATATTTAAGTCCCAAGTGCTGCGCAGGACTTTATAGGTCATGTTCTGCATTTTGAATTTCACCTGGCTGCATACTGGCAGCCGCTCTTCCAGGATCCTATAAGCCTAGGTTCCTTGAGAAGATGGCCTCCATCTTCTGTACTGACTGAAGCTTCCCACGCAGTGTGTCATAGTAATTTACTTGATCAGACATTCAAATATGAATTTTCTTATGGAATTTTTGTTTCCTGAGAAATACAGAACCATAAACCGGCCCAGCACTACCACTGGGTAGAGTGAGGTACCTGCCTCAGGCATCAGATTCGGAGAGGGGGCACCAGGGAGCATCAGCAAAGTGTTGGAGTAAAAAGCTATGTGTGCCCCACGGCCTGCCCTGCACCTCCTAAGCAAACTTGCTTCCCTCAGAAATGCTGTCTTGTTGACAGTGCTGAAGTAAAGCTCAACTGCCAGACCAATTGCCTGAAATTGCTTCATGCCACAAAATCTCTTGGGCCAGCAGTCTTGCTTATTAACTTAGCTCTGCTTAGGGACTAGATTTTTTTTTTTAACCAGCTCATGAAACAGATTCACAGTGAATGCTAAAGAAGAATATGCTTAACCTGGCATTTTCTGTTTCCCAACAAGGGTTAGCGAGAATAAGGTCTCAGATGCAAAGAATATGTAATAACCACTTATGTTGAGCTGTTGACAGAGAAGGGGTGCTTTATGCCAGTTTTCAAGTTTGATGAAAATGGGTGGCATTATTTTTCTGTTGGGAGCAGGAGGGGAAGTTAAATTATTATATTGCCTTGAGGTACTGAGAGTCATAAGTAATATGAAAGTGGAAAAACATCAAGAACACACATTCAGCAGGATCCCAGAAGGTGAGTCAGGAACCAGGAGTTGTGGGTCAAGCAAGTACTCATGCCCAGTGGCCTGAGAATAAAACAAAATATAGGTCTGAGAGACAAGTCAGAAATCAGGACTGATAAGCAAATCAGGACCAAAAGACAAAGCAGGAGGCAGAAGCAAGCCAGTCATCAGGACTGGAGGATACAGGAACATCCCAGAGCTCAGGAAAACCTCGTTGCAAGGCTCAGTAGGAGCAGAAAACCCTGCTATTACTCCTTCATATCCAGAAGATCCCATGACTAGCTAGAGTGAGCAGAGTCAGTCTCAGTCCGGAGGGTACTTCACTGATGTTGCTTCAGGAGGTGACATGATGCCCTCCCTTGCCTGAGCTCCCTTCCTTCTGCATTTCCTCAAAGCACATACAGTTTTCTTAAGTAGCCATAAGGATGGTTAGGGATGGACTGCCTCAAAATTTCTCTCAGGCCATTGATGGCTCCTTCAGAAGTTGATAATATGTGTTCCCTGGTCCATCAATGAATCTGGAAACTAATTGTGCAAGTCTAGTTTCTGAATCAGTGACATAGCGTGGTAAGCAGAGGGGCACACCCCACCCCTGAGTTGGCAGAGTAGCCGGCCAAGAAGGCGTGTGACCACCGCCACCAGGAGCAGCAGTGGCAGCAGTCATGTGCCTCACGGGCTCAGCATGCGACCCCCGGCACACTGCTCCACCCCAGCTTCCCAGTCCACCAGGGTGGGGCAAAACTTGCCCTGCTCCGGGCACTGGCAACCCACGCTATGCCTCTGTTCTGAATATTATTTCATCTACTATTTCATATATAATGAGAGTGTAATATGTGAATCTGAGCGAGTTAGCTACTATACAAAATAAAGTAGGCCCTATTCCTATAATGTGTACAAGTGGTGACAAAGAGCCAATGAAGAGATGAAGAGCCAAAATTAGTTTTGATGAGCTATAAGGTGAGCTAGTCTTTAGTGTGACTACCTAAGCAGTGATCCAGGCTGAAAATAGAAACATATTCACTACGCACCCAAGTTTCAGCAAGCATCTTAATGTCGTCAAAAAAGACTTCAAAGTCAAAGCCTAAGGCATCTGCTCCCAGAGGCCTAAAGCTGCATCTTCTCCATTTAGAAGTCTGCTGTTCAGTGATTAATCCTGATGTTGGAAATGTTCGCGATGACGTAATTTTCCTATAAGAAATGAAAACTTTATTTCTATTCTTTTCTTTTATCATTTGATCTGTCCCCATAGAGTTCTAAAGTGAGAGTTTTGGCACATTTTAGACTAAACATTTTTTTTTCATGTGTGAGACTTATAATAAATACCCCGTTTTTATGTGTAGTTTGTGCTTCAAAGTCACATATGTTCTTCCTTGGTGTATGGGACGACCGTGTCACTCCAATTCCCTAATGTAGCTTTAGTAACTAAAAAAAGGAAAAGAAACATGATACACTGATATACGTGCTATGGTTTATTTACTTAAAAGAAAACTGCTGATAAAACAGGCACCATGGATACTAAATCTCCATGAAAACTAAATTTCTTTGACACTATTTTTAGCTCCATCCATTTATCATTTATTTTACAGAGGTACAGACAAGGGCTGCATTCATACCATACATTTAAAGTACCATGATACTACTTTAGGCAACCAGGGCTTCCCCCAAAGGATTCTGGGAGCTGTAGTTTGTTAAGGGTGCTGAGAGTTGTTTGGAGACCCCATTCCACTCCCAGAGCTATTACTCTGAGAGTGGTCTAATAAGCAATCCCTCTTCTTTTCAGAGAACACTGGGAACTGTAACTCTCTGAGGTGAGTAACAACTCTCAGCACCCTCAACAAACTACAGCTCCCAGAATTCTTTGGGGAAAGCCATAATTGCTTAAAGTGGTATCATAGTGCTTTAAATTTATGGTGTGAATATGGCCAAGGAAATACAGGCACATAAGTAATTCAGTCCATGCCACCTTCCTCAGATTTATTTGTCCCTTGGGATTCTCCCCAGGCCACATTTTTCATCAGCCCTTCCTCATACCCTGTTCGAGTGTTTTCGCCCGGCTGAAATGTGCCTTTGAACTCTAGTAATACTTCTGGTAGACCTGGATAGAGAACTGAGGCAGGTGTGTAGAAATACAATTATTTTTATTTGTAACTGTTTTTAGAACTGTTTAACTATTCTAGAGTGTTTTTCTTTGTTTTAGTTTTTGTTAATTGTGCATCTGTTTGCCGCCCTGGACTCCTCTGGTGGGGAAAGGCAAGATATAAATTCAGTAAATAATAAATCTGATGCAGAGGACACAACAAAACACACATGACCAAGGATATGACAACTAGAACTTGCTTTTCAACGGTTGGCTCAGCACCCTGAAGGAAAGACAGTCAGAGTTTTGATATTCCAGCCACAAAACAACACCACCCTTCCCTCCCTCAGCCCATCGCAAGCACTCCATGATTGCTGTTCCCCTTTCCCTGCCTCTCAGTGGCTGGCTTTGCTGTTGATAGTTGACTGGGAAGCGCAGTTCCAAAATGGCAGCTGTTTAAGCTGCAACAAGAGCCTGGAGTGGGAGCAGGTGAGTGCCTTCAAGCACTTGTCTGTCCCCGTGCAGAGAAGCTTTGTGTTCATATGGTGTGTGGAAAGGAATGCCACCAATAGACCACTTGAAAAGATAACCCCAGTTACAAATGCACCCTTTTTCTAATTCTGCATGTATCTCCTTTCCTTCATCCACTACAGACCACGATGTCCATGGGCAAGGCTTTGTGAGTTCACCATAAATGCCAGGCTGCTCCTCATCTTCACCAGTCTGGGGTAGCCAGGTGGAGAGGCTGTCCCCGAGTGAGCAACTATAAGGCCAGCTGACAGGTGTGGTCGCAAGGTGGAGAGCACATCCGCCTGCTGGCCTGATGCAAACATGCCAGAGGAAAGTGAAAGGAAAAGAGGTGGAAGCGAGTTTCAGGTGTGACAGTTTGAATGAGGCCAGTGTGGAAGGCTGTTGCCATGTCTTTAAGGAAGGTTGAGTTAGAATGTCAGTTAGACGCAGTCAAGCTGGATTCTGCTTCTCCTCCTTTGTGAATGAAGCATCCAGGGGAAGGTTGGTTGGTTGGCGAAGGGGGAGATTATGCACCCTGCGTCAAGCCTGAGAGAGAGGTCTTTGAGAAAGCCTGGGGAGCCACGGTGCAGCAGTGCAGAGGCTGCTGAGGTAGGCGGATGGATGGTCCAACTGAGGGTAAAGCAGCTTCTTCCTGCATCTTGAGCCAGTGTGATGGAGTGGTTAAGAACAGTAGACTTGTAATCTGGTGAACCAGGTTCGCGTCTCCGCTCCTCCACATGCAGCTGCTGGGTGACCTTGGGCTAGTCACGCTTCTCTGAAGTTTCTCAGCCTCACTCACCTCACAGAGTGTTGTGATGGAGGAAGGGAAAGGAGAATGTTGGCCGCTTTGAGACTCCTTCGGGTAGTAGAACTCCTATTAGAATAAACAAGTTCCATTATAAATACTGAAATACCAAAGAATATGGATAACAATGTGTAACAGAAAAATAAGTAGAAAGTTGATTTAATAGTGTGTGAAAGAAAGTAATAGAAATAGAAAGAAATTGGCAATTGAGTAGATTGGAAGTCTAACACAGGGTGGGCATGAGGGGTGAGGGACAGTGGTGGGAAAAGGAAGTATGTGAGGGATTGTGTGTGGGTATGTATGAATATTTTTAAGGAATGTATGAAATGGTATGTTTGTTTGTATATCCATAATATGTATGTATAAATGTATTAATGTTGAATTATTTCAAAAAATCTTTTAAAATTAAAAAAAGAGAATCTTTAGGGTAGTGACAAAGCAGGATAGCAAATCTATCCTCCTCCTCCGCCTCCTCGTCCGCCGCTGCTTCTTCTGCTTCTTCTTCTTTTTCCTCTTCTTCTTCTTCTTCTTCTTCTTCTTCTTCTTCTTCTTCTTGAATTTCATGACATGGCAGGGGTGAGGAAGAGACCAGCAGTGCCTCCTGTGTTGTAGAAGGGGCGGGGGGCTTCTGAAAAGGCTGCAATTGAGGCCTCTGAGGAACATGCCACAGCCATCACTGCCCCTGTGGCAGCAGCAGGCAATGCCTTCCTTAGAGGCCAGATCTGCTATACCTGTGAATCCTGCCGCCCAAGGCAGCCACCGCACCTTGCCTCATGGGTGGGCCAGCACTGCAGATTACATCTGTGTCTTAAACGTCTCTGTTGCTTGGTTTTGTTTTGTTTTGATTTAAGATTGGTAGTCTGAATTGCCTGCCAGCTGTAGTTCAGCACATCAAGGAATCCTAAAGCTGGTTTAAACAGTATCATGCTTGCATCAGTCTGGTCTGATAAGAAACTTTGGCAGAAAACGTCCAGCCAATTAAGAATGATATCATATGAACTGGCCCTAAACTCATGTTCAGCCATGAGTTTATTAACTCCCGTAGAACAAGGCTCCCCACCCCCATACTCTTATAGCTATGCTTTGAATATATGATTTGTAGGAGTGAATCTTTTTTCCCCTTCCAAATTCCCATGACTCTAGACTGACTAATCACGAAAAACAAAGAATTAATAGCTGAGAGCTATATAGCAATCCTCATATCTATGTTTCTTCCTCTATCTTCCAGGAGCCAGTGTTGCCCCAAGGCATTCAGTGCTGTCTTCCCCACAAATATGTGGTAAGGCACGTACTGAAGCAAAATGAAGTAAGGAGGATAAAAACTGGAATGTAATAGCTGTAGGTATTTTTTCTTTCTTCTATTCAAGAATAGGCGAGAAAGAGATCCTGTGAATTCAATTTCTCTTTTTATATGTAAGAATATATTTTGTTTAATTATGTGCATTGTTTCTGACACACCATTTGTTTCCAGGCTTTAGGAAAACAGTTGAAAATATGTGGCTATAAGAAAAATAATGAAGTTACCGATTTGTATCTTGGTGAAAAGTAAGTACCGTATATTCTTCTTCTTTTTTTGCTGATTTAAGGCACTGTTCTGTTAGGCTCAGCTGAAAAGAATCAATTTTTAGACTGATTAATCTTTAAGCAATAGAAAACAGAACTTCTTTTTGGTTCTGTGAAAATAAAATAGTTTGTTTCCAGGACCAGTAAGTTGCCATTTCATTCTTAAATCTTTATTTTGTGAGGCCAGCGCTCATCTTAAGAAAGGTAAAGGTAAAGGACCCCTGACCATCTTAAAGAAGGTAAAGCTAAAGTCCAGTCACGAACGACTCTGGGGTTGCGGCACTCATCTCGTTTTACTGGCCAAGGGAGCCGACGTTTGTCTGCAGACAGTTTTTCCAGGTCATGTGGCCAGCATGACTAAGCCGCTTCTGGCGAAGCCAGAGCAGCACATGGAAATGCCGTTTACCTTCCTGCCGGAGTGGTACCTATTTATCTACTTGCATGTTGACGTGCTTTTGAACTGCTAGGTGGGCAGGAGCAGGGACTGAGCAACTGGACCTCAACACCGACTTTCCGATTGGCAAGCCCAAGAGGTTCAGTGGTTTAGACCACAACGCCACCCGCGTCCCATAGGGCTCATCTTAGAAAAGGCTAAATATCAGAATTCCCTTAGTGATGTACAAATTGTGCTAGCAGAATGGTTTGCACAAGAGAAGGTGCAGGAACCAGCATAATGCACAATCATTATTACCTTCCTTACCATAACACAGTAGGGGTTGCTCTAGCAGTCAAAGAATGTTGAATGTAGGCCAGAGTTTGCACATCCAAACCAGCAAACTGATTTGTAGTTTCCCTCCAAATCATAATTGCTCACCATGATTTGCTTCTGCTTAGGCATATGCTAAGCAGGAAGCAGTTCATTGTATCTACCCATACAAGGGGAAGAAAGGACCAAATAACCAGAGCATGGTTGTTTCCACACCTCCCAAACCATAGTTTGCAACTTTACTTCTAAACGGGCAGACTTGTGTTGTGTTGATTGGAGCGGGGCTGCTATAAAAAGCTAATAAATATTTAAGTCTGTGCATTAAAATCCTCCAGTACTGTTAATGAAGCACAGGAAATTCTGCTTCTGAGAAAGCTGTCATCTTGAGGAAATTGATTAGTTTAGTTGTAAATTGGAAAAGAATGCTGGAGGCCCAAAGGGCATGCAAAGACTAGAAAGACCTGCATAAAGAGGCAGGTTAAAAAAATTATTGGAATTAAACTCTCTTTGGAAGAAATGTAATGCCTTTGGGTGCAATCCTCAGATGAGTTTATCCAGATATGTTCTATTTATTTCAGTAGAATGTCTCTAGAGTAAGTGGTTTGAGGGCTGCAGTCTGTTCATCAAAAGGGTAGGCCTGGAGATATGGGGCGGGGGGGGGGGATGAAGCCAATTAAAAATAAGTTTAAACTTTTGGAGAGAGAAATAGGAGATAACTTGCATGTGGATAGAAGTCAATAAGGAAAAGTGATTGTTGTGTGTGCATTGTGCAGAACTCCAGCATTCTATAAATAAAAACATCATGGGATTGAGAATTTTGCCCAGGTATGTCGTTTTGTCAAGAGTCCTTTAAGCCATGGCTAAATTGCCAAGAATCTGTGCCATAACTGAATGCAGTACAATGGTACCTAGGTTGCATACGCTTCAGGTTACATATGCTTCAAGTTACAGACTCTGCTAACCCAGAAATAGTGCTTCAGTTTAAGAACTTTGCTTCAGGATGAGAACAGAAATCGTGCTCCGGCGGCATGTCAGCAGTGGAAGGCCCCATTAGCTAAAGTGGTGCTTCAGGTTAAGAACAGTTTCAGGTTAAGTATGGACCTCCGGAACGAATTAAGTACTTAACCTGAGGTACCACTGTATGCAGAGTATCTGTTCCGGGTTTTCTTTTTCCCTAGAGAGATCAAACCAATCGCACTAGGCTCTTCAAACCTGGCAGCAGACCAAATAGAAGACAAGTGTTCATTCACCACATCATCTAGTTCCTGTTAGGTGGGAAGCCATACATCTCCAGGTATTTCCTCACCCCAAATGGTTCATAGCTCCTCCCCCCATCTTTAATATACATTGATCATGACAAATGGAAAGAACATTGAGAAATGGCTGCAATATATGGATTTTTTTTTTCTTTTTAGATAACCACTTAGGGCCAAATGTGTCATGGAAGATCTGAGGTACATGGAAGATCTCAATTTCTTTTGTTTTCACCAACAGCAGTCATGGGTGGAGGAAGCTGGGCTTTTATGAGTACAGGAAGCTCCCTGCTTCAAAAGAGGCCCCTCTAACTTACTGTGATGGTAATTGTGATGCCAACATATAAGAATAGGACCCTTGCTGCTCGTCTCACACCTGAAGAGTGCTAATGTTAATATATAAATGGACATTTCCCCCATGCACTCAGTTGTTTTGCAGTGTGATCACTCAGACCATTAAGTCTCTAATTAACTACGGTTTTTGTTTCATCCAAAACAAGCAAAACAACCCAGATTATCAGCTTCAGAAGAAGCCAGAAAATTAAACCATGATATTATATCCTGGCTTGTTCCAAAGCTGCTAACCAAGCTGATACATGATCATCTGAAGTCAACCACTGATACTTGCGTTCCTCACCAAATATGAGGTAAAATTGTGGAGACTGAGAACTGTTGGTACTTAACAAAAGTCATTTATTTACTACTTTAGATGCTCAGCAACCACTGGGTATGAATGAATTTCCATATACAGTGGTACCTCAAGTTACAAATGCCTCAGGTTTCAGACACTTCAGGTTACAAACTCTGCTAACCTGGAAGAGTTACCTTGAGTTGAGAACTTTGCTCCAGAATGAGAACGGAAATCATGTGCTGGCAGTGTAGCGGCAGCAATAGGTCCCATTAGCGAAAACACACCTCTAGTTAAGAACAGTTTCAGGTTAAGAACGGACCTCCAGAACAAATTAAGTTCGTAACTAGAGGTACCACAGTATTACTTCATAAACAGTACTGTATATGCTTTTCTGACAAAAGAGGGTTGCTTACTGCCAACAGTATGTGAGCACATTGAATCAAAAAGCAGCTGTCACTGATGCAATTACATAACTGCTTCAGTGCTTATTTCTGATGTATAATAGTATATTAAAGTGGGTATTAACAACTGAAGTTATATAACTTTTGTTTCAGAGGATTAAAAGAAATCCCTGATTTATCACAGTTCCGGATATTAAGCCATTTGTGGCTAAATAATAATAAGGTAATAAATATAAAGTTTACATTATTTTTTACACTTTTGACTTTATTTTTGGCAATAAAAAGTAATGGGGGATTTTGTAGCATTAAAAAAAAAAGCTTAGAATTTGTTGAATTTATAGACTGGGTCCAAAGCTAAAATGCATCCCCATTCATTTCAAGAAAAGAGATTTAAACATATGTCTAACTGCCACAATGGAATCAAATTTTGGCTGTGTGTTTAGTACTAGTACAGTGGTACCTTGGTCCTCAAACTTAATCTGTTCCAGAAGTCCATTCCAAAACCAAAGTGTTCCAAAACCAAGGCATGCTTTCCCATAGAAAGTAATGCAAAGTGGGTGAATCCGTTCCAGACTTTTAAAAACAACCCCTAAAACAGCAATTTAACGTGAATTTTACTATCTAACGAGACCATTGATCCATAAAATGAAAGCAATAAACAATGTACTGCAGTCACACAATCAGTCAGTCAGTAGCTGAACTGGGTTCCACACAGTCATAAAAACAAAACAAAAAGAGCCGCAAAAACAAAAATGCAAAAGAGATAGCAAAAACAGACAGACCTCAGCATAACACTCAAAACGGAAGCGTGGCACTCAAAACGGAAGCATAACGCTCAAAACGGAGCACATTCGGCTTCCGTAAAAAGTTTGCAAACCGGAACACTTACTTCCGGGTTTGCAGTGTTTGAATTCCAAGTTGTTTGAATACCAAGGCATTTCAAAACCAAGGTACCACTGTACAAGTATCACCATATGGTTGGGAGAAAGGGCTCTAAGGGATAGAAAAACTCCCATGTGAAATTGCTGGTCAGTGCAAACAATCCTGAACTCTCGGGACAAATGATCTGACATTTGTCAGATACTTTCAGCAGCTTCCTCTGCTTCTGTATTGCTGAGGCAAGGGAGAATTTGTCCTTGGGTACTTTCCCAGAGCCATTTGTTCCCAACCCCTGGTGAGCCACAAACACCATCCTTTCCGGTTCAGAGCTTTTTGGTGCCCCCGTTTGAGACTGCACATTGAGTGCATTTAGGCAGCCTCTATAATGAGGCCGGTGCACTCCCTGGACTCTCAGGGCAGAATATATTCAAGTTTAAATGCAGAAACATTTATCGAGTCATGAATTACATGTTATAACAATTAACCAAGAAGAATAAATAGGCAGATGGAAGGCTTTTTGAAAGTCACACAATAGCTTCTGTCACTGGCTGCTCATGTATGACTGTAAATACATACATACATTTCTAAGGCTAGGAAAAGATACTGTAAAATTCCATATAATTTGGGAGAACATACAGGTTTATTGCCTTGGGCTAAGAGTAATCGCATGCCATATAATGTCAACCATGTTGAAAGGCTGCCGTTATTACAATGTTTTGCATCTTTCAGTATGCTAGCAAGCAGACAGCTTCTTTGTACAGCTCAGGCCTTTACAATGTAGGGCCACCTCTATGCTTGCTTGCTTGTGCACCCCCTGGGTTGATTCCAAATACCTGTTGCTTGTTTCCCATACCTGTGGAAAGTTGAAAGGCTGAGAGAGTGGAAGTCTTGTGAGCTGTTGCTGGTGGAGGAATAGACATAAAGTATCAGGGAGTGCGGAAGGGGAGGGGAAAGATAACCTAAACATGAAATATAGGATGCAGAAAGGCTTGTGAGGTGGAGAAAGAGTGTAAGAGAGGAATATTATATATATATTTAAAGCAAAAGAATGAGACTGTTGGATGGGAGAAAGGTAAGAACACCACATTTATTGAATACAGAAAGTCTATGAGGGCTCTCACTCACACACGCAAACATTTTATTACATCTATCCACTTCCACAATGCAGTTCAAGGTGGTTTACAGGCCACTGAGCATGGCTAAGTTCAGCAAGCTTGCTGCATCTTGTCCCTTCAGCCCATGTGCTGGGACCAGCTTATCACTTCCACCGTTTGTGAGAACTGAGCCATTGTTAAAGGTGCCCCAGACTTCTTTGGGAGGAATGGCATGATATAAATTTAGTAAATAAAATGTGCATTCTACCTGATCCTTCTTTAACGCTCTAACACTCTGTATTTTCTGAGAATCTGTATTCTACTATTACTTTGTTTTCATAACTGTTTTGATTTTTATATTGTATAAATTATACATTGTATAAATATTAGGTTATGTATTGACATTTGTATTCTGTGATGTAAACTACCCTGTAGTCTTTTGATGAAGGTCAGAATATAAATGTTATTAATACTAATATTAATACTTATAATATGTAGCAGATTAAGTATTAGCAGACTATATATCCTTTGCTGAAGCTCTCCTTTTCCAGCTATATGTGGTTTGTGCCACTTCAGGGCAAAGGATGAAGAGGGTAAAATGGCTGAGGTTTCAGCACACTGGGTGGCATTCAGTGAAGTTTTACTAAGAGCAGACCTACTGAAATTAGTGGACCTAACTTAGTTACGTTCACTAATTTCAACAGTATGGCAATCATATGACATGCAAAAACACGTTATAGGGAGATGCTTAATATAGAGGAAAAGAACATTTCTACTGTGCATTTTGAGGCCTGTTATATTTTTAATCCGTTATATGGGAAATTTCACAGGCGTATTTAAACCCACAAAGATAGCATATAATATATGCTATATGGTATAGTTCTTCACCAATAAAATCACATGAACCTATTGTTCTAATTCTCATAATTCAGATTCAGAATCTAACTATGTTGAAGCATAACTGCTGCTTGACAGAACTGTACCTCAACAATAACGAAATCCGAGATATATCAGGTATGGCATTAACATAATCTCTTGTGAACCGGGAGTGATTCCTGTGAGCATATATGTGTTAAATTTGGTTGAAATAGACTGCAAGAAGTCCTGGAAATAAGACAAGTGGTGCTTCACGAAAATAGAATGGGGGAATGTTCTTTGGCCCCATGGAGCCTTCAGTGTGGGTTTTCTCAGGGCTCGATTTTATCCCTCATGCTGCTTAATCACAGAGTGTGGTCATCCAGAGTTTTGGAGTATGTTGTCGGCAATATGCTGATGACACACAGCTCTGCTTCTCCTTTACACCTGCAGGTGAGGCAGTGGATGTGCTAAATGGTTGTCTTGCCTCAGTAAAGAATTAGATGATAGTCAATAAACTGATGGTTGGATAGTGTTTTCGAGGTTACCAGCATGAGTTTGACCAAACTGCGGAAGGCAGTGGAGGACAGAGGTGCCTGGTGTTCTCTGGTCCATGGGGTCACGAAGAGTCGGACACGACTAAACGACTAAACAACAACAACAACAATAAACTGAAGCTCAGTTCAGATAAACTGAGGTCCTATTAGTTGGTGGCTCCCTAGCTCTGATGGCTGGGAGGTTGATGGGGTTACACACCCACTGAAGGAGCGTGTACAGAGCCTGGGCATTTTTCTGGTGTGGAGTGCCTTCCATCAGATTCAATTGGTGGCCCGGTTCCGCCTTTATCTGGACAGTGATAGCTGAACTTCTGTTGTTTATGCTCTAATAACCTCTAGGTTAGATTACCTCAATGTGTTATATGTGGGACTGTCTCTGAAGATGGTTCAGAAACTTCAGCTAGTGCAGAATTCAGTGACCAGGTTTCTCACTGAGACAAGATGGTTTGGAAACATAACGCCAATCCTGGCTTGACTGCACTGGCTGCCAGTTAGCTTCCAGGCCGAATTCAAATTATTGGTTTTGACCTATAAAGTCTTAAACAGCTCAGGACCGCAATGCCTCAAGGATTGCCTCTCCCCATATGAATTTACTCTGTATGAATTCACCCCATCTTCATGTGCCTCCTCCATGACAGGTCCAGACAGGCAACATGAGAACGAGTCTTTTCTGTGGTGGCGCCCTGTTGGTGGAGTGCTCTACAGAGGGAGGCTTGTCTTAGATATCTTTAGGCTCCCTTCAAACACTTTCCTCTCTAAGCAGGCTTTCAGCCTTTTAACTACCTGTGACCTTTTAGAAGTGGGTTGGATGTTTTTTAATGTTTAATGTATTTTGGTTCAAATGTATCCATATGGGTTTGTTTGTTGTTCATTTGGTTTTTGGTTGTAAGTCACTGGGCAAGATAAGGAGATGTAACAAACGAAGAAACAAAAGATGAGCACAAGTAAGGCATTATTTTATTGTTAATTGTTGTTGCCATTTTAGGTGCTCTGAAACATATTCATGTGTTGCAAATCCTGATGCTTCACAACAATCACCTGAAAACCCTGGAGAAAACTGTGAAAGAGCTTCAAGGAATGCAACATCTGCAGACCTTAAGTAATCATTTACCTTTCTCTCTCTCTCTCTCTCTCTCTCTCTTTTTCCCCTCCCCATGCAGCACAACATTGACAGGACCCCCTCACACATTTAGTAGAAAACAGATAGTTTTGAGGAGAAGGATTGAATAAGATATATTAGCCTTTCTTTGGAAATGCTTTTTGCTGAGCAAATAAGATTCTCTAATTGAACATACCAGTATCAGTTTTAACTAGTGTCTGCATTTGTTTTATTTTACGTTACTGACAGAGCAAGGGGTAGATGAAAATGCTTGAGACTCTGAAATTTCATATTAAGATAAACAAGACGGTGCTGGCGCCACTAAGCATTGCTGCATTCAAATCGCCTTCAGGGAAGTAGGATTATAAACTGTTAACCTGTTGAAAGTGAAAGTGTAAGCAATCTTTCTCAGGTTTTTTTCTCTCCCTAAAGGAATGTGCTCATAGATCATACCAGGGCTTTCAGAACTTTTAAGAAGCAGGAACTAATTTAATGCCTCGGTAAAGTAATTAATAGAGGTATTTAATATTGTTACAGGCCACCCTAATCTCTGCCACGTGGTAGCAAGGGATTCCAGGGGTCTTGGCACTTAACCAGGCTTGGGGGAAATGATGCTGTAATGTCTTAGAAATACAGTTTATTGACACATGTTTACACCTGAGTTTTATGGAGGGAGAGCTCACAGCAATTATATCCCAAGGGGGGGGGTGCTGCCCTTCAGTCCCACATGGTGTTCTGTCCATTTCCTTCTCCTTCTTCCCAGAAAACCCTGCTCCAAAAACATGTTGCAAAAGGACACTCTCTCTTCCTGTGATGACATCGCGCCCCACGGTGACCCTGGCAACCTCCCGCTCTCATCTCTGCTTTTGTCTTCTGCTAACTAACACATATCTAGGGGGAATGGACAGTATCTGCATGGTCAATTGTTCTTTAATGGCCCAGTCACATTTCTCCTTGTGTTCTTAATGGCAACTTTGGGGGGGAGGGGGGCCTCAAATATTTTATTGGGGGTGTGTGGCAAAGGGACCTTGGCCCCTCAGTGTTGGGCTCCTATGCCAAAGACCTTTCTATTCCAGCTTTCTATTCTCACAGTGGCCAACGTGATGCCTTTGAGAGGCTCACTAGCAGGAGAGGAGCACAACAGCGCCCCCTTCTCATTGTCCTTGGCAAATGGCACCCAGAGGCCTGTGATACTTTTTAAAGCAGGTGTCAGCAACCTTTTTTCAGCAGGGGGCCGGTCCACTGTCCCTAAGACCTTGTGGGGGGCCGGCCTATACTTTGGAAGAAAAGAAATGAACGAATTCCTATGCCCCACAAATAACCCAGAGATGCATTTTAAATAAAAGGACACATTCTACTCATGTAAAAACACGCTGATTCCCGGACCGTCCGCGGGCTGGATTTAGAAGGCGATTGAGCAGGATCCGGCCCCCGGGCCTTAGTTTGCCTACCTATGTTTTAAAGGCAACCAAAATGGCAGCCAACACACTGGTAAAAAAATCAATGGTTCAACAATATGCTGAGTGAAGTATTTCCTCTTGTCTGGTATTATGAGAGGGGGGAAGGTTGTATAATTTCTCCAAATTATGCACGCCTCTACCATGTCTCTTTCTTACTTGCTTTTTTCCTGAATGAAAAAGCCTCCAATGTTGTAAACTTTCCTCAAAGAGGACTTGCCCCATTGATCATTTTGACTGTCCCCCTTTTCCAGCTCTATAACCTCCTTTTTCGAGGTGCAGCGACCAACACTTTAGGCAGCATTTCTGCAGTTACTCCATAGATTTGTATAAAGGCCTTATGATATTCTTGCATACGGAGGTTTTAGGCTCTGTGCACTATTCAAAGTGATGAGATTATTTCTACAGAGATGATTAAATCTCTACTTCATAGCCATAAAAGTAGTGTTCTTTCTACTACTGCCATCTAGTGGTTCTTTGTATGCAATCAATTACCATGATTTATTTTTGAGCGAGGAAAAAAATCACAAAAATAGATGAACGAGATTTTTCAGGATATGGCCAGAAAAAAAGATAGATTATGTTTTTTATCCAGATATTGTCATTATTAAAAGAAGCCACTGATACATTGAAAGTGTCTTCTCAAAGCACAAAGCACTAATATGCCTCACTACTGAGTTGCTTCTCTGTAAGTACTACTGAGTAAGCTTCCCCTCTCTGCCATGAGAAAAAAGTAGCATAATGAGCTGGTTCACAATTAATATTAAAACATGGTTTGGTGCTATGTGTGTGAGTAGAAACAAGCTTCAGCAAAATCTTGTGCTTTCACCCTTCCTCCTTCCCTCTTGTCCTCCCCATGTGGCCAGGAGAAGGACTTTGCTAGCATTTACTTTGTGGGTGATTTTTCTGTGTAATTAAATAATCTTCAACCTGTTTTGAATGGGGTTGCACTTCTTCTAAGGAAGAAAGTTTGCAATTTGAGGATGCTCTGTGATCCAACACAGGTTAGCCTCAGAGGCAGAGAGTGTGTTATTTCTGTTTCATTGGATATACCAATTACGACCCTATCTGAGTAGAGATAAGCTTGCAGCAGTTATCTAAGCTTCGATAATCTCCTGCTTAGATAACTGTTCTGTGTTATATGTGATGCTGCCTTTGAAAATAGCCTGGAAAGTCCAGCTGGCCCAAAATAGAGCTGTGAGATTATTAATGAGTACAGGTGTATATATAAATATACACCTGTATATAACTTTTTAAAAGGTGATAGAACGGATTGCACAAACTATCAAGGCATCTCTTTATTAGCTGCGGACAGGACAGCAAAATTCTTGCAAGCATCTTAGCAAACTGTCTCCTAACAATATCAGAGGCTACCCTTTCTGAATCTGAAAATGGTTTTCGACCTTCCAGGGGGACAGTGGACATGATTTTCATTGCTTGACAGCTTCAAGAAAAATGCAGAGAGCAAAACCAACCCCTGTATATGACCTTTATTGACCTAACTAAGGCCTTGGACAGTGTAAATCATAATGCCCCATGGACTGTCCTTTTGAAAATCGGCTGCCCAGATAAATTTGTGAACATCTTCTGTCTCCTAGATGATAATATGACAGCAACAATTGCAGATAACAATGGTTGTCAAAGTGCACCATTCAGTGTGGGATCGGGTGTTAAACAGGGTTGTGTTATCTCCCCAACTCTATTTATTAGTTTCATCACAATGATCCTACACTTTGTCAAAGGGAAACTCCCCACTGGAGTAGAAATCATATACTGAACAGATGGAAAGCTCTTTAATCTGAGTAGTCTGAAAGCAAAGACCATTGTGTGCTTAGAGAGAGACTGTGGCCATTTCATGTGCATTGAAGTAAATCTATACTCTACAAGAGAAATGTCATGGCCTGCAGTATTCTGCTGGTATTACACACTTATCAGCATTTCTTTTATACTGAGAAAGCCATTGGTGTGCAATGCAGCAATAGATAATCACATAAGATAATTATGTAACGAGTTTAGGATATGGAGGAGACTGCAGATGACTTAAAGGTAAAGGTAAAGGGACCCCTGACCATTAGGTCCAGTCACAGATGACTCTGGGGTTGCAGCGCTCATTTTGCTTTATTGGTCGAGGGACCAAGCGTACAGCCTCTGGGTCATGTGGCCAGCATGACTAAGCCGCTTCTGGTGAACCAGAGGAAATGCCATTTACCTTCCCACTGGAGTGGTACCTATTTATCTACTTGCACTTTGACAGGCTTTTGAACTGCTAGGTTGGCAAGAGCAGGAGCCAAGCAACGGGAGCTCACCTCGTCGCAGGGATTCAAACCGCTGACCTTCTGATCGGCAAGCCCTAGGCTCTGTGGTTTAACCCACAGCGCCACCCACGTCCCACACAGATGATTTACCTGCAATGAATTCTGAAGCATTTCAGCCGCAAGACCAATGATTTTGATAAAATCCCAGACACCTAATTCCTGCTAGCCACTTTTTCTAATGGAATGATAACCAGCAATCTGCATAAAAAGATGTGAATTGCCCCTTTGGCCAGGATACTGGTTATTTGTGTAATCTGCTCTTTGTGCAACTCTGTAAATACAGAGGATTTGGATTGGGTCATCCACAATCCTTTTTTTACATGTTGAAGACAAAGAATTCTGGAACCAACTCATGCTGGTTCCCATTGTACACTCACTGTAAAAAGAAAGGTTCCTATTTCCCCACCAAAGAACAACAGTCAACTATGATGTGCCAGCGAATCACATTGGGTTTTTTATATATATAAATAGGAACTAAATTAAATGTGTTGTGCTGATCTAGACAGACAAAACGGAATGGTGCCTTAGTCAAAGCTCAGCTGTCACACACAAAAAGGAAGATTAAAATTAGAGCAGTTTGATTTTTATGAATGCTTTTGCGTTCACTGAAGTCTGATGAGGATTCTTGTGAGTGGCCAGACCAGTCACAACACCTCTCAGTCAGGAATGGAGAAATTGAAAGTCTTTTACAGTTATCATCTCTGTCTTCAAGATATGTTTGGGATTTCCTGGGGCTTATCTGGGAGGGCGAGATGCATTGGTGCAATACATGATGGGAAACTTGATCCGAGTATCAGAATCTTTCTGGTTAATCATAAAGAACAAACAAGAACTTCAAAGACTCATAACAAGTGGCAAAAAAGGCATTTGTTACAGATCTTTTTTCATGCACCTCACAATGGGCCACAACGTTCAGGAAGGAGGTGCTTTGTGAATACAAACTGGTTGATTATGTCTGTATAGTATCTACTGAAATATGGAGGAGGTTGCCAAGTCTTTGCTCAGTTATTTTGACCATTGTTCTCTTTGTTTCAACTCCTGCAGATCTGTTTAATAACCCCATGTCTCATGATCGCAGATACCATCTGTACGTAATATACCACATTCCTTCAGTAACATTGTTTGACAGAAAAGGTAGAAACTGTTTCTCCCCCACTTTCTTTTCTTAAAAGACATGAAGGATAATCACTTAATGCTTTTATATCTGAACAAGAAGCAATATATTTGTGGCTGCCCTTACTCAGCAGTCATCAATTTTGTAAGATTACATACAATACTTGTTAGTATTGGGTGGATACACTGCAGGGCATCGTTCATCTTTAATAGAATTATCTGGCCCTACTTTTAAGAAACCTTCATGGAAATGGACCTTGAGCTTGTTTGGAGGTTCTAGCAGGGGAGCGCAGTTATCGTATACCCTTGACTGAAGAACGGTACACTCCTTCTATCTGGGATGGTCGTCCTCTTCCACCGAGCGCGCAGCTTCGGGAGGGATGCACATGGAGCGGTGAGGGAGGAAGGGGACACCCGCCTAGCCAGCCAGATCAGCCGAATCAACCCTGGCGATCAATGGGGTGACAGATGTCGCAGCCAGATCGCCCTCACATGAACGTGCATCTATAGCCTGGTTAAGTGAAATTGTAACAACTTAATTCAGTTTCCAGGGGTGTTGTCTTTGTTCGTCTATTACCACGCAAGCAACAACATTTTATTGCTCCTTAAAGACACATAGATTTATCATGATTATTATTTGCTCTCCCATCAGATGTCAAGGAGATGTGTAACTATACAAACTTTAGAAGACACCTGAAGATAGCCCTGTATTGGGAAGATTTTTAATGTTTAATGTTTTATTTTGTTTTTATATATTTGGAAGCCACCCAGGGTGGCAGGGCAACCCAGTCAGATGAGTAGGGTACAATTATTATTGCATGTATCTGTTGCATGAAGGATTTATTATCCTCTGTTGATGGATGCAGTTGTGTGTGAATGTAAACAGTGAGGTCAGAAGGCAACAAAATGCAAAAAGTACAAACCAAGCATCACAGAAGTACTTAAATGTTTGTAAAGTAGGCATAGTGGCCATTCACAAAGCAGTGCTGAAAACACAAGCAGCCGGCATTGCTAAATTAATTTGCAAAGTTAATTCATTAATTTCATGGAACAAGCCCTATGTAATGCTTACTAAAATTGGCCTATTGAAGGTGGACTATGGAGCCTATTGAACACCTTTCACACACTAGCAGTAGGAAGTCCTCTCAATTCCCATAACCAAATCAATTGTAAGCGACATAGGGCAGTTTCAAAAGCAGTTTGGAATATATCAGGGGAGACTGTAGCTCGGGGGGGGGGGTGTCAAAAAGCCCCACAGGGAGCAGAGGTAACACATGGGTGCACCTAAAAGAGCTCTCTTGACTGTGACCAGAAGCCTGCCTCTCTAGAAACATTAAGCTACTACTGTCTGTAAAACACACAAGTTGCAACATCCCTTAGTGCTAGGCTGTCACCCACCTAAAGAATAAAGAAATATTGTATGTCAGCAGCTGGTTGAGCTCCAGATAATGCCATCTATTCCTATGTTACAGAAGTAACTTCAAAAGAAAGAGTATCAGCTGTTCATATATATGACCATGAACGGTCCCTCGTGCTTCATTCTATAGGATTTGGGAAGAAAATTGATGAACCGTTTTTGCCCAAGCAATCATTTTGCCTAACACCAACCAAAGTGATAAGATTGCCTCCAGGTATTTAACAGTGATTCAGAAAATAATAAGAATAATTATAATAATAATGCAGATGAACAACCATTGCCTCCTTACATTAAATGACTTTCATAATTATATAATTGCCTTGCTTTTTAGCAGTCTACTTGGGATTCTTTGATGGCTTGCTGTGATTTACACTCATTGTCGTTCTAGGCTTCTCAGTAAAAGCTGTTATCTTTTAGAAGAAAAAAATCATCGTTAAATTACTCAGGGTATTTACTGTATAATTCAGCTATTCTTCCCTTTTCCGGATATCTAATATCGGTCTTTAAGATTTTAAAGCTTGAAAATAAAAAGGGCTTGGCATGTGCTGCATACATATAGCTGCTTTCCTTCTCATTTATAGGGCAGCTTTTTCACCTGGTGGGTCAGATACTCCCCCCACCCACCCCTTTGGCAGTCAATGTTTGGCACATTAGGAGCAAATGAGCAAGCAGAATTGAACTCTACATATAACAGCTGGAGGGCAGGTTCAATCCTGCTTCCTGCAGAGATTAGGTGGGTGAGCAACCTCTCCTGCACATCCCAAACCAAGCAGAACTGAACTCCCTAAGCACCAGCTTGATGGACATGTGTTGTCAGGTGTCAAGCAGGGAGGCGAAACTTGGCCCACAAGTCATAGATTTCCAGTTTTATGGCGAGTCTTTTCAGTTGTATTCCAGTGACTACTGCCACAGCCATTGAAGATTCCTAATCGGTGCACAAAAATCTTTAGAAACCTCTACCTGCTGCTGCCTTTTTCTTAGTTATGTGTAGTTGAAGCAGGTGAAAAATGGGGAACAAATATGATTTTGTCCACAGGGAGAAATCAATCACAAGTTAACTGTATATAAGGCTAAGCAAGTAACTAGAAAGAACTATCTTACTTAGTGAACCATTTAAGCCAAATTGCTAACTTACAAAACTTGCCATTTGAATCTAATGGAATTTAGAATTGACTGAAACTGTTCAGTATTTTGCATGTCAAGTGCTATGCAGACTTGAATAACATTTTCCTACCTTTGTTTTAGGTTGCGAGTTTGGAAATCACCTGGTTAAGTAAGCAATATCTGCCTTTCCTTTATTTCCAATCCATTAATATTTAGATACGAAGCTTCCACTCTAACAACAACTTAAAAACAAAATATTTATTTTGCCCTAATACATCATGCACACTTCATCAGATGCATGAAGTGATATCCCCGGCTGGCAGATACAGGTTAGCCAGCCACTCCATTCACATTGCCCCCATGTGCGTAGTAACCAGCTACTGTGCATGGAGAAGGTGAACATAATCTGCTAATGAAAAAGGGGATCATGGTCAGTACTAAAAACACCCCTTTCCCAACAGGCCTTGTAGAATAAGCACATCTCAAATGTTTTGTTGTTGTTTTTTACATTCTCTGGTCAATATGCAGCACTCTCCAAGAAAACGCTGTTTATTTCTCTCTCTAGATCAGAAGCGGACAAATGGTTCCTTGCAGCCCGCTTTCTAATTTTATGCAAATTGTGGCATCCCCTCTTGCTGATCAGCAGGGGAAAGGGGGCATTGCTGTAGTCTCATCTCCTTCCCCTCCCCACTTCTTGTCATCGGCTAAGCAGAAGTTGGGGGGCTGTAGATACACATTTACTCCTCATTCACAATGGGGCTCCACACAAGATTTCTTCCATCCATAAACATTTCTATGTGTGTGAAGAAGCAGATGTGGGTTGTTATCTCCCCCACCCCCGTAAAACCCCACATCCATTCATTTTGAGAGTACCTGTCCTTGAGGAATGGATTCTCACACCTACCTCAGCTCCACCTGTAAGCCATTCCTCCACCCACACAGAGGAGCAGTAGGGAAACAGCTGAGTTGTGTGGAAAGTGTGGGGCACAGCAGCAGAGTCTTGTTGCTCAGCTGGGAAGTGGGGGTGGGCTGCAGATAAATATTTGTAGCGAAACCACCCCCATTCTGTTTCCCCTGACTTTGCTTTACTTCTTGACTAAAAGGTACAAAATTTTTGTACTGTATTTTTCGATCCATAAGATGCACTTTCCCCCTCCTAAAAAGTAAGGGGAAATGTGTCTGCGTCTTATGGAACGAATGCAGGCGGGAGGCTCTGCTCAGCGCTCCCTTTAAAGAGCTGCGTGGAGTGTGTGTATGGCTCTTGGGGGCTTTTCCCCGAGGAAGGAGAAGGGCAGCCCATCAGTCCCTTCTCCCTCCTCAGGGAAAAGCCTGCATGCACCACACAGACACGCTCCACGCGGCTCATGAAAGGGAGCCTGGGATTCATACAGGCTCTGCTCAGCACTCCCTTTAAAGAATTTTTTTTCTTGCATTCCCCCTCTAAAAACTAGGTGTGTCTTATGGTCAGGGGCATCTTATGGAGTGAAAAATACGGTAAACTATAAAAAATATTTACTATGCATTGGGTGCCATATTAGTATCAAATCCATTCACGTTTAAACTTTAGTTTTCTTATTGCAAAAAATAAAATAAAATTATGGTCATTTACTTTCTCTCCCCCCCCCCCCCCGCTTTTTGTTTGATTCTTTGGAAGGATTCCGTATGAAAACCCAGAACATGCTGTACTTGTGAGGGCCATGAGGCGATCTGTCATGGAGTTCGCCACTGTTGACTGGGAGAAGATGCCCACCTGCGAAGAGAAACGCCTTGGCAGCAATCCAGAAAAAAGGCCAGAGAGACTGACAATTAAGTTTCGATAAATGTGACTTTTCTCTGACAGTTGTCTCTTTTAAAAAAAAAAAAACATTTCTTTTGCTGCTCTTGGTATTGTTGCGCTTTAAACATCAATTAAAATCATTTCAAGCAGGAAAATAATCCAGTTACGTTACCATTTTAGCATAGTATGAAGGGGTGATATTTAAAATGATAAAAATAATTGGTTAGTTAAACCAGCCTATGGTTTGAACTTGGGTTATTGAGCAGTTGACCATGGTCTGCTGTAAGCCAGATTCCTGATCTGCATATAGGTTTAGGTTGAGATGCTTTCAAATGAAAAATAAACTTGGCAGCGTGTCCTTTTTAAAAAAATGCCTACTTGCCAAGTTTGGAGAGGCTTTAATTTCCTAAGGTCGCAATCTCTGGGGGTTGTAAAGCTAAGGAACAGAGTAGCTGTTTAGCGAGCTTGATTATGACTCAGGGGGCAGTAAGCGAGCTGACCCCTGTTCTGTTGGTGATTAACATCTGCATATAGGAGAATAAAAGCCTTTCTGCCATTTTTACCAAGTATATAGTTAACAGACCGGAAGAGATGTCTCTTAATGCCTTTTGGGGGAGACTTTCTTTGTCCTTTCCCTGTAAATTCAGAGGATAATATAGCACAGCTTTATCTCCAAATACTACCTTGAGCCCAAAGGTATGCGCATGTGCATTTGGGCTGACAGATTGAATGCTCCTTCCTCCAAGAAGAAAGTGGCATGTAATGGATAGGTGGGTGGAGACGAAGATAGAACTTGCTAGTTTTCTAGCTAGAGGGGAGTATGGAAGAGAATTCAGCCATACGCACTTCCAATTTCAGGTTGAAATGTTGCAGTTCAGCTATAGGTTTGCCAATTAGTTGAGCCCTAGTCTTAAGATCAGACCCATTGAATAGGCCAACTTTGCTGACAGTTATGAACATACAGATTCTATACACTGCCTAAGATTTCCTTGACATCCATCAGATATAAAGGACACAATCAAGTATCTGACTTTAAGAAGATCAGATATACAGCAGCTCTGTATAGGGATGTTTTTAATGTCTGATGTTTTACTGTGGTTTTATAATTTGTTGGAAGCAGCCTAGAGTGGCTGGGGCAACCCAGTTAGATGGGTGGGGTATAAATAATACATTATTATTATTATTATTATTATTATTATTATTATTATTATTATTTATTAATTCTAATGCTTTACACAACTCATTCTGTGTAATTTCATCCTGCTTCTCTAGTAGGAAATGGACACTTGGTTGCAACACCTCAGTACGTGATTCAGTGTTTCTGCTACTCTCCCCTAAAGCTTGCAAGTATTTGGAATAACTGGACCCAGGTCAACAACCCTTCCTCCTTACATTTGCACACACTCCCAATCCAACTGGAGCGGACCCTTCATGCTCTACCTATTAGTATTTAAAGATTAGTGATGCTAAGTACAAACAAAATCGTGATGTATCTTATAAAAGTGTAGCAAAATGCTGGGAGCCTATTTTCCTGGGGAACACTAATATTTTTACGCTATGATGTGTTCTTAATCATTGAGCCACTTAAGTGGAAAGAGAAAGTTCAAGGAAGTAAAGCCAACGTAGATGAGCAGGATTTTGTTTAATGAAAACAGACTGGTAGCAGTACTGGCTTTCAAAATCTGTAGCCAGAAAAACTTAACTTTTAGATGGTTGCACCCCTTATGATCTAACAGTATCATGACCAAGCGCTTTATTGCACTGAAGTCTAAGATATTTTTTAAAATTTTGCTAGCTAATGGCCCTCTTCTCAAGACACCTTTTAAGTCTTCAACGCTTTGTGCAGGTATGAAGGCAGATGGGTATGCTCTTACAGTTTTGATCGGATGGTTCAGTTCTTGTCATCACAGTCTAGGATGATGCGATGTAGTTACACAGGACAAATAAGTTGACATATGCTGGATCACAGCATATGTCAAGAGTGAGCATTATAACTCATTCCATTGACCTGCATATCCCGATGTTGTGGTCTAGAGGAAATCCTTCATAAAGCCTTGGGCTCTCCAGCATTTGTTACTCCTCAGACTCATGAGCTTTTTCAACCGTGATGTCTGCTAGACTAGTCTCTCCTTCAAGGGCCTTGTCATCCTGAGGGGACAGTGCAGGCACCTCCTTTTTAGGAACTATCTCCTCAGTTCTGTCTCCCACGCATTTGAGGTCCTCTTCTTTACTGTCTTCTGGTTCAGAGGCCGACTGCTCTTCACTTGTTAAAGCAGATTCTGCTGCACGTGTTGCCTCTAGAGGAGAAACACAGGGCATGGGAAATGCATATATTGCAATGTGCAGCACTAAATAAATAAATACATACATACATACTTACTCCCACAAGCAACACTGGCTCCTTCATCCCAGAAACTAACGCTAGTATTAGAAGCTATTTTGTAATAACTAATCAAACCAGGAATAGAAGTTAAAATGGCTCAGAGAACAAAATTAACCAAACTATGATTCCATGGGCAGTTTCAGAAAGCAGCTGCTTGTTACAGAGCACAGGCAAGCTCAGCTGTTCCGAAACAGTACGTTGAGTTTAGGGGGCAGGTTGCTGCTAATCCATGAGAATAGGGAGTGCATGTGATGTGCATTTCTATGGCTGCAATCCTAACTCGCATTTAGAGGGAAGAAATCCCCACTTAACTCTGTAGGATGTCCTTCTATAAAGATGTTGTTAGGGGCTCCTTATTGACAGTGCAATCCTAACAGATCTGGAGGAAGAGGAATGAACCTCATTTATCTTTAACCAAAGCCAGCATGGCCAATGCTTTGTTTTTGTTTAGAAAATTAATAACCTGCTTGACAAACAAAATAATCTGATAAGTGTTGCAAGCCCAACATCTGGATTGCCACTGTTCCCCCACCTGTTGTTTAAGAAAACACTGAGTAGTTAGGTGTTGCATGATTATTAGCATTGCTTAGAAAACATCTCTGCTCTAATTTGGCCACAAACATGAAAGCTGTTGCAATGACAATGATGTGTGCCAACCTCTCTTTTGCTTTGCTTCTTGCTGTTTCTTTGCCTTGGCAGCTTCCAACTCCTGCTTCTCGTGGGCTTCCTTTAATGTCTTGCATACTTTCTTGTGTGTAAACCAGTGCATTTTCTGACAGTCTTGATCACAGTAGATCACCTGCAAATGAAACAAGCCATGCCTCAATGCACAAAAAGGATGGGCTTGCATTTGAATCATCCAGGTTGTATAAGGCCACCCATTCATTTCTATATGGAAAACTGGAAATCTAAACCTTGCAAGAGCTGGCTTATTTTAAGAACAACAAATAGTTTGTTTCTGTTGACTTGTGCAACCAGGAACAACTATTTGCTCACTTTCACTTTAGGAGTTCCAAGATTTAGCACCTGAAACATCTATGCTGCTCCTATAAAGGAACAGTCTCCAGATACAGGAACAGTTGAAATCTCTTGCTGGAATCTCAGTCAGTGGTATTTACCTGCAGATTCTTACCATTTTGCATACAGAACATCTTTTGGCTGCACCTTTCCCCCCACATGTCGTACAAAACTCAGCATCCACAAAGCCCACTTGGCCAGTAACTGCTTGTGTCAGTACAGAGAAAGCTGTAGGATCAGATCCCTGGGGGGGAAAGATAAAGACAGTTAAGTCATTGCAAACATACACCCTCCCCCAGCCAATGAGAAGCCTGCAGCTACAACACTAATGCAGATATAGGGGGGGCTGCATATTTTCAATGTACACTTTAGTACTTTTGCACTGCTCTTAAATGCAAGATCTTAGCCCGGCATATGGAGGGAAGCAGGGAAATTATCCTTCCACTCTCCAGAGATTTAACTTTGCAGACCGTTCCAACGTAAAGTATACTGGTGGTGACATTGTTGAGATTATTTGCAAAATGGGAATGAAAATCAATTCAGGGATGCATAAGCTTTGGCTTGTTGCCACTTATGTCTGAGTTTCCTGGCATGCATAGTGTTTTGAGAAGAGAAGAAGAAAGAGGGGATTCCTATTACACTAGACTTTAGAGTGGACAAAGGCACATTGTCTCTTATGCTGCTTCTGCCTCCTCTGAAGCTCAGTGTGGCAGAAGAGGTAAATTCCCCCCCCACCCCAGTCAGGGTTTTGGAAAAGGAAAGATTATGTTTCTGTCTGTATCCTCAGCAGCACATGATACCCCCTCCTTTCCTCTCCTATAAAGCTAAGAAGGGACTCTAGCTCCTGGATTGGGGAATTCAGAGACACTATCAGAATATAAAGGAAACTCATTAAAAAAGATCTTCCATCCTCCGTATGAAATACAGTTCTTCAGAATAACTGCAAATATCAAGTGTACCCATTAAGCTGTATCTTGGGGATTTCAAGTGTTCTGCCAAAGAAAGAGAAGCTATTAAACTAGAGACACTCACAATTTCAACGGGGGCAATGCTTCTCACAAGCTGCTGGAGCAGGGTTGCTTCACAGTAAGGAAATTTTCGAATGCATTCTCGGATGAACTTCTCTTGAAATACTGGGAAACCATCTGCATCTCTGCCTTTTAATAGGCTGGAAAGATTAAAGCAAAAGATGAATGGAAAAAACTCATGCCAATCCTATTGGGCAATCACTTTGCTTTATTTGTAGTTGCCATGCCTGCCTTACGGTGCAATCAACACAAGATAATATCACCAAGGCAACTCTCTGTAAACAAACAATAAACATACATAAAAATGGCAAAAGTAGTTTCTTTCCCAAATATGTTTTATCTTAAACAATAGCAAACACAGTAAATAAAGAGCTCGCTTGTAATATATCAGTGGTTCAGTGCTCATTTCTTCTTTTTCCAAAACAGATTTTATCTTGAACAATTGCAAATGCAGTAATAAAGAGTCCACTTGTGATATAACAGGGCTTCAGTGCTCAACCACTGGTGTCGATTCTGTTGGTTGCAGTGGTCATTGTACCACCACCCTGTTCATTGTTTTACTGTTATTTACGGTGCATCACATAGGCCAAGATTTTAATATTCGAACTACATGCCCACAGCATAATAGAGAAAAATGCTAATGCACAAACTTTCTGTGTGCAACACTTAAAATATGTATCTATATCTTTCAGCTCTGAGATTTCACAATAACATTTCGGCAGTTAAAGATACTCTTGCCCTACAACGAAAGTTGAGGGCAACTGAAATATAGACTTGATTCATGCAACATGGTAAGCTAAACTATGGGCTATTGGGAACATATGAACATGGTTGGAGTAACTGGGCATGAGCGTAAATCACCCCATGGATGAGATAATTGCAGGTGTAAGGCAGCCAAGCCAGCTGCTATGGTAACTCCCCAGTGCCCTGACCATATCTGTGATTAATGCATGTCAGCTTAGCAGTCTCAATCATTTACTCAGTATGTTGGTGTTACTTATCCAGTGTCATGTCTTGAATTGCTGGTTTATTTGGAGCAACGGATATACTTTTTCACTGTATGTATCAATGGCTGCAAAAGCCTACTGCTGTATATACCTATCCCCAGAACTATTTAACTAGGCCTTATCTTCTGCAGCAATAAACCAACTGGATCTTACGCTCCTTCCATGTAGTGACTGGTACTGAGAGCAACTTCCACTGCAGGGTATCTCACCTAAGATTCCTAACAGTCATGTGGGTATCTTGAGAGGACATTGTAGCCGCTTTACTTCTCTCAAGTCCTTTTCGCTGCCACAACATTGCACGGAACTAAACCAAGCTTTGGCTTAGCATATCGTCCAGACCTGAGCTCGTGGTTACACTGTGTCCTCACTAACCACAAGCTATAGCCAAAGCTTGCTTGGCTTCTTGTGCCATGTGAACCAGGTCATAGTGCCTTTTACTTAATTATCCTGTCCATCAGTGTGAATTACTGCAATAATAATAAAAAATGAATTACTGCTGTTACAGCAGAACAGCCTAAAAAGAATCAGCAGCATCCTCAGATCTTTAAACACGATAGCAGATTAAAAGGCCTCAGCAAAGATTAAAAAATAATCTTGGTCTAGCATAAAAGAGACACAGAAGAAGAGCCCAGGGAAGGAGGATCAAGAAGATAGAATGAAGGAGAGATGAGCAGAATCCCTTCCTCATGGGTAGGATATATATATATATATATATATATATATATATATATATATATGCAGGTTTTGGTGTCCTCGGGTGTCTTCCCGTGTAAAAGTTGGGGTGTCTAGGCGACGTTTCGACGAGGTCTCACTCGTCATCTTCAGGCTGGTGCTTTCGGCTTCTTGTTACTGGAACAGAGCGGGATCTCAATGTTTGAGTTCCTATAAATACTGTAGAGGGGGTGTGGTGTCTAGCCTCCAATGTTCTGGGCAGAGAGGAAGTTCCCAGGCTAGTGTGCCTTTTCTTCTTTTGTTCCTTAATTACTTGAGAGATACCTTGAGTGATTTCTTGAGTGATATCCTGAGTACCACTTAGGTGGGTCATTAGGTGTGGATTAGTTGCTAAAGTCTTTGTGTCTTGACCTCTTGAACTTTGTGAAGAGTTTTCCTGAGAAGATGGCTGTATTGCACTTAGTTGTGCTTTGGCTTGGCTTCGTGTATAGGGGCGAGCTGTGGTTTTGTGGCTTGTGTCAGCCAGATCTGTGTAGGGATTGCAGGGGGGTGCAGCATCCGGAGGTGCCACCATGGATTGGCTACTGGATGGTGTCAGTAATTCATCTGTGGAGAGGGTCTGGGTTTGGGTCTGGTGTGGTTGATTGGTGTTGGCGTTCTGTGTGCCTCTGGATCTGGTGTCAGTTTTTGTGGGGAGGGCTAATTTCCAGATGTCTGGCAAGCGGGATGTGTCGTCACGCTTGTTCATGTTGTGAGGGTGTTTCTCTATCTCGATGGCTTCCATGATTATTCTCTTGTGGTGATGTTCCGTGTTAAAGAGCAATTTGGAATCTGCAAAATTAATTTCGTGTCCTGTTTCTTTCATGTGTTGGAAAAGAGAGGAAGTTTTTTCTTCTTTTTTGACGGCATTCTTGTGTTCTGCGATACGTGCATTTATTCGTCTGTTTGTTTGTCCAATGTACGTGGCTGGGCAGACTTTGCAGGGTATTTCATAGATCCCTTGGTTTTCCAACTGGATTTTATCCTTGGGGTTTCTGAGGATATTGGCTATTTTTTGGTTGGTGCAAAAGGCTGTTTTGATATTGTGTTTATGGAGGATTTTGCTAATTTTATCTGTAGTGCCCTTGATATAAGGAAGGAGGGCCATGCCATTGTTTTCTTCTGTGTCGTGGTTTTTGGGGGGTGTTTCCTTTTGGATTAGCTTCGTAATCCTGTTTTGCTGGTATCCATTGGCAATTAACACATTTGAGAGATTCTGTAACTCAGTTGTCAAGTGGTCTTTGTCAGCCAGGCGTTTGGTTCTGGAGATGAGAGTCTTGGCTACGGAGTTTATTTGTGCAGGGTGGTGGATCTATGAAATACCCTGCAAAGTCTGCCCAGCCACGTACATTGGACAAACAAACAGACGAATAAATGCACGTATCGCAGAACACAAGAATGCCGTCAAAAAAGAAGAAAAAACTTCCTCTCTTTTCCAACACATGAAAGAAACAGGACACGAAATTAATTTTGCAGATTCCAAATTGCTCTTTAACACGGAACATCACCACAAGAGAATAATCATGGAAGCCATCGAGATAGAGAAACACCCTCACAACATGAACAAGCGTGACGACACATCCCGCTTGCCAGACATCTGGAAATTAGCCCTCCCCACAAAAACTGACACCAGATCCAGAGGCACACAGAACGCCAACACCAATCAACCACACCAGACCCAAACCCAGACCCTCTCCACAGATGAATTACTGACACCATCCAGTAGCCAGTCCATGGTGGCACCTCCGGATGCTGCACCCCCCTGCAATCCCTACACAGATCTGGCTGACACAAGCCACAAAACCACAGCTCGCCCCTATACACGAAGCCAAGCCAAAGCACAACTAAGTGCAATACAGCCATCTTCTCAGGAAAACTCTTCACAAAGTTCAAGAGGTCAAGACACAAAGACTTTAGCAACTAATCCACACCTAATGACCCACCTAAGTGGTACTCAGGATATCACTCAAGAAATCACTCAAGGTATCTCTCAAGTAATTAAGGAACAAAAGAAGAAAAGGCACACTAGCCTGGGAACTTCCTCTCTGCCCAGAACATTGGAGGCTAGACACCACACCCCCTCTACAGTATTTATAGGAACTCAAACATTGAGATCCCGCTCTGTTCCAGTAACAAGAAGCCGAAAGCACCAGCCTGAAGATGACGAGTGAGACCTCGTCGAAACGTCGCCTAGACACCCCAACTTTTACACGGGAAGACACCCGAGGACACCAAAACCTGCATATATATATATATATATATATATATATCAGAAGGCGGTTGTGTGTGCATCTCAAAAGATGAATATTTTTTTTGTCCCTTTCCTCAAACTAATGGCTTAACCTGTAGATAACTATGGAGAATATTCATCTAGCTGTAGATAGTGTGGGGATTTGAAGGAAACTGAGCAGCAAACCATTCATTTTACCTTTCAAGGTAAGCAGTCTGTCTTTACTTGGCTAGAAATGAACACAAATGCTTTTCTGCATGCATTAAATGTCATTCATGATGGGGATCATACCTTTTGATTAATCCATCCAATTTATCCTCTCGCTCCTTAAGGAAGAGGATGCATTTCTGGAAAATACAGCTAATGTAGTGCATTTTTATTGCCAGTACTTCATTCATTTCTCTCTGCTTCATACACTTCTCGCAAATCAGATCCAGCACTCTGTAGCATTTCTGCATTGCTTCAACTTCTGCTAAGAGAGGGTTTTCTTTCACTAGCAGCACAATCTATAGGAAAAGATTAACAAGAGTTATCTTTCCTGGATAGATGATTTAAAACAGAATCAATAGGTAATTTTTAAGTGCTCATATTAACAGGGCTTCTTGCTCTTTTATCTTCTTAAATAAGCTATATTACCTAAGAAACTTGCCATGCCATAGGTGGATCACATTGGGATTATGACTGACCCATTTTAGTGTCCACAATGCATGCAATACTGATTACAGGAAGTGATAGTCATACAAAATGAATGCATCTTTGATCAAGCAACTGAACATCATAACCCTCTCTTATTTCCAAGGTTCAGGGTGTTAAGTGGCATTGCTTATGTAGCAAAAAACACCTATGTATGGGAGGGAAGTATCAGCAGACTGGGGGGAAACCCCCAAGTTTTGCAGAAGTACCAAAAAATCCCCTAAGCCACAAAACCCACAGGAACCCACAAAACAGCTCAACAAGGACCAAACAAGCCAAGTGGGCCTTGGAATGCTAACAACTGTTACAGATAGGGAATGGAATGGAGTTGTTTGAATTCTGAACTGTAGCAACTCACACAGCTATTTTTTGTTGAAGGTCTCACTTGTAGCTTCCAGCTACAAGCATCAGGCCCTTTCTGAAACTACAGGGTTTCACAGAAACTGATAACAGAGATGAGTTTCACACAAGTAGATTTCAGCTCTTCTTTTGCATGCAAGTCCTTATAAGATGCTGTCTTGCTTCTGCTAAATCACTGGTCTTTAACTAGTGTGTTGATTCACACTACTATGTTGTGACCTAGTCTAAGGTGGGTCATAGCAGCAACATTACCATTGTACAGATATATGATTAAGAAATCGGCTCCCAAATGTCTGTTTGGGTTAAAAGTAGGTCCTGGATCTCAAAAAGTTGAAGACTACTATGCTAGTCTTAAGGTGTATATACTTGAGTACAATGATCTTCAGTGTGCTAACCTTTGAGTGTTTCATGTTGGGGACTATTTTACAATAAATATCTCCCCATTTGAGAATGAGGTACTAAAGCCCCTATGAGCAGGCCAGGACTATGGAGTATCAAGAAGAAGCTCAGAATCATAAATTAGCTGCTGGCCAAATTTTGCCACCCAACTTCATAGGCCAAATATTTTTTCTTAGAGGACCGACCTCAGCAAGGTTGGCAGTTATTTGACAAGTATGCCTGAAGGATAAGCCAAAAATATGAACACTTTACCTTAACAGGATGCAAATTGGTAGTTGTAATGATCTTGTGCAGAGGTCCAGCTAACTTGACTGGCAGTTTGGGTTCTTTGTCAAGTCCTTGTGGTTTTGTATAGTAATCCAACCTTTCTCGAGGAAAGAAGTTGTTGATAACAGTGACACAGTCATGTTGACCTAAAAAGAGAACGGTGCATCTTTTATGAAGAACAATTATTTCACACATGGAGCACAAATCACAGAGGTTGTTCACCATTTAGAGTAAGTACTATACTCATAAACCACTGTGGAACTAAATAGAAATAGCTTCACACAGAGGCAATATTTCAAGGCTCAAGGCCTATATGTAATATGAAGTTTACAGAACGAAACTAACTCACCTATTCAGAGAACTTAGGATCTGATGGGCAAAGCAGCTTTTAAGACACATTATGAAACAGTTCTAAAGTTATTCCCACTTTTTATAAGTTTGTTTTAGTTCACTGCACGAACTAAATCTAAAAATGGTGCTGCTAACCAGTCAAAAATTTAATTCTTCTGTAAGATATGACATTACATGACATTTCAAAGCAGCTCATATGAGATTGCATGATTGACGCTGGCTCACCTTTCAGCCAGCGGTAGAATGCTTAGTGATTATGCCTCGTTAATAGGGTTTTTTTTATTTTAGAAACAATGATTGCAAAGCTTCCAATGCAGACTGGCAATTACAGTGACTGAATCTCTGACTAAGTACTGACTGCTCAGATGTAGTGGATGTGATATGTGGGTGTAATTTTCCCCAAGTTGTAAGCAGATTCCTGCAATAAAGTGGTAAGTCTTTTGACTGGATCCACTACTCTCCTTGTCTCACAATCCTCTTTGTGTCTGGTTTTTGTTTTTTTCCTGTAATCATCAAAAGACTTGACTTTAGAACACTTAAAAAAAAAAATGGGGTAAAAGGTCTCTCCTCACCAATCCTTCCAACCCCTTTGCCAGGAAAAACAAACAAAAATATTTTCTTCTTCTTCATAGTCTATCCTTAAAAGGAAATACAGCTCAAAGAGCACCACCATTTATTTATTTATTTAAATATATATTTACATACAGTTATCAGCTCACGGAGGCTACTCCTATCTAGCAAACTCCTCCCTGCTGCTAGTTAAAATCTTTCTTCTCAAAGAAAAGGGGAAGTCAGCAAGGGGAATGACAGGGAAGGCTGGCCACAAATGGAGCTAAACCCATTTTTGAGCTGGACTCAGATTTTTAAAGAAAATCAGATGGTTGAGTTTGAAATAGAGCAGATTTCTTTCCTAATTAGGAATTCAAAATTCCCCCCTCCTGCAGTCAACTAATGTTAGAGAGCAATTTGAGAAAAGCAGCAATTACCCAATGAATATTTTTTAAATGTCTTCCCCTTGAGTTAGTTAAGAACCTGGTACTGAGCACTCCGTTGCCAATAAACATTAAGTCAAATCAATCTCCATCTTCTCAGAGCCTTAATGGAGGGGTGGGGAACCTGCAGCAATCCACTTGTTGTTGGGCTGTATCTTCCATCTGCCCCAGGCAGCACAGCCAATAGTCAGGGATGATGGAGTCAAAATCCAGCAACAGTTGGAAGGTCACAGGTTTCCCGCCCTGGACTTCATGAAGGGTAATTCAAAATGGCCGCTCCATTTACCCACAAAGGCAGCCATCTGTGCAGCTGTCCTTCCCACTGAGTTCACGACATCTGTGTCTGCTCCAGCCTCCAACATCATCCACGTAATTTCCTTGTTGCCTAAACACGGAAGAGAACAGCTTTCATTTAGATTTCTCATAATGAGTCTGTATAAAAGTTTCAGCCATATAAGGTTTTCTGGTGGGTCTCCCCGCCCCCAGACATTAAAACATTTAATCCCTCGTAAATCTTCAGTTTAAGGCATTTAGAAAATGGGGAGCTGCTTTATACGGAGTCAGACAAGTGCTTCATCTGGCTGAGATGAATACTGTCCACACAGACCGGCAGCAGCTCTTCCAAGTTTCCAGACACAGGTCTTTCTCAGCCCTATCTGGAGACACCACAGATTGAGCCTGGGTCTTTCTGCAAGTGAAGAAGGTGCTTTTCCACAGAGCTACAGTCCTTATTCATCCCCAGTAGCTGGAAATGAAGATGCCATTTGCTTTCTCAAGGTTTCACCCAACCCTCTGTCTTGCCAGTATGAATAGATTCTGCACCAAGGCCTGATGGCTGCACTAGCCTTCCCCAGTGGCATCACTTTCTGCTGTCATCTAATCCATCTTTGGAAATTGCTATTTTTTTTTTTTTTGCAGTAGGGAGTTCCATAGCTTAGCTTTCCATGAGCTAAGTTCATACATGTGCTCTGGAAGTATTATGACTCAGCCTCCTGATTTTAGGGAGAATTTTCTAACCCAGAGGCTCTGGGTGAAGAGCACATTATTTCATATTTCCCCTTTCCACCCACTGATGCCTCTCAAACTACTTTTTGCACATATCTCCTCCTCTCCTCCATGGTCCTTTCACATTTTCTTCTTCCTCCCATAACGACTTTCCTCTCTTATCTCCTTCCTTCCTTTCCCTCATGTTATTTTAATAATTCCTACTGGCATTTCCTTTCACGTTCTTATTCCTTCAACACTTTCACCGCCTCTTTCCCCTCAGAGGAGAGAGGCCTTCTTACTCCCACAATCTGATATATGCATTCACAAATATTGTTTGCTGTTCATGCTTCTACCTTTTGCTAGAGAAAGAGATATTTTATAGACCCTGAAATCTAAACCATATTTTTTAAAATAAATATGTTACCCTTTAACGGTGTATTCCAGCTAAGCCCAAGAACAACACCTGGATGGCTGATGTTTAATTTTATTGGTTTAAGGAACAAAGAAAAAGCCTGACAATTAATATGCACACACAATATAAATACTGTACTCTGCTATACCTGTAACACCTTAAATGGCTCAAGGACCACCTCTCTCCATATGAACTGACCCGGACCCTGCAATCACCATCTGAGGCCCTTCTTCAAGTGCCTCCTCCATGAGAGGTCCAGAGGGTGAAAGATATCCAAGAGCAAAGCTGGGTCCTCAGAGTTGTCTGATTAGCTATTAATTCTATCCCAATTTTCCAGTAAAAGACTATCAGTGGCTTACAATAAAAACAGTATTTGGTTAAGAAAAGAATAGCAATCTTGCCTATAAAGTAGATGTAGACCTTACCTCTAACACATCATCCTTTAACAAAAGATATAAAATCTGCCTACACAAAGACATGAAGGAATCCTTTATCTGCACGAAGAAGCAGATGTAATTAACAACGGGGAAAACCTCATAGATACCTGAGAGCCCAGCAAACATCAGAGCCGTATATCCGTGTTCATGTTCATTGCAGTTAACATCAGCCCCATGCCACAACAACAGTTTGCACACCTCAACTTTCCCTTTGTATGCCGCATGCATCAGAGGAGTCATGCCATGCTATGGAAAGAAGAAATAAATACAGGACCTTCAAATATATCTGTTTGTTCTTCTCCAGTAGTATTTAAACACAAGCAAGCTACGCTTCCAAAATGAAAAGATAGCACTCCAAATACAGTATAGCTCAGGGGTCAGAAAACGTTTTCACCAGGGGGCCAGTCCATTGTCCCTCAGACTTTGTGGGGGGCCGGACTATATTTTGAAGGGGGGGAGAACAAATTCCTATGCTCCACAAATACCCCAGAGATGCATTTTAAATCAAAAGACACATTCTACTCATGTAAAAACACGCTGACTCCTGGACTGTCTGTGGGCCGGATTTAGAAGGCGATTGGGCCAGATCCGGCCCCCAGGCCTTAGTTTGCCTACCCGTGGTATAGCCTTTTTGATGTTCACTTTGCTACATTTGAATACTCTTTAACTATATATTCTTTCAACAAAATCCAGCTTTTAGAAAACCAACTACATCTCCAATTTAGCAGAGGATACCTTTGTACAAATCCAGCTTCAATGTAAGCTACTAATGAGAAGGAAACTTCAGCTACCATTGCATGCCTTTCTATGTGGGCAACTGCAATTCTTCCCCACCCCGCACACCCATCAATACTTATAAAAATTATACTAATGACTATATTTATGAAAAGCTTTTCAGTTTTGCTTTTGGAGTAGCTAGTATGACTTGGTGTATCAGCAAATAATAGAGCCCCCTTGTACTGGAGATAGGAGCAATTAAATTGCAAAGCATTGATAATAAATATTTCTTTAGATTTTTAAAGGGGGGGTAGAATGAACACTGAAGCGTTTAAGCTTTTAATTCCTAGGCAACTATTCTAATAATAATCTGAAGTATTAATAAAAGTATTAGTAAGATATATTTTTTTAAAGTGCACATCAGTTGCTTTCACACAATTAACAACATGTCTAATTTGGTGGGAAACCACACAATTCTCTGAGAAGAGTAACAGCTGCAAGCAGGGAGACCTGCAAAGGACCTCTTTATATTTGAGTTTGCAGTATGGCAATTTATATAATAGGCAAGTTTTATATTTGGGAAGCCATGTGGGAGAGATGGATCATTACCAGTTTTGGGTAGTTTCTTTAGCTGCAGGCACTGGTGAAAAACCTGTCATTTTAAGCAGCAGTTCACACACACTCTATGTTATGAATCATACATTTGTTAAGCCAGAAATGAACAGTGGCATTTAGGACCTCTGCCTTCCATTGTTTCTCATTTCCAGCAGCAACCTTTGCTTTGAGTTCTTTTCTAAAGAGATTAAAATGCTTAAATTCAGGGAGACTTGTTCAAATTATACACATGAGTCTTCCGAATGCTGAAAATATATTTCAAATGGTGGGATGAAATTTTGCGCATTAAGGAGCAATGAGGTATTTGTACAGACCACCTGTACAGGAAACCAACTCTAGAGTGGTGCCCTTTTTCCTGCCTTAATCTGCTCCCTACGAATTGATAATGAGGATTACAAAAAAGATAACCACCTGGCCTCAGAGCTATATAGGAGAGCCAACTCACACATTATGCAGCACTTCTGGAAAACATTTCAAAAATAATCTCAGAAGTGGAGGAAAAAGCCAAGTAACTGGAAGACGGAACATGATGCTATACAAACAACATGTAGACAACCAATATGAAGAAACCACAAAGTGAGTGCCTCATCATGTCATGTAAATATAGTGAGCTGGATTCAGATGAAGAGGAATAAAACCATCCCTGCCGGCAGACTTGAAATCAAAAGTCACATGGAAGAGGGAACAAGCTCTTTTTCTCCTGCTACAGAGGGTAGAATATGAACCAAGGGCTTCAAGTTATAAGAAAGGAGATCCTGGCTAAACATTAGGGGGGGAAACTTTCTGACCATAAGAGCTGTTTGACAGTGGAACAGGCTCCCTGAGTTGTGGGAGAGGTTTTAATGCAGAGGTTGCATGGCTATTTGTCATGGATGCTTTAGCTGAGATTCCTGCATTGCAGGGGGTTGGACTAGATCAGTGTTTCCCAACCTTGGGCCTCCAGATGTTTTTGGCCTACAACTCCCATCATCCCTAGCTAGCAAGACCAGTGGTCAGGGATGATGGGAATTGTAGTTCAAAAACAGCTGGAGGCCCAAGGTTGGGAAACACTGGACTAGATGACCCTTGGGGGTCCCTTTCAACTCTATAGTTCTATGAAAATGACATGACACAAAAGAGGAAAGGGGGATAAAGAAGTTGAGAACAAGCTAACTTGTTCAACAGTTCTTAAAGTGTCGTAGTAGTAGTTCTTATAAAGATCACCAGGAATGGAAACAGTTCAGAGAGAGAACCAAATGGCCTCCTTCCCATCCCTGCCCCTGCTGGAGCCTGATGGAATGGATGCTGCCCAGTGGTGGTTGATGGAGGAAGGGGCCTGATAAATGGGGTTTACAAGATCCCACTGAAAACAGTGGGACAAGTTAGTCACAAATCCCACTGATTTATATGGAAACAACTACATGAATCCGGATCCATTCAACTTCTCTATTCATTCACTGCAGTTATTTAATACAGTGGTACCTCGGGTTAATTACTTAATTCATTCTGGAAGTCCGTTCTTAATCTGAAACTGTTCTTAACCTGAGGTACAACTTTAGCTAATGGGGCCTCCCCCTGCTGCCGCACGATTTCCGTTCTCATCCTGAAGCTAAGTTCTTAACCCGAGGTACTATTTCTGGGTCAGAGGAGTCTGTAACCTGAAGCGTCTGTAACCCGAGGTACCACTGTAGTTGCTTTTGGGGGGCCAAGCCTTCACAAAGCAACATATAGGGGGTAGGGGTGGGATGACAACAGAACTGCAGGGAAAGTATGAAGCATTGAGTGAATACAAGCAAATAGAGGCAAGGGGTATAATGAGATCACCAAGATTCACTTAAGGCAAGGCAATAAATAGAAAAATGTAAGTTTGAAAGGCCTTTCTTGAATAATGCTCTCCCTCACGCATTAAAATGCAGCTCTTATTTTCCTCATTTATGTCTATAGAAACATTCCTATGGTCCTTTTCTGATTCATCTGAAGGACATTCAATACTGAGTCCAGAATGGATCCACATGCCCCATCCCATGACAACGTTACAGGGATCAAATGCAGCAACTGCCCCACTTACAGTACATTAGATATACTGCGCCCCCTCTCGACAGGGCAACATTTCCCACTGCATATTAAACAGACCAGCAGCTTTGCAGAGTATTTCCCTCTAAACTAGAGAAAGGATATTCCACAAGGGACTCACTGTGGAACCTGTCTGGTTATGAAACTGAATACTTTTTTTTCCAGGTACTGCATTAAGTGGTGATGAAGCAGGTTTTCTGGATGATATGGGAAACACTTTCCTAGGAAAATTCTACAGCTGAACAGCTCCTGCCAAGATGAAATATTTCACTAAAAAAATCAAATCAAATCAAAAACCTACAGGGACAACAGTCAAAATCCAGCATGATATGAGGCAGACTTAACCCATTGACTCTGCACTGGATTCCGGCCATTTTGCAAGAAGTTAGTTGCAAAAGCACAAAATGTGTTATGGTATATATTCCCATGAGGAAGTTGATCTGAAAATACACTGTACGCTTTTTCCCACAGTAACACTTTTGATAGACTCACCTTTGACCCTTCCCCCTGCCTGCAAAAAAAAGTTAAACAGAAACAGCCTTTTGCAACTACATTTTGAAAACAGCCCACTATGTTTGTGAAATATTCAGTTATGTAATATGTTGCTTTCACCCCTCAATCCATCATAAGGCCTTGGGAAAGTTGAGGTTTCAAATATGTAATCTCAGAAGATGATAACTAAATCTGACATTAACAAAAGTTCAGGTCGCTTTTCTATCAGAAATAGAGGATTTCTTATTTTTTTTAAAAAGCATGAGCTTACTTTGAAAAATCAAATAGGATAATTCAGGTCCAAAAAAATCTGCATATTATACCTCTGTTCAGGCATATTACACTAGTTCATTTTTAGCAGGGAACACTGAATACTTGCTTGACCGTAATCATTTTCCAGTATACTCAAGGGATACTTTCTGATTCCAGTATGTTAAACAGGTTTCCTTGATAAGTATTATTTTGCTTATAGAAATCTGCCAGCCTTTGAATTCCCAATGTTTCTTTAATTTGACTCTACCCAATCTAGACACATATTTTGAGTCAAGTCTTTTACCTCATCCAAACAATTCACACGGACATTCTTGCTGCCAAGCAGTCGTGCAGCTTCTTCAGGGCTTCCTAAGGGAGAGGAAGAGTTTGTGAAGTCTACTGTTAAACAGAAAATCAATACAGTGAATCTAATAATTTGTTACATTTGTATCCCATGCTTCCTCCAATGAGACCATGGTAACGTATGTAGCTCTTATCTCTTCCTCCCCTTATTACCTTTTGAGACAAGCTAGGCTGAGAAATCATGACTGACCCAAGCCCATCCAGTAAATCTCAGGGCTGAATGAGGATTTCAGCCTGAACTCCTCATTACGAATCATGGAATCATAAAATTCTGCCATGATGAAGTATGAAGCACCTGTCAAACATTTGCCCTACCACACATATTGTAACAACAAATCGACACTTTCATCAAATTATTTTCAGAATGGGGGTTATTGTTTTTATTTGTTACTACATTATGGTTTTTTGGTGTTTTTATATTGTAAACTGCCCTGTGATCCTCGGATGAAGTGCGGTATGGAAATTTAATGAATAAATAACAAACAAAAACAAACATTTATTCTATTCACATGCAATGCTAAGGTAAAGTATGGCTTAGTGCAGGCATAGGCAAACTCGGACCTCCAGATGTTTTGGGGCTACAACTCCCATGATCCCTAGCTAACAGGACCAGTGGTCAGTGATGATGGGAATTGTAGTCCCAAAACATCTGGAGGGCAGTGTTTGCCTATGCACGGCTTAGTGTAAATGTGTGGGTTCTTAGAGAGGTTATTAGGGTGCAATGTTTTTGTTTGTTTACTATGTTAGGTATTTATGTGTTTATAGTAAACCGTCCTGTGAGCCTCAGATGAAGAGTAGAATGGAAATTTATAATAATAATGATGATGATGGTGGTGGTGATGATGCTACTTTGCTTGTCCTCTGGTCCTGCTGCTGCCCTGCTGCCATGAGCTAAACCGTGATTTAGTTTAGCATGCCATCCAACCATGGGTTTGTGGTTTGTCCCACTCCAGACAAACCATGAGTTATGAAACCAAAAACAAAACATGGCTGCAGTTTGCAAAATGCAATGGCTGAAACAGTGGCGTAGCGTGGGTTGTCAGCACCCGGGGCAAGGCAAGTAATTTGTGCCCCCTAACCTGTGGATTTGCGCCCCCTAACCCTAACCCCCAGATGTTGCGGCTGGTGCGGCCGGGCCCCCCCCCTGCACCCCCCCACGCTACGCCACTGGGCTGAAATCTCTGCTCTGGGAACCCTCTTTTCTGTGCTACGCCACAGTTTGACTAGCGCTATGTGTAAAGAATCTCAATAGCTACTTCCGTATGCAGAAAAGAAAACATTACATTGTTCCCCTGCTAGTGATTCCCAGAAGCTGACATTCAAGAAGCATTGCAAAAAGGCAAGGCATCATTTCCATGAATAGATAAAGCACTATGACCGAATAAAGTAGCATTCAACTAAATCTATCACATGCAGTTTTGTGTGCATCATGTGGCTGCCTCCATCCCCAGTACCAGCAACTTGAAGGTGGCATGAGTGGCGGCTCTCACACTAAGTTAGTTATGATAACAGGCTCTGAAGTCACATGACCTTTACAATACAAAGATCACATCCAAAGGAAACAACAACCTGCCAACAACTTGGAAGTTTTGGTGCCAACACCTCAACCATTAGTAAACAAAACAACCACCTCCGAAATAAGGGGGTAATCTGAAAGGCATATTTCCTCCATCTGCCAGTTAACACTTTTATAGAAGAATCATGTACTCCAGCAAAGGAAGGAAAATAACTTTCCATGTCCTGCTTCTGCTGCAACAAAAGTGCTGCTTAGGAGCAGCTGCTGACAAGGTCTGCCATACCTCTGGAATAGTATGACAGCTAGCAAAGTGTTGATTTTTACACCAGTCACTGCAGTCTGCCTTACTCCTCTCTGCACTCCACAGCGAGACTTTCCTTGAATGCAACTACTGAGTACACACAGTGAATTTAAAGTAACCCCCTAACTTATAATTCCCAACACCCGTAAACTCCAGTTCACAAGATTCTTGGGTGGGTGGGTGTGCTAGAAATGTGTGGTATGTAGGTAGAGCTCACTCAAACATAAGACTCACCAGATGACCTTGACCCAGGCCATAGGAGCCAACTCTTAAGGGCTGAAGTCCCTTTGCCCCCCCTCCAATAAAATATTTGAGGAGGCTGCCCCCCATGGGCATTGCCATTCAAATGTTGTGTGTATGCCATGTCTTGTGACTGATCATGCGGAGCTTACCTGGCCCCTCCAATATTTTATTCAGGTTGGCACCTTGGCCCAGTCCGTCTCCCTAGCCCTACCTTGCAGGTTGGTTGTGAAAATAAAATGGGGGGGGGGAGGGGGAGGAGATCAGGAGAAAGAAACATGTTGAATCATATGAACTCCTTGGAAGAAGGGGTAAATGGGATAAAAAGAAACAGAGTCCCTTGTCTCACTACTGCAGCCCTGTTTAGGGAAGTTTTTAAATGTTTGATCATTTATCATGTTTTCAGTGTTCTTTTGGAAGCCACCCAGAGTGGCTGGGGAAACCCAGCCAGGTGGGCAGGGTGTAGATAAATAAATTATATATGTGTGTGTGTGTGTGTGTGTGTGTTTTCCATTTAATATTATACAACATTCACATCATCTTTATCCACTATCCCGCCCTGGCTCTTAGAGCCTATCGACCTCCTCTCCTCCCGCCTCATGGCTTTCAAAATTAACCTTTATATCATTGCCATTTACATGTTTCTCAATTCTAATTACACTCATTACAGAATGACTCAAAATTTAAATAAATATAGAAAGATAGAAAATTTCTCATTGCAAGCCTTCAGAAGACTATTATTATTATTATTATTATTGCTTATTTTGCAAGAAAATATGCACGATCTGATAAAAAAAGCAGCCGGCGTGCAACAGTCACAGGGAGCAGTGCCCAGTCAAAGCACAGGAGAGAAGGCGAGGAAGCAAAAACCTAAGGAAAAAGCCCCCTCCAGAAGCAACCTCCTTGCGCAATTAGCGCGGGCCCGACGCGCAAGGCCCGGTCGCACCGACTCAAAAGGCAGCCGACACGCGTCACTCCGCCTCTCGGCTCGGCCTGGAGCCAGACTTCCCTTGCCCGCCTTACCTTTCCCAATCACTCCCAGCAACTCCTTTTCCTCCTCGCTCAAGTCCCCTCTCTTCAGAGACGCCATAGCTCGCTGGCTGTCTTAGTTCTTCCTCTCTCTCTCTCAGCCACGCGCATGCACCTCCCCCCCCCCCCGCCGCCCTCCTCCTCCTTCTTCCACTGAGGAGAAAAATGAGGGCAGCCCCCGCTGCTCCGCCAGAACAGAAGGAACCTCGGCGCGCTCCCCCTGCCGCGCTTCGGCCAGCGGATATCCCCCCTCTACGCCCGCGCCAGGATCCCCGCCGCTCGCGACATTGTAACTTCCTCTCCCGGAGCTGTCGTGAGAAACAAGGGGGGGGGGTTTAAACCACTCGCTCAAAAGACAGGGGGGTGTATAGAATAAGGAAACAAAGCGACGCTCGCTCCCAGTTAGCATCTCAGCCTGGGAGGGGGGGCGAAGGAGTCGGCTTGGACGGTGCCTAAAGAGGAACGCGTCTAGACAGGAGAGTGCCCAACTGGACATGCACAATTTCCTTTATTTTTATTCCCCCCCCCCACTGGTAAAATGGTGCGGCCGGGCGGGGAAGGAGGCGGGGCCTGAGCCGGCGCTCTGCCTGTGTGTGTTAATGTGTCCGTCCTTCACTTCTCCATTGTCTGTGGCTGCTGCTTGTGGCGGAGGCGCTGCCGCTGCTGTTGTCTCTTTGCTTCTTCTCCTTAGACAAGAGCCACTTCCCCCAGAGAGGTAAAAGATTGACGTTGCGGGGAGAGGGGCAGGCGCCGAGGCCGGGGGGGTGGGAAAGAGGGTGCGGGTCCAGGAGGAAGGGAGACAATAGCTGGGGAGTGTCCGCGAAATGCACAAAAGAGGCAGAAGCGCGCCTGCACGACCCTCTCCTGCAAAAGGCAGGGGGAGAGAGGGGCGCTGCTCCTCAATTGCCTGCTGCTGATGCCGCCGCCGGAAAAGCAGGGAGTTCAGCAGGCTGGGAGGGTCCGCTTTCCGCGGTGAACTTCGAGGTTGCGTGTCTTCCTTTCGCAAGGTGACACGAGACAACTCGGGGGTTGTTGTTGCGGGGAGGGTGGGAAGCTGTCATTTATACGGGGTAGGGTGAGAAAAACAGCAAGCCGGGTTGGACTGAGCGCCTCTAGGAGAGGGGGATGCTGGAGGGATAGCTCAGTCCGTGGAGCACGAGACCCTTCAGCTCAGGGTTGTGGGTTCGAATCCCACGTTGGGCAAAAGATTCCTGCAGTTGGGGGTGCCGCGGTTGGGCTAGATGACCCTCGTGGTCCCTATGATTCTATCATTCTGGCGGCGAATTGCTTTATGGTTGCTTCGGCCGGTGCTCGGCAGTGGCTGCTGCATGCGAAGAAACGTGTTGGGTATGGGAGGGTTCAGACGTATCGCCTTCTCCTTGCCTGCATCCTTGGCGGGAGTCCGTTCTGCTGGGTGCAAACAGGCGGCAGAAGGAAGGAGTTGCCTTTGATCCCTTATAGAGCCTTTCTGGCTTTGGTGAGGTGGGGGGGGGCGGGCGGCGGCAGACCCACTGGGCTGGCTGCGGTGGGGAGGACGTGGTGGTTGCTTCGCTCCGGAGCCGCGCAACAAATCTGTGTGTGCAAGGAGGAGGTGCTGCCTTGTGCGCAGTTTTATTACCGAGGCGCCATAGGCACTCCAGAGACCTCAACCTGCGTGGTGCCACCAGCCCGCCTGGCTGCATGTGGGGAGCCATCCCCGTGTCAGGTTGAGGCTGCAATCCCATACCCATTCTCCGGGGAGTAAGCTCCATGAAACTGAATGGGACTTGCTTTTGGTGCATAGGATGGCGCTGGAAACGTTTCCCTTAAAAAAAAAAGAGAGAGAGACTCTTCTAAATCTGGACAGCGATGTCTTAATTTTCAGGCTTTTAAAAGAAAGGTGTGCTTCAAAAGTTGGCTGAGATTCATTATTTAGTCATCCTAGTGGTTACAGGTGTTTTGTAAGCCTCTTGGAGGAAGGGAAAGTCTAGACATCGCTCAGTTGTTTACTTTCTGTTTACGCATTAAATTGGAGATCTGAGTTCTTTGAGGGAGTTCAGATTTTCTTCTTCCACTTTAAAAAAAGGGGGGAGGGAAGGGAGCTGCGTAAACGCAGGAAATACCATTTTAAATAATTGTTTTATCCGCTGGATACAAGTCACTAGTATTGCTTAGCCCCGTGGATTTCTTGGAGATTAGTTTTTTTTTTTGGATTGTGTAGTTTTGCAGCCTAAATGAACTACAGTACATTGAATTTATAAGTTAAGAGCCTTTTGCTGCTCTTTTTTCAGTTGAGGATTAAGGGAATTTCTGCTCAGCATGCTTGAGTTGTAAATTAATACACCTCCTGCATAATATTATTTTTGGTAGGCAAAGTGATTTAAATAACGTTTAGATCTTGAACTAGAGAAAAACTTGTGTTAAATGCAGTCTGATCCTAAACATGCTTACTGAGCAAGAGGTCCAGTTGTGCTCCATGGGGATTTAGCCCCTGCTAAGAGTTCTTCAATTGGAATAATCATTATTACAGGTAGGTAACCATGTTGGTCTGCCGTAGTCAAAACAAAATAAAAGAAATTCCTTCCAGTAGCACCTTAGAGACCAACTAAGTTTGTTATTGGTATGAGCTTTCATGTGCATGCACACTTCTTCAGATACCTACTGGAAGGAATTTTTTTATTTTGTTTTGGAATAATCATGTGCACTTTCCAAGAGGCCAGAATGGGACGAACAATGGTGTTCCCCCTCTTCTTTCAATGCTTAAAGGTAGGGTGTGATATCAGGCAGTGTTTGTGATTTCTGAGCATGGAACCAGAAAGTGTGGTTAGTCTACAGTACACATGCAGCAGAATAGGACGATGGGCCACAGGAGTGAATACAGGAGGTGCTCTTTTTGAATGATTCCAGTGTAAAACCTCACTGGCAGTAAAACACACACACCCCTCTTTAAAAAAAACCCAATAATGCAGCAGAGTGGAAGGTTTTAATTCAGCCCCCTTCCTACTCTGTAAAATTTCCACTAGTAGGGAATTGTGTATGTATAGTATTATTGAAAATGTGAGTTGTAAAATAGTACAACCCATTCTGTCATCATACTTTCAGATACTCAGGGCCATATATTTTTATTTCCCACTCCCTTAGATATGCTGTGCTTTAAGGTAAAAGGTAAAGGACCCCTGGATGGTTAAGTCCAGTCAAAGGTAACTTTGGGGTTGTGGCGCTCATCTCATTTTCAGGCCAAGGGAGCCGGCGTTTGTCCACAGACAGCTTTCTGGGTCATGTGGCCAGCAGGACTAAACTGCTTCTGGCACAATGGAAACCAGAGTGCATGGAAATGCCATTTACCTTCCTGCCGCAGTGGTACCTACTTGCACTAGCGTGCTTTCGAACTGTGAGGTTGGCAGGAGCTGGGACAGAGCAACAGGGTTTAGACCACAGCACCACCCGCATCCCTGCTGTGCTTTAAAGACTCTTTGATGTAGTATGTCATGCCAACTTTGTGCAAAATGTATAAACTGGCTTGTGCATGATGCAACTGTTGAAGTGTATGGAAGTTTGCATGTCTTCCTTCTATGTATAAACAAGACAGAATGTTAATTTATTATATAAGATTTATAAAGGACTTTTTTAAAGAGGAAAAATAATATAGTAAGGTTACTGCAGCTTGACATTTTTGTAGTAACTCAGTGCCAAAGTTGGTAAAAAATAATAATCAGATTCCATGGCGCAATTAATTAGCATAGCTTGTACCTGGATGACAACTCTGAATTATTTACATTGTTGAGGCAAAATAGAAAACCCCCTCTTTATGGCTTTCTGGTTTCTGCGAATTCACCCACAATTTACAAACATTATTTCCTAGGGGAAACAACCCTCTGGGATGCTTTATAAAAAGCAAAATGTCATCACTATGTTCACAATAAAACCTAACTTAAGCAACTGTAGTTTGACTGGAAAATAATTGAAACAGTAGGTCAGGTGTATTATAACTAATTAGAAATTTTGTTGTGATTATTGCTTGACCTTTAAGAGATAGGTCTCCTCTCCCACTTGCAGATGGTTGCTAAATGCACTTTATATCTCTTGATTCCATTCTGCCTATGGCACACACTGGCAATACTTGTAATTAGATGTGCTCCTTCATGTTGACATTTGATCATCAACCCAGTCATCATATGCCATGGTTAATGGTTCACTATGAATCCCCACTAATGAGTGAAAGCAACAATTCACAACCCTTGGCATTATGTTTGTGTCTGCACAAGGATCTTGGTTTGTCTCACTCTAGCCAAACTACAATTGGTAAGCTAAGAATAAACAGTGGCTTCAGATAATGGCTTGTTTGGCGTGAAGCAAACCATGATTCCTGGTTTGGATAGAACACTAAGCCACAGATTGTGGCCTGTCACTTCTGTCCTCTAGCAGGGAGGAGTGATCTGCACATCCATGGAAAATTATTAGCTTGACTGGGATATGTGAATGCAGCCAGTAACGGATATTAAAGGCCATTCAAAGCTTGCTTGTGCATATTGTTTGCTGTGGTTTAAGGTAGCAAAATCTTTAGGCTGGCAAAATAATAGATTTTGTAGTTATTACATGCATGTAGCAATTCTTTTTCTTAAAAACAATTTTAAAATTTTTATGATTTTCATTTATATACATTTTGCTAGTAGTTTAACAGTAAATCAAACATTTCAAAACGACTTCTTTCCTCTTTATGCGGTTCATTAATTTTTTTATCCTCATTCCCTGCACATTCCAAGTTATATTAAATAATTCTTTTATTCATCTATTTACATGTATCTATATTTTAAAAACTGCAGGTTATTACAATAGATGTTTTTATCTGTTTGCAACTTGTTTGTAAATATTCAGTATACCATTTCCATTCCTTTTATAAAAAGTTTGTTATCCTGATTTCTTATTCTTCCTGTAAGTTTCGCCATTTCTGCATAGTCCATAAGTTTTTGTATCCATTCTTCTTTCATTGGGATTCCTTCATCCTTCCATTTTTGGGTGCATGTAGCATATCTGAATCGCTTATTTTTCTTCTGACAGTTTTCGGTGCTTTATGGGTTTTGCCTCATTTTGTTAATGAACAAGTAATTACAGTGTACGTTAAGCAGTGCAGGGCGGATTACTAGTCTATGGACTGATCTAAAGTGTTTGATTTAGAACAGGCAACTTAAGTTGTAAAGCAATAGCTCCCCCTCACCCCACTGTATCCTGAGAATGTTTTCCATCACCCTACCTCCTCCCCTTGTGTTATATATATAACTAAATGAAATGTACTCCCCCATTGCAGAAAAATAAATAAATCAATGTCTATGGTTGCAGCCTTTTTCCTGTTGTGTGACTCTCTGATTTGACATTGCTTCAATTCTTCCTGTGGTTTCTTCTGAAAATGCAAAAACAAGCGAGTGCCACCGAATATTTAAGGATAAGGTTGTAGGTTTCTATTTACATTAAGCTGTCTTTTTTCGGCAATATCAACATGACCTGTGTAGGATGTTAATTCAGTCTGTAAGAAGAAAAATATGTACATTAGTGCCTACCACATTTATTCTTCTGTTATGTGCCTCTAAAGAGAGATGGGGAAACTATTTATATCTTTGATTGCTTTTTTTTAAAAAAATAGGAACATTTGGTTCCATGTTTATTAGATGAGTTTGAAAGAATAAACACTGTACAGGTAGAGAGATTCTTGTGCAGCCCAAGGAAAGCTATTTGATCACTGAAGAGGTGTTCTAGTCTGAACCTTGTTTCTTTTCCAAAATCACACTCATCTCCCCCAAATCAGTAACAAGTGACTTAGGCTGACTAAACCTAAATTTACTCAAGAAGATCCGATGGAATTCATGGACCCAAGTTAGTCATGCCTATTAATTTCAATGGGTCTACTCGTAGTGTAACTGGGACTGGATAGAACCTAGTGTTTTTTAGTCTCTTCTTTATTTTGTCATGATGTTAAAAATGTTTTTAATGGAACATCCAAACCATGGCAATTGAAGTATAGTCCCAGGCATTCCTAGCCTAATGCATTTCATCAGTTTTCTATAGAATCATACATAGAATTGTAGAGTTGGAAGTGGCCATGAGATTAAGAGCCTCATGCTCTACTGACTGAGCTATCTTGTGCCAGAGTATTGTAATTCTTTTGGCAAAGTTCATCCCCCATCAAAAAAAGGAGTCCATTGGTATAGAAAGTCTTCTGTCCACCCCCAGATTCCTTTCAAAATTGCACATACACTTTAGGTAACTAATGCACACATAAACACCCCCATGTAGGAAAAATGTCAATTGTAAAGTGACTGCAATGCTTTACACTTCTTGGACTTCCAGTTCTTTGTTACCTTAACTTTAAGTGGATAGGGAGAAGGTGGAAACTATGACATTCTCTATCACAATATGGCCATCAGCTTAGATGGCTTTAAAAGGGGGTTAGTTAAATTCATGGATAATAAGTCTGTCAGTGGCTACTAGCCGTGATGATTTATGTTTTACATTCCTCTAAATACCAGTTGCTGGAAATCATATGTAGGAAAATTACTGTTGCCCTTGTGTTCTGCTTGTGGGCTTCCCATGGGAATTTTGTTATGAGGACAAAATTCTGAATTAGACACACCCTTGGCCTGATCTAACTGGTCTCTTCTTAGGTCCTAAGATTTGTCAGCTGGTTCAGTCTGCCTTTAATTGCTCTTCTGCTAAGTAATTTGGGACCCATTTTCCTGTCCAGAATTGCACAACATATAGTATAATGATAAGATATTGCTGAGGAATGGTTGACATGGTGGGGAAGAACATGAAATGTGACATTTTGGAGAGGTGCACGGAGATCACATCAAAGGATCCCTAATTCAAGAGGTGCAAAGGAGCTGCATTTTTTAAAAAAGCAATCAATCTACAATTTTTGAAGCCTGGTGCTTATGTGCAGGGCTGGATATGTTTTTACTACATTTTAGCAAACCTTAAAACTCAAAAAACAACCCAAAACAAAACCCAACCCAGAAGCTTTAAACAGCATGAACACAGAATGAATTCAAAATTTTCTTTTTAGCCAGAAGTTAAACATGTCTGATCCTAATAAGAGCATTATGCTGTCAACTTAGCCCATGAAAAGGTTTCTTGAAATACTTTCATTTTTTAAAAAATCCAAGGTTAAGCATGATAAAATAACCTCAAGAAGCCAAAGGCACGGCAAAGGAAAACAATAAATATATCTGTATTGTTTGCATAATTGTAAACTTCTCTCAGTTGGTGACATTTCTTCCTCCCAGGCCGCACCCCTCACCATGAACATCTTAAGTGTTTTTGGCTCCATTCCCCTTTTGGAATTTGTCCTTTTTGTGGTCATAAATTTTGATTTCTTGAATGGAGGGATGCATGTGTCTGTGTAGAAACCTCTGGCTTTTGTGTGGCTGGAATGTAGCCATATTGGACTGAAAGAGTCACATCCCTTGCTTCCTTCACTTAAGGTAAAAGGTAAAGGACCCCTGGACTGTTAAGTCCAGTCAAAGGCAACCATGGGGTTGCAGTGCTCATCTCGCTTTCAGGCCAAGGGAGCCGGCATTTGTCACACTGGCGTGTGGCCTCAGGTTGAGAAGCATGCCCTACTCCCAGTCTACACAGACCGGCTCTCAGGGTTTCAGAGAAAAATGTTTCCTATTCTTGCCTGGAGATGCTAGGAACTGAACCCCATAATCTTTTGCATTAAATCATGTACTGTATCACTGAGCTATGGCCCTTCCCTTAATGCTGTCTACTACCCACAGTGCACACACATGCACTTGCAAAATCCACTTGCAAAATTTCAGGTTGTCAAGTTCCTGAGCCAGCCAAATTCTTCCATTATTTCCCCTCACTCCCTGTCTTATCTGTTTTTTGGAGTTCCTGGGAGATTGAGCATCAGTTTGTCAGCAACGCTCACAAAATAGCTTGCTTATTAGCAAAGTGTATTGAGTTGGAGTGGCATCAATAACTGCCTGAAGAACAGCAGGCTGACATATCCGCAAAAGATGGGTTTCTCTGGGCCTTTAATTATCCACTATTTTTTGACTATGTGTTTTAGGGGTAACCATGTCAATGAAATTACCGAGAGCTCTCAACATGCCTCACTTCACAGATACTCCATTTGTGACATGTCTACCCTTTCTTTAAAATGGTGAAAAAATGAAGTTATAGCTATATGGGGGAGTAAGAAGCTTCAGTAATGAGTGAGAGCTTTTTTGTGCTATCTGGGCAACAATCTTCTGTGAACTTCTCTTGAGCAGGCCCCGTGAAACATAAATAAATTGCACACACGAGAAAATTGTGGGGTTGGCTGCTTCTTCTTCTGAGTCCAGGTAACTGACAAGCTTCATGGGGGGGGGGAGACTCTGATCTTTCTTTCTTTCTTTCTTTCTTTCTTTCTTTCTTTCTTTCTTTCTTTGAACATTATGAAGCAAAATGCTGGCACCATTCAAAGCAATTACTTTGTGAATCCCACTCCATTTTGGAGAAGATCCAAGACCAGCTTCAGAATAGCTACAAAGTCCTTTCCCCAAACAACGAAGTAGGGACTTTTTCGTTTATTTTCAAGTTGTTTGGGGGACTTCCTTGGTTCATTTGTCACCCTAGAATTTTCTCTCTAGACATGGAGTATGGGGAAGGGACCGCCTGGCTTCATTTTAAAGCTGTGTTTTCATCTTTCCTGACCAGAGAAGTGATGGAGTACCAGAGAAAATAATTGGGAAATCTGGGATTTTACTGTAGGTGTGACTGGGCAGCAACTTGTCCACCAAAAAGCCAAAGGTGGTTGCAACAGCAGGCGTTCATATTTTCTCATGTGTTTAATTTTGTGGTTTGAGTCAGGAGTATGACATGTTCAGAAAGTTATGGCAGAAAGATAAACACCGAGTGGGGAAATATAGCATATAGGTTCAGGCTTCATTGTTTGAAAGGAGAGCTAGGGGTGAGCTTTATTTTGGGTGTTGTTGTTTTAAAGAACTGGCACATTTAGAGGAAGGATAGATTAGAGCAGGGTTGGGGAACCTTTTCCAACCACAGTGCCGCATTCCACCACAGACAGTATTCTGGAGGCCACATTCTGCTAACAAGTGGGGCATAGGCAATAGCAGGCAGTAGATCTGCAGCTTGCTTTTGCACATAGGCTACATTTTGGTCAGAACACTCTACACACAGATTCCCCCCCCCCCCCATTGAGGCAAATAAAGTGACTTTTATCATTGTTCAAGGATGCGTTCCAGTACAGCAGAGGCACTTGGGGTTGTGAAGCAGAGTCCGCAAACACTGGGACATGAGAAGAGTCTCCGGTGCCAAGTAGAGAGGCCTGGCGGGATGTATTCAGCCCCTGAGTTACTCACCTCAGGGCTACAACTAACTCATCACTGTCTGGCATACTGGCTTTCTACAGGCTTCAGTCATACATTTCCTTCTACACTGTATTCTGTTTAAAAAACAATTCTTGATACTAATTCAAAGAGCTACAAAAACACACAAAGTGTCTTTTTACAATATACTGAGATAAAACAGCTACTTGGTGTATAAGAGAACAAAGCCAGAAGGAAGAAAAGGCACGGAAAGGAGAAGCCTAAAAAAAGAGAAAGCGAGGGGAAAAAGAAAAAAAAAACTAAAGATGAAGAAAATAAAAGAACTTCTGGTTCTCTCCACTGCTGCTGTATATGCTATTCATTCCTCAAGATCCAACCATTCTATCGTCAATAAACCAGTATTTTTTCAATCTTCAAATCCAGATATTACAAGATCATTTTCTCTTTCATGCAAAAAGTCCATGAGAAATGTCCAATCCTTAACACCTCCTACATTCTGAAGTGATACTGTCATTGAAGGATATTACCACATGGTGTGTTTTTTCTGAATGGGAAGAGCAGCCCTATGCACCAGTTTTAGGTATTTCGGTCTCTGTGTGCATTTATGGGTGGACCTTCCAGCTGTTGCTAGCTGTCAATCATACTTGGGCAGCATAGGTAACTTCCTGTGTTCTGTTCTTGTACTGTGGTGACTTATTTCTCTATCCATCTGCAGTAAGGATGAGAGACAAATTCTATATATGCCCTGGCAGCATTTGATGGGGATTTCACAAGAAGCTGCTGCTCTTCCATCTCATTCCAGATGCATCCTTTCATCCTGTCAACACTTTACAGCACTTTCTTTTTTCCAAACTTGAGTGATGCACGTAGACTTGTTTTTCCACTTACAAATTTAGTTCGTGTCTAACTTTGGATGTTCTTTCACTTTGTTGCACAATGAAGAAGAAGAAGAAAAGGAAGAAGAAGAGGAGGAGGAGGAGGAGTTTGGATTTGATATCCCGCCTTTCACTCCCCTTCAGGAGTCTCAAAGCGGCTAACATTCTCCTTTCCCTTCCTCCCCCACAACAAACACTCTGTGAGGTGAGTGGGGCTGAGAGACTTCAAAGAATTGTGACTGGCCCAAGGTCACCCAGCAGCTGCATGTGGAGGAGTGGAGACGCGAACCCGGTTCCCCAGATTATGAGACTACCGCTCTTAACCACTACACCACACTGGCTCTCAGTGAATGAAGTAACAGTTTTTCAGACCTGGCTGGGTCTGCATCCTGCAAAGCATCTCTCTATCTCTGACTGCATGCAAACCATACACCTAAAACACACACCCCTCAAGAATCTTGGGAATTGTAGTTTCCGCTCAACAGAGCTGCAATTCCCAGAATGCTTAACAACCTACAGTTTGACAGACCGCTCTTCTTCCTAGGTTGTGAGGAAAAATGAAGAAAACAGGTAATTTACTGGGGTGGAGTGACTTTTGCAGCTGTTGTCAAAGTTGCAAAAACAATGAAGCACAGGACTGAGGGAGAAATTTCTAGAAAAACAATGGGATATCATCTCCGCTCAAGGCATGATGGATAACAGCAACAACTGGGAAAAGATAGACATAACACTTTACAAGGATGGGAAGAAACATCACAGACAGAATAAATGTCACACACAGGAAGAACAAGGATATACTTTGAGATCCTCGCTTGTAGTTCTATAAATCATTTAATGTGTCAACGTGAATAGAAGTTTTAAATATTGCAGCTGTTGTATAAGGGATTATTATTATGACTGGAATGTAATTGAAATCAGTAAGATTTTGGAATGCAGAAATAAAGAAAAGCATCAATTATAGCACGTGGGCCCCCACTAAATTATATAATTTGGTATTTGAATGATTGATAATAATAATTTTATTTTAAATGGGCATTGTTATAATGAGGCTATCATTGAATTATAATGAAAAATTAATAAAAAGCATTATAAAATAATAATAATCTACAGTTCCCAGGATACTTTGGGGTAAAAAAATGTTCTTTAAATGCATGGTGTGTACACAGCCCCCACTTTTTGTAGTCGCTCCCCAGTGGGCCATGGAATAAGCTTTTAAGAAGCCAATTTGTTGCAATATTGTTGGACTCTGTGGGCTTTCTCTTGTGTTGTAAAACCTGCATCTGAGTTGAAATGAGTGTGCTGCACTGATCGCTGCCCAATCTCCATCTCCAGTAACCTGTAGTCGGCAAAGTTCTGAATCAGAGAGCTTAATAATTAGGATTCTATATTATAGGGTGAGTCACACTGAGTAGAGAAGGCTCCCCACTTCAGAACTTTGCTTTCCATGAGTTGGTGGTGATGGTGATGTGGGATGAGCTTCACACATTCATCTCTGCTCGCATGTAGATATTACAGCACATAACAGGATGCACATAATCCTTTTGTTCCACAGTAAGAGGCTGGGTGCCGAATAATGACTAATCAAGGCCTTGCACTTTTGCTTTATAATGTAAGAGCATTTCTCTCTCAAAGAGGAAGCATGATGGCAAAATGTTCGTTTCTGTGCCCTGCTCTGAAGATGCTTCTCCAGGGTGATCCTCCGCTCCATCAGCTGGCATGCGGACAGCAAGTTTATGTGTGCTACTGGCTCTAGCACTGCCGGCTCTGCATTTTGATGGCAACAAATCAATCAGTGTACAATGAGAGTGAAGATAGCATTGATCAACGCCATGCCTTTTGGTACAGGCCCTGCCATCATGTGGTCCAGGCTAGGGATATCGGAGAATTCTGACAAAAATGGAAAAACAAGTGGGAATTTGCTGCAGTCTGCATGTTCAGGGAAGTTTTTAATGGTTGGTGTTTCATTATGTTTTTAAGATTTTGTTGGGAGCTGCCCAGAGTGGCTGGGGCAACCCAGTCAGATGAGTGGATGATGATGATGATGATGATGATGATAACGACGATAACGATGATGATGATGATGATGATGGGAATGGAAATCAGTCAACCAAATGTGATTGGTATTTGTTTACATCATTGCTGTTTTTCTTAAGTCCAGAAATGACAATGAATGGACACTTTTCACATTGTCCTGAAATTGCCTTTACATTGAAATGAATGTAAGTTATGTAAATTGGTGTTGGAACTTATATTAAATAGTGGCCAGTAGAATGATTAATGTAGTATTGGTTGGAAGCCAAACTGTGGCAGAATGGAAATGGCACAGACTGTGATGAATATACCGTATGTCAGAATGGAAATCTTAGTCCAGGCTGAGATGTCGGTCATCCCTGCACAGCCCTCTGTTATCCTGCTGCCATTTCTGCTTTACTACTTCCGCTGCTCATGGAGCAGCTACCATGAACGATAATCTGATCGTTTGAGATGGTTAGGCTTTCAACTCTTTTCACTGCGTGTCCTTACCATATATTGTGTTCATATGGTATATTAACACCTCTTTGCATGGGAATTTTAGATGAGGCTAACTCATTGAAAATTGTCAAACCTAAGCTTATATAAATAGGAAATCAACATTATTGGAGGGTAGTGGGATACAGCTGGAGGTTAGCTTTGCCATTTTGTTTTGAAGGAACTGTGACAACGTTAACTGCATGCCAGCTGCAATAAAATAAAATAGCCAAGATATCAAAGTACCATTCTTATTAGCCTCCAGTTGTGTTACACAACTCTGTAAGGCAGTTAAGAGTCTTCTGGACTCTGCTTTTGTTGGAGGCAGTTTTGATTCAGTTCCTTCTGCTTCCCCCTCCCCCCTTCTCTCTCTTTTAATCATCCACTTTTCTTCTTCATCTATGCTTTGATTAAGTCATACTCCAGCATGTAAACAGAATTACCCTTCTCTCTACCCCTCTGTCCATGCCTTGTTTTGTTTTGTTTTGTTTTTGAACGACTGCCACCGTGCTTCTGTTTGACATTCAAAAAATGTTGCCTCTTGCACAAAAACAACCTGTTTGGGGTTGCATGGTCTGACATTTTGGAAGATGTATGCTTTCTGAAAAAAGCAGATAAGGGTTACCATAATTGCAGTTTTCGCTTTCAGAAACTCACATCATCTTCTGAAGGAAGTTCAATATATGATGCAGTGTAGATATAAAATCGCAGAGCAATAGGAATTTGCTGTGCGTGTTTCCTCAGAGGGAGGTCTTTCTGTGCTTAATTGGGCTTTCTTCAAGATGAGTGGGATTAGCGTTTGCAGCCTAATTCAACCATATTTTGAGAATCTCACATACCTCCTGCCTCCCGAGGTATTATCCTACATAGGTGACTTTCTAACTGTGTTTCAGAGAACTCGGGGATTTACTGTATGCTTATCAGAGTTTCTCACCAAGCAGATTATTAAATGTGGACAAGCTGCCTGAAGAACAGGTTAGTAGTGGGCAACATTCCCCTGCAATGGGATGATATCAGTGCGTACCATCCATAACTGAGTGAACACCTGGAGCATGTATTGCAATTGTTTGCAACATGCAGAGGGGGCCCAGGAGATGCTGAAGAGCTCCATGGCAGACAAGTGAATCTGGGAAATACTCCTTAAAGTAAAAGGTTAGAAAATCATAGTTTTGCATCATTCCCCTGCCTTTTCACCTAGGCCAGTAGCCATTGTGATTCCTTGTCAGCTATGTGTTGGGTGATCAGAAGTATGCAAAGCCTTAAGGCAATGCTGCTGATTTCACTGCCATCCTCCTCCAAGCCTCATTTAGAATGGTAAAGGGACCTCTGACCGTTAGGTCCAGTCACGAAGGACTCTGGGGTTGCAGCGCTCATCTCACTTTACTGGCCGAGGGAGCCGATGTTTGTCCTCAGACAGTTTTTCCGGGTTGTGTGGCCACCATGACTGAGCCGCTTCTGGCAAACCAGAGCAGTGCACAGAAACACCGTTTACCTTCCTGCCAGAGCGGTACCTATTTATCTACTTGCACTTTGACATGCTTTTGAACTGTTAGGCTGGCAGGAGCAGGGACCGAGCAATGGGAGCTCACCCCATCGCGGGGATTCAAACCGCTGACCTTTCGATCAGCAAGCCCTAGGCTTAATGGTTTAGACCACCGTGCCACCCATGATTTTTAAAGACTGGACTAAAGACTCCTCCTTAGGGGTGTATTTACACCTGCTTTTAACCTGCCTTTCCTCCTAGCCGCTTGGGCTAGGTTGAGGTATGTTGTATCTCCCCAGTCCCCTTCACTTAATCCCCACAAAATCTGAAAGGGTTTATTGTTCCAAACCCAAGGTCACGCAGCAAGTTTCATGGCTGAGTGAGGATTAAAATCTGGATCTGTTCAGTTTTAAGTCCATGACACACAAATTCACCTGTAACTGTGGCTGTGTGAGGTCTAGTTGTGTGTGGGCTCAGGATGTGGCCTGTAAAGAGACACAGGGCCACTATCTAGTTGCTGCTAAGTAGGCCTGGTCATCTCCCGGATGGGTAACTGCCTGGGAAGGAACCACTTCTATACCACCTTGAGGTCCATAATGGAAGAAAGGTGGGGTAAGGAAATAAACAAATGCACTTCCCTAGGGCAGGGGTGGGGAACTGCAGGTTTATGTGGCTCTCCATGCCTCTCTATATGGCCCTCAGGACTTTTCCCAGGTCACACCCACTCCTGGTTCCTGCTTTGCACCATTCCTGAGTGTTTATGCTTGGCTGGAATATGTCATTAGACACTGATAATGCTCCTTGCTTCCTTAGACAAAGGATATAAAATGGTTTGCGCAGAAACCAGCCTACTCTGCAAAGGTAATAATTTCATCTATTGCTCTACCCAATTTTGTCTTCAACCCTACTGATGTGTGGCCCCCAGAAAGTGGCCCTCAGGCTGAGAAGCTAGGGGAGCTCTTTCTTCCTCCTTTGCACTCCAAAATATTAACTGGGTAGACTAGTCTAACCAGAAATGAGAGGTTTTCTCATGCCATCCTGCCACAATTAGTGACATGGGTTTCTCTGTTCTGTTATTTTGGCTGTTGTTTTTATTGTTTGCCACATTCTGGCATAGCGGATTGCATCCCTCTCTTTACATGCAGACCTGCAGAGTCTGACCTGACGCGCCTGAAATGTGTCTGACTAGCAGTTGCTGCCTTTTGCCCTTTCCTTTGCTCTTTCTCCCTCTCGTGCATATTCCTTGACCCCGTCCTTTAACAGCTACCTTATAAAGCCCCAACCAAAGCAGATTAGAGTGTGATGCATTTTAAAGCTAAATATAGAAACAAGATCTTGTTCTGGTACTAATAACCTCTGGAGTGACACTCCTGTACGCAATTTGTCAAATCCGCTACAAGTGGTGAGTTTGCTTTTCTCCTCTTGGTTTTTGCTTCAATTTGGCACTCGCCCCTCCCCCATTACCTCAGTGTTTTTAAATGGCTTATTTGTGCATTGGAGGCTGGGTTCTGGAGTGGGGGGGAGGAGAGTTGCTTCTGTTGCACCCATATCCACTCAGAAAGAAAAACACAGCATTAATAGAAGCAGGATGGTGACCAGAAGTCTGCACAACATTAGAAGGCTCTGAGCCCTGTGGAAAAAAGCTAGCAGCCTTCATTAGCCTTGTTGCCTCAGCCTGAAAAAGACTTCCCTTGGTCCCAGTGGGGAAGGGAGATCCACCTTGCATATTTTTAGATCTCTGTTGCTGCAGAGTCGGGTGTCTGTTGTGTTTATTCAGTGGCTGCTCTTGGTGCCAGCTTCTTGTGTTTATTCTGAGAGGCGCCTACCATCGTTAATGCACAGGGGTATTATTTATTTATTTATTTATTTATTTATTTATTTCATAGACTCGTGGAGTCGGACAAGGCCACGAGGACCATCTAGTTCAGTGGTAGGCAACCTAAGACCCAGGGGCCGGATGTGGCCCAGTCGCCTTCTCAATCTGGCCCATGGACGGTCTGGGAATCAGCGTGTTTTTACAAGAGTCGAATGTGTCCTTTTATTTTAAATGCATCTCTGGGTTATTTCTGGGGCATAGGAATTCTTTCATTTTTATTTTTATTTTCAAAATATAGTCTAGCCCACCACATGGTCTGAGGGACAGTGGACCAGCCCACGGCTGAAAAATGTTTCTGACCCCTAATCTGGTTCAACCTCTGCACTCCTTCGGCCAATGTGAGACTCAGACTCACTGCCCTGGGATTAAGAGTCTCATGCTCCACCAGCTGAGCTATCTATTAGCCTGTTTTGTAAAGTTTGAACCCTTTAAGGTTTGCTGTGTCAATAAGTGCTGTTTCCAAGAAAGAGAGGAGATGATTTCAGAGGGCAGGCAAATAAAAACTTGACCCTTGCTCAGATGGGTGTGATTCAGTGTTGTTGTTTTTTTTTTTATGCAGCCGTTTTACCTTGTGTGGAACTGCTCTTGCTGTTTGCTAACTCCCAAAACCATTAACACCATGAAATATACCAGCCAGGGAGTTTCTCCTAAGAATCAGATTGAAGCAGGAAAGAGTCAGAGGGACTCCAACACTTGCTAATGTGGTTTGTTTATTCCCCACACTAAGTTTTCTTCTGGACAACTCTTGCTGAACTGAGGGCTGAAATATGTCTGGAAAGTCTAATCTCTGGCTTGGGACTCTTTCTTCTGAGACCCTATCTGCAGTATACATTTAAAGCAGTATCATAAACGGTCATGGCCTCCTCTGAGAGCTAGTGGCTTGTTCTGGAAAATTCACCTTGGAAACATGGTGATGTTGGAACATAGAGGTGGATTCCTGGTATCAGAGTTCAGGATTGAGAAGGGGGTGTTCTGATCTTCAGGAAACACAAGGAATGTGATAGATTCAATAACCGGAATGAGTAAATAAGAGGCAAAATCTTTTGGAAGATAAGAAGTTGTTTGGATGCAAGGTCAGGATGTAAGAGTCGCAAGAGAAGGAGGAAGTTAAGAGGTGACAAGGGAGTTGATTGAGACAGTGGGAAACTGGAGCAAACTGGAATTTGGAGTGGTACAGCAGAAAAGATTAGGCTACATTGAATGGAATGTATGGAGATTATATGGCCACCCGCAAAAATTAATAGCATCAAGTGGTAATCGCTTGGCATGCAAGTTGCATCAAGTGTGGCTTTTATGGGTTCCCAAATCAGGACCTATCAATGTCACCAGTAATTTGTCCTTCACTTGTCTCTGGGATGGGGAACCTGCAGCTATTCAGGTGTTGCTGGACTACAACTCCAATCATCCCTGACCATGGCCATTCTGGCTGGGATTGATGGGAGTGAGAGTTCGGCAACATCTGGGGGTTCCTATCCTGTATAGTTCATATTATGCTAAGGTTTTGATATCCTTTTGATTTAAAATATCTCCATTAAAACTGTACACCTGTAACATTCTACACTTGTATTCCAGAAATTTTATGAATAAGCATCAGAAGCCGGTGCTAACAGGCCAACGGTTCAAAACTAGGAAGAGGGGTAGGTTTGATCACTTCCTTTTGTTGTTTATTGCAGTTTATTGAAGACTTTGCACAGTGCTGCCTGCTGTGTTTTGTTTCCCCTGCTTAGCAAATCAGTATTTAACATTAAAGAGTAGATGGACTGAATCAGTTTACTTGCTGGTATATATTGAGCTCCCTGTGAACAAAAGTGCAATACTTATTCACCATACTGGAAGACTTTTCTCTAGCTGTATTCATGTCACCCATATTGTCTTAATAGAAAACTTTGCTTTTTAAGAAATCAACATCAAACCATGACTAATAACCCCGGCTTGTTTTAATAAACCAGCTTTAATGCTAGCCACAGTTCCAGATTTGGAGATAACAGCAAGCCATGGTTAGTTGAAAATGGAAGTCCTTCTGATCTCATCTTCATAGACCTATCAGTGGAGAAAACCAGCTTGTGGTTTTTGTACATAACAATAACCAAACCATTGTGATGTATAACTTTATTTATATATGAAGGACTCTCCCATTACACAGAAGAAACATGATTCTGATATACCCTTCTACCACAACAGGCCAATCCAGTGAAATATAACCAGCTTAACTATTTTGTATGTTGCTCTCTGGGACCAACACTGTAACATGCCAAGCTCATTCATTGCAATACATCGCCCCATTGCTCAGTTTGCAATACGCGCCCCATTGTTCAGTTTGTAATATATTGCCCCATTGCTCAGTTTGCAATACATGGCCCATTGTTCAATTTCCTCTTGAGAGGATGACCTTAAATGCAATTAAGAAAAGGTGATTGGGAAGAAGAAAAATCAACAAGAAAATAAAATACTTCATGTGCAGCTTTATATTGTATAAATTCTGCAACCTAGTGAGTAGCATGTTATGATGCATATGCAAAGTGGGAAGAGAACAATTCAGCAAAGGTTGTTTGAGCACCTGTAGAACAGAATGTTTGAATATGACTGAGAAATGGAAACTGGCATTCAGCTTCCATAAAATGATTTGGCACTGGCTATCTGTTTTAGATGAAAAAGAGAAATTTGAACCGACCGTCTTCCGGGATACAATTGTCCAAGGTCTCAATGAAGCTGGTGATGACCTGGAAGCTGTAGCCAAGTTTCTGGATGCTACAGGCTCAAGGCTAGATTATCGCCGCTATGCCGACACTCTGTTTGACATCTTGATAGCTGGCAGCATGCTAGGTATGTATGTCACACTGAAAACTTTCAACGCTTTCAAAGCTGATCCTGGAAACATGCCCTCTTGGTTTTATCTGTCTGGCAGCTAATGTTCAACAACTGTGGCTCTCCCCTTTGTCTGGATCCTCCTCTTCCTCATTTTCAGTTATCTGTGTTTTGTTTTCATGTTTCTCTTACCTTTTTGGTACAATTCGGAAAACTTTGTGGGCTGTGCCCAACTAAGTTCAACTCAAGTAGACCCACTGAAATTAATGGACCAAAGTTAGCCATGTGCATTCTTTTCAAAGGGTGGTCTTCAACTTAGTTTTATTCAGAGTACACCCATTGAAATTAATGACCATGGCTACATGGAGTCCATTCAGTACAATGGGTCTACTCTCAGTATAACTAGCATTGGATGCAACCCTAAAAATGAAGAAGAAGAAGAGTTTGGATTTGATATCCTGCTTTATCACTACCCGAAGGAGTCTCAAAATGGCTAACAATCTCCTTTCCCATCCTCCCCCACAACAAACACTTTGTGAGGTGAGTGGGGCTGAGAGACTTCAGAGAAGTGTGACTAGCCCAAGCTGCATGTGGAGGAGCGGAGATGCGAACCCAGTTCCCCAGATTACGAGTCTACCGCTTTTAACCACTACACCACACTGGCTTGAAATAGTGTTGTTAAAGTTGTTGTAGAGCGTATCTAGAATAGCAATGCTGTTCTCTTTTACCTGAAACAAAATGGCAACAGGTTGGAGCCTAATGACTAGAGTTGATCAATATATGGGATTGTAAAGTCTACACTGGACTCCTCCAGAGGACCTGTTTATTGAGCATTCATCCTGATTTGCTTGCAGAAAACTTAGGTGCACTGAAGCATTGCACAAAGCAGAATTGACTTCCCCTCACATCTGTCGATAGAAAGGGAGGCCAATCCTGCTGGGTTCAGGTGCTCAAGAGAGCTCACTCCAGGGAACTCTCTACACACCCAAACCCAAACCGCTGCCAAAATTATCCTTTCCCCCTTTGCTTTAGCAGTGGTTTCAATGCAAATGCCTTTCTGAATCAGGAAGGAGCTTGCACTGAATATTGTCAAACTGAGCAGGCTTTAATACCACCCCCTTCAGTTTGGCTGCGCTTTGAAGTCCCAAAGTTAGGACTCCTAACTTTGACATCATTTGTGCTTTCAGATGCTGGACAGGTGGGTGGCTCAGCTCACCAGTCAAATTTGGCTCCTGAGAGCCAAAAAGGTTCCCCATCTGTATTGTTGTACAGTGCCATTGTCAATGGGTGGGGCAGAGAGGGTCAGGCAGCAAGATTGACACCTCACGGTATGTGATGTTCAAGCCATTCCCATCGCTGGAGGTTTGAGAAATTTTTATGCTGACTCTTATTTCACTTTTTAGGTGCCTCCATGTGTGCAGCATGTATATTATGAAGAATGAAAGCTGGATCTTTATTTCTAACTTCCAAGATATAAGTTTACATTGCTTCTATCTCTTCAGCTCCCGGAGGGACAAGAATCGATGACAATGACAAGACCAAGATGACCAATCACTGTGTGTTTTCCGCAGAAGAAGACCATGATGCCCTCCGACATTATGCTCAGGTTTGACCAATTGGATTTGATGATGAAGTTCTCATGTTGACTTTGTACTATAATACACCAGCTGTTTCTATTGTTCCCTACCAGACCCATAATATCAAATGGCTGCAGCATTAGTTGCTTCTGGCAGTATTTGCCACTGGTGCATTTTGCCAAAATTGAACATCTCTACAGATTTAGGTTTTTATTGGAGTAGCAAATTGCTTGAGGCAGCAGGATTGCATAATTATGAAAGTATTTACCTAAAAGCATTTTGTTGTTCTGGAGTAAAGTTATGCGTGATTGGGAAGTATCCTGTACCATACTTTCAACAACACTTTCTTGTCTTGCTAAATATAGGAAGTGCATTTTTATATGTTATTTTCCTTTTTTTAACACAGATTAATTATGAACGCTGTAGGAACAGTTAGGTTCTACTTCTCATGTTAAAGATGGCTGCTTACCTTTGTATTTTAGGTCTTCAACAAACTCATCAGGAGATATAAATATTTGGAAAAGGCATTTGAAGATGAAATTAAAAAGGTAATATTGCCAACTTGGCGTAGTGGTGGTTAAAGTCTTCCTGTATTATGTTCAGAGTCAGTAGCTGTTTTTTGGCATCACTAGATGCTAAGTTGTGAGGTGGTGACTTCATATTTAATGGTAGGGTTTGTATTTACACACTTTTTCTAGGTAAGACAAGATGGAAAGCCTGTGTGTTGGGGTTGTGTATATGTTGAGGAAATCTCTAAGCAGCACTCATGCAGAATTAGGTGGTGTGGGCCCTTGAACTTGTACACGATAGGATGAGTATTGTATATTTAAGGTATTTTCTCTTTAAGTTATGCAGCTCTCCTTTCCTAACCTTAACTTTACTGTTAATATTGTGATGAGTAATACTGACTCATACACTCTCAGGCACAGAAAGCACTTTATGCTCGTTCAAGCAGCTATTTTTCCTTTCCACCTCCATCCTCTGGGAACTCTTGATTGTTAATGGTGTTTTAGCACAGTTGTGACAAACTGTGCTCTGTTTATTTTAACATATCAGGCTGGGAGCTTATTTGAGGCTTTGTGTACTGCAGTAATAAGTAAGGTTCTGCATTAAAGGGTGTGCACATATGGTGCCCACTGCATACCACACCTAGGACTCATCTACACTCATTGTTTTTAATGCTAAGAATGAGTTTAAAAGGGGTTATGATAATCATATAGCCATATGATGTTCTTTTAAATGTAACACCAGAGGGTGCTGCAAAGCTCTCCCCATCAAATAAGTGGGTGGACCATGTAGAAATCAAATATATTTATTGCGGTCCATAGACTCACAAAACAGTTTCAGAATAAGATACCGTTAAAACAACAGGTGAAAGTGTCCAGTCATTTTGCTATGCCTAGAGCATGATGGTCTTTGTTTCTTGCCATGGTCAGTGTAATATCATTTGACCTATCCTCCAGAAGGTATTTAATATGGGAGGCATCGGATTTTCATGGCAAATTTGCTAGTAAGGGTTTGATCAGATGATCCCTTGCTTGCTCATACTGCCCACAAGGCAGTAGGATATGGTTCATGCAGTCGACGTCCTGAGAACATAAACAAAACCTATTCTGGTAGGGGATGCTTCTCAGTCTACCATTTAGCACTTACGATGGAAATACATTTAATCTAGCTTTGGTAAATAAATGCCGATAGGTGGGTACGGACAAATTCCTAAGATATGAGGCTAACTGAAAGTTGTGCCCGTATTGGATTCCAGCTGCAATCGGGCCACAGATTACATTGGATCTGGATCACAGGTTGCTATTTGAGATGTCCCAAAGTCTTTGCCTCAGGGATACAAGGGCGGTATCATAGCCCAGTTGATACAAAAGGATAGTAAAAGTCCAGTTGAGGTGGCTTTTCTGGCCATAGTTTTCAGCCATGCGCTGATAAACTCCTCGTTGGTTAGATGTACAAGTTATCCCTTCCACAGGCCAAATACTGAGATCTTAAGCCAGTATTTCAAGGCAGCCCACCAAGCTTTGGTGGAAAGTGGGCATTCACCTGCTTCCAGAAATAAGATTGGATTTGGGACACAATTTGGGACCTGTAGTAAGGACCAGAGAAACTTTGCCTGGAACCCATCTAACTTAGGAAATAAGCTGTTGTACCAGACGTTTGAAGCATAGAGAAGTTGGGAGACAGATTTTGCATTAAAAACCCTTATGGCTGATGGAACATAATGGGTGGACCATGTAGAAAAGGAAGTGAAGGAGAAACCAGGTGCCATTACATTTTAGATGATAACAAAAATATCATTCTAAGAACGTTTAAAGAGTATGTATAGATCCAGCCCTAGGCAACTAAGATCATGCCATAATGTGATCCACGGAAGGAAAAGAAATATGGCTATCCCAATAACATATACGTACGTGTGTTCAGTTTGACCAACATTAATTAAATGATCTGGATTACAGTGTTCCTTTTGATTATGTGTTTATGTCTTACTCCTCCTCCTGTTACTTCACTGTAGCTCACTCCATGGTATGACTTCCACATCTCTCCATTTACATTCCGTAAAGTAGGTTATTGCCTCTGGAAGCTCACAACATAATAAATTAGTTAAGCCATGCTCTGGAAGGCATACATGTAACGCCTTTAGAGGGTGTTTGGCTTCTTTCAGTTTGTTTCAGAGGGCTGTAGCTTCCTAGGGGAGCACATCCTTTGTGTGCAAAAGGTTCAATCACTGGTATTTCCATCTTCTTCCTGAAACCCTGGAGAGCCACTGCCAGTCACTGTAGGCAGTGTGTAGAGTTCATTGATTGTTCCATCAGTGCAATGATTTCTTCTTACTCAGAGGAACTGTCTCCCTCTTTCCTCCATGCACCCACTAAATCTATTCTATGCAAAGAAATTGCAGTAACATAGGAAATTACGTTGGTCCATCTTTTCTGGTATTGTCTACAGTGACCGGCTCTTCAGGATCTGAAGCAAGAAGATACTCCCAATTGTACCTGGAGATGTTGAGGATTGAACCTTAGACCTTTTACATGGAAAACATGCCCTACCCCTACGCTACAGCCACAGCCTTTCTCCAAAAGACAAATCAGCTTCCACTCAGGCATTCTAGTTAATTCTTCTTTCATGGAACTTAAGGTGGTATACATGTGGTTCCAAGGCTGCATCCCATCTAGGCACTGACTCTTCTTCTTCTTCTTTGGCGATCCCTCATAGCTGAGTAAGATTATCGTCCATAAACATGGTTTTAACAGTGAGTCTGTAAGTGACTGTGGAGTCCAATTCTGGATCCACACGTCTTTCCACAGTGGAGACATAGGTTTCTGGACGGGAGTTGATCACGGTGAGGGTTTGCCAAACATGCCTTCCTCTTAGCTGGTTTCTCCTTATGGCCCTGAGTTCGTGCTTCTTCAAAGTCCACAACACCTTTGGCAAAGACTGTTCTCCAATTGTTGCGCTCGCAGGCCAGTGTTTCCCAATTGTTGGTGTTTATACTACATTTTTTTTAGATTTGCCTTGAGAGAGTCTTTAAGCCTCTTTTGTTGACCACAAACATTACGCTTTCTATTCTTAAGTTCAGAATAGAGTAGTTGCTTTGGAAGACGATAATCAGGCATCTGCACAACATGACTGGTCCAACAAAGTTCATGTTGAAGAATCATTGCTTTGACAATGACATTGGTGATCATTGCTTCCTCCAGTACACTGACATTAGTTTGCCTGTCTTCCCAAGTGATGTGTCAAATTTTTGGAGACACCGTTGATGGCTAGACCCAGACGTGCTTTAGCTCTAGCAAGGTGGTGGCCTCATTAACCTTCAGATCATACCCTGTGAGATCCTAGCAATAGAAAGAGTGCTTTGATTAATCAGCTACTCAATACTCCTGCTGCAAAAAAGGAGGAGTTTATGTGCTGCACTGGGGCACATCAGGCATGCTGATTTCCCCTAAAACCATACTCCCTTCATGTAGTACACGTAGTTATACCAGTGATTTTCTACCGGCTCACAAATTGGAGTCCTGTGGGTGGCAGGTCAGTGTTATTCGGAAACTCTCCAGTGTTCTCTGACCTCCCCTACAGTGCCGGAAACTAAAAGTGTAATAGTGATAGGCAGGGAAGAGTTCTGAATGCAATCAGTGCCTCAAGTTGCTGGCAGTAATAACAACTTGAAGCTGAACATTGATGGTTTCTAAGTGGGTTAATTAGAATTGGAAATTTTCCCCATAAGCTAATTCAGGCAATGCTTAACAGTTGAGTAAGGGACAAATAACACCTTTTGAACAAAGGAAAATGATATCCCATGAAATTACAAATGTGCTCCAGGGTGGTCTGAAGCCAGAAACACAGGCCTTGTTTCTGCCTCGCTGCTTATCTTTGTGGCAAACAGAGTGGCATGCTACCTCGCCTCTTTGTCAAGTGTGTCTGTGTTTTCCCAGCTTCTGCATTATTTTTATTTATTTTTTTGCAACCCGTAAGCAATTATGGAAAGGCACATTAAACAGTTGGATAAATCTGCCACATGCACTTTGCAATGCCATTCCAAATCATTTTTGTTCATTGTGTTGATTCCCTCTGAGCCACTTGGATTCTGACCAAGTATGGGAAGCACTGGAGGATGAGGTTTCAGAATGGGAGGAAGGGGGAAGAAAGAGACTGTGCAGCAGAGCCCTCTTGATGAAACAGCCCGTCCCCAGATGTGCCTGGATCCATTGATGAGGCAGGAGACCCATGGCCGTCATCATTGGCCGCACTGGCTGGTGATGGTGGAAGTTGAAATTCAACAACATCTGGAGGGCTGCAGGTTCCCCATTCCTGATCTATAAGAAGATTGTCTGCTAGAGGTGGGAAAGCACCTTCATATTTACTAGGAACCTTTTAAAAGTTATCTGCATCTCATTCTGTATGGAGAAGGGGTTTCTCGCTCTGGGTGCTTTCCATACACTCAAAGATGCTAATATTTGGTTCATCGCTAGGGGGTTCCAGGCCCTTTTCTTTTTCCCTTTGTCCTTCTCACAACATTCCCTTTCCTAGGCTAAATGGCACCCATCAGTACTGTGTATTTCAAGCCCTTATTCACAGAGAAGCTTGGTTTTTTCTTGTCCACAGTCATCTTATTTTCAAACCTATTTTGTTCAAAGACTACGCTGACACTCGAGATGTTTGCTTTCAATTTTTCTTTTTAAACCGAACATTCAGGTTTCCAGGCAATTGGCAAAAAAACACACACACAAAAAGCTCGTTAGTGATTTTCCTTTCAGCTCAAGCTATTCAGGGTTAGATTTTGTTTGTTTATTTATTTCTGGTATCTCTTACGAGCTATTCACCCTCAGGTCCCAAAGTGGGTTACGTAAACTAAAAGTGCAATCACAAAATCATGAATGTCAGTGAACAAAAGCATAAAACAGCAGCTGTAAAGCAAAAAGCTGTGAACTGCCCTGAGACCTCTGGATATAGGGCGGTATATAAATTCTAATAATAATAATAATAATAATAATAATAATAATAATAATAATACCACAAATTACAACTAACACCATTTAAAGGGAGCAGAACTTACAAATTCAAACTTGCAGACCCTCAAGGTGTCTCTATTTTCCAGGGACATCCCTGATTTAGAGAAGCCATCCCAGTTTCTGATTTGATCCCGGAATGTCCCGCTTTTCCTTAGGATGTCCTTATTTTCACCGGAGAAATGTTGGAGGGAATGGAGTTATCTGACCCCCGAGCAGCCTAAAGGTAATCCTGTACAGTGATACCTTGGGTTAAGAACTTAATTCATTCCAGAGGTCCATTCTTAACCTGAAACTGTTCTTAACCTGAGGTACCACTTTGGCTAATGGGGCCTCTTGTTGCCGCTGCGCTGCTGGTGTGTGATTTCTGTTCTCATCTTGAGGTAAAGTTCTTAACCCGAGGTACTATTTCTGGGTTAGCAGAGTCTGTAACCTGAAGCGTCTCCAACCCGAGGTACCACTGTATAGTACAGAGAAGTTTTCTAAAAAAAGTCTTAATGTTTTATTATCCTTTTACATATGTTGGAAGCTGCCCAGAGTGGCTGGGGCAACCCAGTGAGATGTGTGGGGTATAAATAGTAAAATTATCATTATGGAATGGGACGTCCCATACCTTCCAACATTTCTCCAATGAAAATGCAACCCTTCATGGAAGCCCCAATTCCTAGCTATGCAGAGGCTGCTTGTGGGTAATTGAGAGAAAGGCACATACTGATAAGCAAAAGGATTGTTTCCTTTTTACTGACATCAATCATAAGTCAGGCCTGTTTTTAGGCCCCTGGCTCTGACCCACTGGTAAGCATTTCAGAACCTTAGGCAAAGTTTTGAGAAATGATATTTATAGGATTGCCAGTCACACCACTAGATCTGTGCAGAAAAAGGCACTCCATGCTGGTGTGTGTTGAAGTGGGGTGGCATAATAGTTTCATTGTTTCAAAAACTCTGTCTCTTTCTTGTTTTACAGCTCCTGTTGTTCCTTAAAGCCTTTTCTGAAACAGAGCAGACAAAGCTGGCAATGCTCACTGGAATCTTGCTAGCCAACGGGACACTTCCTGCGACCATTTTAACAAGCCTTTTCACTGACAACATTGTCAAAGAAGGTAATTTTCTTTTTTCCTTACCTTCTCTTGGATTAGGTTGGATTCATCGTTTTCCAACACCAGGGACCTGAGGCCATAGAATGCTCTCGCTCGAAAAGCTCTTCTTCCGTGGCCTAATTTTCTAAATGCCTTGAGATATGAGCAGCTTATTCTGTCATGCATTTAGAAATTAAGATGGTTTTGATATTCATTGTGCTAATTTTTTTACGATCGGTAAATATTGCCTTCATGGGATTTTTTTTGGTATTCAAACTCTCACCTTGTTCACAACAAACAAATGGCATTTTTGCACCTTTTTTACATGCAAAAAGAGATGTCTCATGAGTAGAGGAAAAGTAAGGAAATGGATATTTCAAAGGAGCAGCCTTTAATGCCTTATTTTTTAAAAAAATAATTTTTATTAATTTTCCAATTTTAACAACGAAACAACACCAAACAATACAAACAACAACAAACATAAACACATACATACATTTTTGCTTTCTTAACCTCATTTTCATAAGCCTCTTTTCTCGGACTTCCCCATACCTTCCCCTTTTTGCATCCTAATTTCAAAATTTTTCAGCAACCCTTTTAGCCAATTATAGTTTAACTTATTCTCCTTTCAATTACACTTTAAATCAAAAGATATATATAGCTGTAATTATACATCTTCCTTTCCCTTAACACTTTAACACTCCTCAATTTTATAGCAATTTTTAAGATATGCTTTAAACTTCTTCCAGTCTTCCTCCACAGTCTCTTTCTCTTGGTCACGGATTCTGCCGGTCATTTCTGCCAATCCCATAAAGTCAATCACTTTTGCCTGCCACTCTTCCAGCGTGGGTAACTCTTGTGTCTTCCAATACTTTGCTAGAAGGATCCTTGCTGCCGTTGTGGCGTACATAAAAAAGATCTTATGCCTCCTTGACACCAATTGGCCGACCATACCCAAAAGAAATGCCTCTGGTTTCTTATGAAAAGTACATTTAAGTACTTTCTTAATTTCATTATAAATCAGTTCCCAGAAGGCCTTAATCTTTGGGCAGGTCCACCAAAGGTGAAAAAAGGTACCTTCGGTCTCATTACATTTCCAACATTTATTATTGGGCAAGTGATAAATCTTCGCAAGCTTAGCTGGGGTCATGTACCACCTGTAAATCATTTTCATAATGTTTTCTCTTAAGGCATTACAAGCCGTGAATTTAATACTTGTGGTCCACAACTGTTCCCAGTCAGCAAACATAATATCATGACCTACGTCCTGTGCCCATCTAATCATGGCTGATTTAACTGTCTCATCAATTGTATTCCACTTCAACAGCAAGTTATACATCCTTGATAAATTTTTCGTATTGGGTTCTAACAATTCAGTTTCTAATTTCGATTTTTCCACCTGGAATCCAATTTTCCTGTCTTGTTTAAAGGCCTCCATTATTTGAAAATAATGGAGCCAATCTCGTACCTTGGACTTTATCTTCTCAAAGCTCTGTAATTTAAATTCACCACTTTCTAGTTCCAAAATCTCAGAATATTTTGGCCAATTAGTTCTCATATTAAGTTTCTTCACCTCTTTAGCTTCCATTGGTGATAGCCACCTGGGAGTTTTGTTTTCCAACAAATCCTTATACCGAATCCAAACATTATATAGTGCTTTCCTGACAATATGGTTTTTGAAACCCTTGTGCACTTTAACCTTGTCATACCAGATATATGCATGCATATATCAGCCTTTAATGCCTTAGCCTAAGGCTCAAACTATATTACAGTATCTGTGTATTTTAATACCATGCTTAGAACTGGCCACATTACCCCCTTTCTTATTAAAAAATGGGTGGGGACACATGGGCAACATAGATCAGGGCTACAGGGGAAGAGAGGGTTTAACCCAGTGGTGTCCAATTTTTTTTCCAAAGAGGGCCAGATTTGATGAAGTGAAGGGCCATGGGGGCCACCCAAAGAGCCAACCAAAGCTCTTGACATTTTTTTAAGGATTGAAGTTGTTGAGCTTCTTTTAGGATTGAAGTTGTTGAGGATTTTACCCCAGGAAGTAAACTGCCACAGGGGCTGGATTAGGCCCCCGAAATGGACTTTGGACATGCCTGGCTTAATCTTTCCCTGCTTGCTGATTGTTCCATAAGAATTCATGCTTCTCCCTGAAGACTTTTAGGGGCAAATAGCATCTTTTAAAGGGGTGATTTTGAGCAGCAGAACAGCATTGATGCAGGGTAGAATTCTACTGCCCATGTGCCAAAGTGCCCCTCTGATATGTAATGGGAGGGAGTTTGAAAGGGTAGCTGCAGCCACACTAATGACTCAGACCTCCTATGAGATAGTATCTGCAGACGGCATGATCCTGCAGGGATCAGTTGGATATTGCTAGAAAGCTCTGATCTTTGGCCTGTCCTTTTCTCAGTGGAGCCACAACTGAGCTACTCAAATAACTTGCTGTCATACTGATTTGTCCCCATTCACTTTGAAGACAGGATTGATCTGAAGCGAAGCTTCCTGGTGCACAAAATAGAAACCTAGCATGACTGTTTGGACCCAAGTTTCTGCTCGGTGTGTTAATGATTTCAAAGCTGATGGTAGATGGAAAATCACTTGGGCATGTGCAGAAGAGATTGGTTTGCATATGTTCCACTGACTGCTGTGAGGTGTTTATACCTCCTTCCTGCTCCCCAGTGTCTGGGGTTGAGTGCATTCATTTCATTGTGGATGTGGGAGGGAATGGGGCTACAACTAAAAACTTCTGGTATCATTAGTCTTGCACCCTGTTCCTAAGCAGGGTGACTTGGAAATTGATTTCTGCATGTGCGCATAGGACCTTAGACTTAATACCATGTGCAGGCATGATTGCAGTGTGAGGTATTCAGCTAAATGAAAAGCCACTTCCAGTTTAAAGAACCAAAATAAAGCATTGCAATCTCAGTATAGCTTTTTGTTGTGCTTCGTGCCACTTTTGTATATAGAAAAGATTCAAAGTACGGCATAATAGCGAAGTTCATTTTAGTCATTCTCAACAGATGATATCCATGGTAACTCAACTGCTTGTAGCGACATTTGCCCAAATAAGACAAACCGTTCTCTTTCCTTTTCCTCATTGTGTTCTGGAATAAGAGACATTTGGCCACCCAAATATTTAGGGTTGCCTCCAGACTGTCGGTATTCTGCGGGAGAGATTCAAGCAAAGACCAGAAATGTAGGTTTGTGCAATTAAAGCGCTCTGTTGCCCTAGAGGAAGGGGAAAACACTTTTGAAAAAGAAACAGGCATTTTCTTTTTCTAAAAGAGCTTAGGAACGTGAGTGGGGAATGCAAAGTGAGAGATGAATAAATGATTAATGGGAACATATATAACACCACACAAGCAAATCAGGATGAATTTGTGGTGAATGCTCATTGTCGTATAACCTCCCTGCAAAGAATAAAAATAAATGCTCAATAAAGGCCTGACTTAGTCTAGCCTTGGTACAAAATGCAGCAGCCAAGATTGCTGGCAGGGGTTGCATTTAGATCTCGTATAACCTCTAGTTCAACACACCTGTTTGGTTTGCCTGTTCACTTCCTGGCCTAATTCAAGGTGCTCACCTTGGTGTTTAAAGCCCTAAATGACTCGGGCTCCAAATACCTGAAAGACCACACCCTTCACTTCAGACCATCTTGGGCACTAAGATCAATGGAGGGTGCCCATTTGGTAGTTCCACCACTCTCAGAAGTTTGATGGGTGGTGGTCTGGGAGAGTGCATTCTCCATGACAGCTCTCAAGCTGTGGAACTCCATCTCCACAGAGGTGCACCTACATTCTTGTCTTATGTAATGTAGTCCTGTGTAACTATAGAGGTATGGAACCCCCTAGGCTGCAGGCCGAATTAGGCCTGGCAGGCCTCCCCATTTGTCCTGAATCACCCAGCTTTTCAACTGAGTTAGACCATTTGTTCCACTTAGCTCAGTATTATCTACAATGACTGGCAATGGCTCTCTAGGGTTTCAGATGGATCTCTCCCAGTCGTATCTACCTAGGTCCCTCTGCATGCAAAGCAAATGCTTTCTCCAGAGCTATACACTCTTTCCCCATCTGGAAGGAGCCTGCTGTTTCTTGCCCCATCCCCTTTTAGATTTTCTCTACTCCCGCTTTCCAGTAAAAGAGGTTTATGTGCCCTAATTAGCCCATTTTACACCTCCTTTCTAGCTTTTCTTATCTTTATTGCTCAGTTTCCCTCCTCTGAAATGCAACTCTGGCAAGAATTCCTTTTTAAAAAAATGGAGACCACTTCTCCCTCCTTACACCACTCTTTAAACCTCCAAGATGCCTTCAGAAGCACCTCTCAGAGTGCTCTCTTTCCCTTTGCTTTGAAAAGGGCTTCTGAAGTCCAGGCCATCAGCTGGTCAGGTCCTCAAAAGCACAGGGTAAAGGAGCACTTTGAAATGGGGCTTCTGAGCTGGAAAGGTTCCCTACTGCTGCTGTAGACGGTGTAAGATGTAGACCTATCTCTTGAATTACAATATGGACAGATATATCCAAGAGGGCTCAGAAACCTGATTAAAAAGTTTTAGCCGCACTCCTAAACATAGGCAGCAAGAGAGGTATCAAAATCTCCATGGAAACACAGCAGAGGCCCAGCTGGCCTTGCCTTCCAGCCCTGTGTTGCCTACATTCCCGACATTACGGTTTTAGTAGGTACACGCGGCAGGTAGCTGTAATAGAGTTCCATAAATCTGTGAAGCAGCTTCTCATTGGTATAACTTCTGCCTGCAATCTGTGTCAGTCCCATCAATAATATTATTGCTTCAGATTCAATGATTGTTGCAAGATCCTTCTAAATATGACTGTATTAGCAAGATGTACTTTTGAGTACTCCCGCTTCTCTTCTAGGTATTGCAGCCTCTTTTGCTGTCAAATTGTTTAAAGCATGGATGCTCGAGAAGGATGCCAATTCAGTCACCTCCGCTTTAAGAAAAGCTAACTTAGACAAGAGGTTGCTAGTAAGTATTTCCTTTCCTAATGTTTGCCTGAGGCATTGCGAAATGGATGTAAGATCTCCAACTGTGTATACAGGTTGGATCCTGCCTTAGGAAATACAATTGATGACTTCAGTACTGTAATGATTCATACCCTACAAACCATAGGTGCCAGCTATAGGGGGTCCTGGACACTTACAAAGTTTTTTTGGGGTGCTCAGCACCCACAATGTGGGCTCCGCAATGCAACTTCCGGTATCTACCGAAAGTCGCGTTGGGCCCCCAAGGCCAAGTACAAGACTGTAGTCATGTCAGAAGTCTCGCGAGGCCTTGAACATGATCTCCAAGGCTACAGAAGGCCTCAGAGATCATGTCCGAGGCCCTGCCAGGCCTCAGAAGCACTGCTGCAGCACGTTGATGTAACATCACGTCATGACATCACAACATCATGTTACATCATGGGTGCCATTGAGCATCCATAACTTGGGGGCCAGGTTGGCATCCCTGCTACAAACAGACAAGAGGGTTGAAGACTGACTTGAAAACAGCTTTATTCTCCAGAGCCTCTAATGCAAGCCACTGTAATGACAACTAGGCCTTTGGAACTGCCTAGGTCATGTGACTCAAATAATCAACTTCTTAATACTAAGGGAATATCTCAAAATTGTAAACTGCCTTTGCAAAGACTACACTTTTAAAAACAAAAACAAAGAAACCCCCACCTTCCTATATTCAGTTCTTGCCTTTTGACCATGGTGAGGAAAAGAACTATGGGAAGCATCCGTGCTTGGTGCAGATTCTGCTTTCTGATGTGAGAAGGCATGGAGAGAACCACAGGAGATGCCACCTTGCCTTTGTGCAACCATGCTCCATGGTGTCATTTTGAATGCCTTTTCATCATGAGGATGGGAAGTGCAACACGTCCAAAGGGCTCCTAGCCAGAACTGCACACTGTCACCTCCGACTGTGTACTTAGCTAAGTCTCTTCTTTTTAAACCAATCTCATTCCTTTGGGTGATTTTAAGGAAATGTGCAATCTCTGGAGCCTTGCAAGGAGCTACCAGGAATGCTTTGCCACTTACATGCACAGATCCATTTGCCGACTAGGTACAGTCATATCTCGGGTTGCGAACGTGATCTGTGCAGGAGGCACGTTCACAACCCGCAGTGTTCGCAGCCTGAAGTGCTGCGTCTGCACATGTGCGTGATGCGATTTGGCGCTTCTGTGCATGTGTGTAACATCATTTTGTGCTTTTGCACATGCACAAGCACCAAAACCTGGAAGTAACCTGTTCTGGTACTTCCAGGTTCGGCACAGTCCACAACCCGAAAACGCGCAACCCACAGCGTTCATAACCCGAGATATGACTGTAGTAAATGGCCTCCTTGCACCGTTTCTGCTTTTTTGCAAGTTACTAAGAAGAGGTTCTGCATTTCTCTTTTGTATAAATATCCTTGCCTTACGTCTACATCTATTTTACGTGGTTTTGCAAAAAGTAAGTGAATTTCTTCCTCCTTCCAGGAACTGTTTCCACCCAATCGGCAGAATGTGGAACATTTTGCCAAGTATTTCACTGATGCTGGCCTTAAGGAGTTGTCAGATTTCCTCCGGGTCCAGCAGTCGCTGGGGACTCGGAAAGAACTACAAAAAGAGCTTCAGGAGCGCCTTTCTCAGGAATGCCCAATTAAAGAGGTGGGGAAAGCTTTTCAAACTAGAACAAACAAAGGGGGGGGGATTAAAAGAATGCTGATTGCAAAAGAGGATGCAATACTGAGTTATTAAGAAAGGGATAGCTACCTGGTGTGCCTATTAAAAATATATTCTGTAAGTGCATGCATCAGATAGGGGCTGATGGGAGTTGTGATTCAAAAAATTGGAGGTCACTAGTTTGGCAAAGACTGCGGCAAACTTTGTGTGTGTGAGAGAGAAGCACTTTCTGAATTCAGAATGCAGACTTTGGAAGTGGCTAGAAACATTTTAGGTGCTTCTTTTAGCTGCTTGACTCTGTGGGAAGGTGTGTTGTCACATATAGAAGCAGCTGTTGATGCTGAGCCGTTGTCAAGAGAGCATCATTGCTTACTGTGGCATGAGAATTGTCAGTTTGCATTTCTTAGTGCAGAAAGTATTGATCTGATGTGTAGACAGGGTACTGGAAACTTCTTTGTGTGAAAAAAACAAGCAGAAGGTTCATGACGTTTGGGTTATTCCTTGAGAGAAGCCGAGTACAGCTGGCTTAAACCAGTTCTGTTATCTCTTTCTGTCAAGGTCATGCTGACTATAAAAGTAAGGCCAGAAGGAACCTGGTTTTCACACTTTCTCTTTCTGTCTCTCTTTCCTTCTGGTGTGGTGTTTTGTACATAGTATGCTTAAAGTGTTAAGGTTTAGTCCAGGCATAGGCAAACTCCGGCCCTCCAGATGTTTGGGACTACAGTTCCCATCTTCCCTGACCACTGGTCCTGTTAGCTAGGGATGAGGGGAATTATAATCCCAAACATCTGGAGGGCCGGAGTATGCCTATGCCTGGTTTAGTCTTATTATAAGTTATTGTAAGTTTAAGTTTGAAGTCTGCTGCAACTGAATTTCTTATGGACAGTGCCAATCCTGAATGTATTGGATTTGTGACCATTATGCTCATTTGCCTTCTGCAGCAGTAAAGCTCTGCTGGATGAAGTACAATTGCCTCTGGTCTATTTTGGGGAAAATCCTGCAACGTGTTTAAGTCTTTACTCTGCTAACTAAACATCGGGAGTTCTGCTCTGGAACGGTATTCAGAGGAATTTCATGACAAGAACAATAGCAACATTTTATTATAGCCCACCTTGTAGGCTGGCACTGCTCTGGTTGAGCAGAAAGCAGTACAGCCGCCTTGGCCTTGCCAAATGGAACAGTTTTTTGGGAGAAGTGCTGCTTGCTGTTATTTTTCTAGTGTGGTGGCTGTCCTCTAGTGGCTGCCAGGAGAATTATTTTTACTCCCCATATGGTGTGTTGACAGTATCCTAGTACAAATGCTCACTTGTGGCATGGAGTGAAGTGCAGTGCACCCTCTTTAAAATTTATACTCTTGAATGAATCCCTGGCCTGAGTGTTCTCGCTAAACATTGGCATTTGAAGCAAATCAGCAACTCATATTAAATATAAGACATATTTTCTTTTATTACTCATCCAGCCCTGCAAATAAAATCATTGGGAGGGAGTTTTGCAGCAGACAGGAGGTGTGACTTAAGAGAACGGCTTCAGTTTCTTCTTCTTTTTTTAAAAAAATAAAATCTTCCACTGCAGATGGTGCTTTATGTAAAAGAAGAAATGAAGAGGAACGACCTGCCAGAACCGGCTGTGATTGGACTCCTGTGGACCTGCATAATGAACGCTGTTGAATGGAACAAGAAAGAAGAGCTGGTCGCGGAGCAAGCACTGAAACATCTGAAGGTGTGCAAGTGATGGCTGGCTTGTACAGTAAGAACGGAGGGTTGGATCCCTTTTTGTGCAGCAGTCCCAGCACATGTGTGTGCATGGCTGTCAAAGACAGGAGATGCGCATCCAATAGAAAGCTTGCTTTGCATTGACAAGGAAGGCTAGCATTATGCGCTGGTCGCAGTGTTAGATCTCATCCTCTCAAAGCCTGCAGGCCTATTCAAAATAGGAGGAGCATGGAGAGCTCCCAGGTTTATTCACTCAAGGCTCTATGAGAGCAGCTCATTGTAAATCAGTTTACTGGATAACTGCAGGCATGCAACGGACAGGTTATCCAGAGTGAATATCCCACTGGTGTGTTTTGCAGATGATAATAATCTGCATGCCCACACCCTTAAAAGAATATCCTGGGGAGTGGTGGTGGTTGTTGTTTTGCAGCAAAACATAACACTCTCTTCTGTATTAGCCTATGAAAGAATAACTTAATTTCTTCTCTGGTTGTTTTAGCAATATGCACCTTTACTGGCTGTATTCAGCACCCAGGGCCAATCAGAGCTGATCCTTCTCCAGAAGGTTCAGGAGTACTGTTATGATAACATCCACTTTATGAAAGCCTTTCAGAAGATTGTGGTGCTCTTTTATAAAGGTATTTGACCATACCTCTTTCCTTCCTCCCTTCCTTCCTTTTTCCATTATTCAATTTACATAAAATGTTTAAAGAGGGTTCCGAGTTAAAACATCAGGACTCCAATAGGGTTAGCATGAGGCACATGAAAGGATGTGTCCGGTGCCTGTTTTTCTCTTTATGTTCTATAAAAGCTGAATGTGCCAGGATTGTGCTGCTAAGTTGCGGGCTGGCCTGCATCTTCCTGCCCTGTGAATTGCTGCAGCTCCAGTGTTATTGTGCTGTAATACTTCCCATTTAAGAGATGTCTGGTGATACTGCTTTAGCTTGCAGTGCAATGAAATACAGGCGCATTTAAACCTGGAACGTGTCCTCTGGAATTGTTACATAGGAACACAAGAAGCTGCCTTATACTGGGCTGGGCCGGCAGCGCATCTCTAGGGTTTCAGAGAGGGTTCTCTCCCAGCCTTAGCCGGAGATGTCAGAAATCAAACATGGGACCTTCTGCGTGCAGGGTGGTTGCTCTTCATCTGACCCACAGTCTTGCCCCTTCCAGAAGGAGCCTGCTGTTTCTTGCTGCATCCTCTTCAACTTCACGTGTTCCCGCTTTCCAGTAAAGGAGAGTTGTGTGCCCTAATTTGCCCCCTTCTTTTGCATTTCCTTGTTAGCTTCCCTCCCCCCCCCTCTTTATTGCTCAGTTTAAGGAGCCGTGCAGGATGTGAGAAGCAATTTTCATTTGATGATCTATGCTCCATTCACATGATAGGCTTCCTGGAGGCAAGGAGAGCCATCCCATGAGTTGCCTTGAGGGCTGCAGAAGGCCAGAAGCAGGCTTTGGGGAGGGTTTGTAATCGGTAGCTTGGGGCTGTCGACTCTTAACTGGTGGCTGAGCATCTCTTCAATTGTGTCTCTACTGAAAGCGCTTGAAAGCTAAACACAGATCCTACACCTTAACAGACTCTAAATAGCTTTCCTTGGAAATTTCAATTAACAGCACATCTCTCATTCTATCTCTTTGTTCAGGAAGATCCAGGAAGGCACTTCCAATTCTTTAGCTAAGCTGTCAAATCCCCACCCCTCCATTTTCCCTTTATATAAGGGAATGGGTCTGTGGCTTGTTGTCATAGAGACTATCTGTCTTTCTTTTGCAAGGTGTTAAGAGTATAGTATGACATTGTTGCTATAAATAGTGGAAGGAGGTGGAAAAGTCTTCAGCAGGGAAGTTTCATAATGCTCCTTGTTTGCATTGATTGTAGTGCCATAATGACAACAGTAGACCGAGGCATTTGGGTCTGGCAGCTGGAAGTTGTTGAGCCGCCTTCTCACTCACTGATGTAGCTAAAAAAGACAACACTCAAGCAGCCCTTGACAAAATGGAGGGGGAATGAAGACTCTAGTGAGGACAGACACCGGGCCACTTCAAAAGCAATGGTCGCAGCTTGCAAATTCTTCTGAATACCAGTTGTGCTTGGGCTTATGGTCTTCTCAAAGGCATCTTGTGCTTGGGCTTTGCTTATGGTCTTCTCAAAGGCATCTGGTTGGCCATTATGAGAGTAGGAAGCTAGACTAGATGGGCCCTTGGTCAGATCCAGCAGGTTGTTCTCATACTGTAAATATAATGAATGTCCCTCAAGCCTTTGCCAACTTGATGTCCCTTGGACATTTTGGACTACAACTGCTACTATTGTGACTGTGCTGGATGGGGCTGATGGGAGTTGTAGTCCAAAACATCTGGAAGTCACCAAGTTGGCAATGGCTGATGCATATCATCAGCACCAAACCCTGATCCGTAAGGCCACTCCTGCAGAACTACAACTATCCAAAAGATGTCCTTGCATCACATGGTAAACTGCCATGTGTTCGATTTAACTGGAGATATCTTGCCTACTAACCCAGTGCCCCTGACTCTTGTCCACCAGAAATATGATATGAATTAATTTTACGTTCATTTTTTTAAAAAATGATTACATCCCAGATTTGCAAAATAGGAGCTATCTGTTGCCTTGCAGATTCCCCTAAAGGCATTATTTTCTAATGAATAATTTTAGAGTGTTGGTTTGTGCTGTACTTTTGTACTGTTTTATTATTGTTAGCCGCCCTGAGCCCGGCTTCGGCTAGGGAGGGCGGGATATAAATAAAATTTATTATTATTATTATTATGTGTGCGGGCCTTTGCTCCTTGTGTCTATAACAGTCCCCTAGGGCCGAAGGAGTGGGTGGTTAGAATTGGTTCCAGCCACCGGGAATGTCGCCACGAATTGCTTCATGGGCTTTGCTCAGACTGACATCACTTGGGGCAGCAACGGGGGAGCTACACTTCCCACAACTGCTCAGCTAAAATTGCGGCAGCATTTAAAATCTCATCTTAATCATTTTTAATCATAAATAGCTAACTATAAATCCCCCCCTCTGGTGTTCCTTGTACTTCAGAAAGCAACCTAGGGGTATGATTAAGTGCACCCTGTCCTGCATGATTGCTTAATTGAGCAACTCTCTGACAAGAGAATATTATATTTTTGGGGAACTACTGAAGGCATGAATAAATTACAAGTTGTCTTTCTCGAGATTAAAGGAAAATTCAGTTGACCTTTTAATTCACACTGGTGACTCGTTCAGTCTATTTTTCTGTGTTTGTTCAAGGCCTGTTCAAGGTCCCTTCATTCTCTTTTGACTCTTAAGCAGGTTGTGCATAAGGAAGACAGTTCTTTCCCACTTCCATGTGATCCCTGTTTTTTCCTTTTACAAGTTCTGTTTTCTCCTTCAGAAAGCTCTAGCTACCGAAATGGATTCCAGTCCCCGGCAGTGACCAGATGAGGGATCCAAGTCAGTTTTAGCACCTGCCTGCAATTTTTTGCAGTCAGTAGGACTTCAAGCAGTACATAAAATAAGCGCTAAGTGATCTGAACAGAACCCAACACAGAATACTGGTTGACATTTGTCTTGCAGTTAATTACAATGTCCCAGTGGGCATGTGAGATTAGCTGAGAGGCTTCCTAGCCAAGTCAGGAAAACGTGTGTAAAATGGCCTTATTAACTGAAGCTGAATCCGTTCTTCAGGACCTGCAACATTGAAGAGTTTCTGTCCCTGTTTCAGGGACTTCCTCACCAGATGTTGAACCATAACTCCTGTAACCTTTGAGCATCTGAGGTTGATGGGAGCGGGGGTCCGACAACAGCTGCAGAGCCATGGGTTCCTCATCCCAACCCAATACCCCCAAATCATCCTAGGGTAACAACACCCTTTTGCGGTTTGCTGTCTTCTGCTTGAAACCATAAGGCAGCTCTCTGGGTGGCCAGTGCTTTTCAATGCATTGCTATTCCACACACTCCAGAGCTCTCATGAGACAGTGGGAACTCTCACAGGGTCTCATAAGACATGGGAGTGTAGGAGAGGCTGCCTTTGCTGTGGGGGTCTGCTGTGCAAAGAACTGGGATTACTGTTGATTCCAGTTTAAAGCCAATGCATATGATTATTACAGCACAACATAAAACAAATGCGACAAAGCTATTCACAGAATAAGTGCAGCGAGCCTTAAAAGGAACATAAAATCAAGAAACGGCTGTTTAATTAGTTTGTTCTGGGAACAGATGATGTTGGCTTACAGCAGGGCTGGGGAACTTGTGGCCTTCCTGATGCTGTTGGACTCCAACTCCCATCAGTCCCAACCAGCACTGCCAATGGCAAAGGATGATCAGAGTTGGAGTTCAGTAGCATCTGGTGGGCCCAGTCTTCAAGTTACTTCAGTTATACAGAAGTCTGTGCTGTGTCAAATTTGGTAAATCCCATATAAGGATGATGATGTCATTGGATTTTCTCTGCAAGCATCAGTGATTGGCCTCTGCAAACAATAAATGACACATGTGTAAGTTTTCATGTGAGATTCATGAAAAGCCTCATGTGGAAGCTGCTTCTGTGACGGAATTCTGGCAGAGTGTACCAAAGCAGCCCCAGACCTATAGAGTTCCTTACCACAGTCAGTGAAAATTTGACCAGCTTTCTAAAATGGTTGTGGGAATCTATGGAAGATAGATCCCTGCAGGCATTCCCAAACTTGGCCCTCCAGCTGTTTTGGGACTACAATTCCCATCATCTCTGACCACTGGTGCTATTAGCTAGGAGTTGCAGTCGCAAAACAGCTGGAGGGGCAAGTTTGGGGATGCCTGACTTAGAGCATGCAAAGGGCAACCAAAACAGTAAAGGGACTGGGGCAGCTCCCCTTTGAGGATATGTTACAACACTGCAGGATTTTTAATTTTTTTAAAAAGAAAGAAGACTAAGGGGTGATACAATAGAGGTATATAAAATTATGCATGGCCTAAACTAAGTAGGTAGAGAGAAGTTTTTCTCCCTCTCCTAATGCTAGGACCCAGATCAACCATTGGAGATGAATAGTCCCTATAGCTCAGATGTAGAGCTTCAGCCTTGCATGTAAAAGGTTCTGGGTTCAGTCCCTGGCATTTCCAATTAGGGCTAGAGCAGACTTCCTGCCTGGAACTATGGAGAACTGCTGCCAGTCGTTGTAGACGATACTCTCGATGGAGCCAATAGGGTGGCTTGGTATTAGACAATTCCCTACATTCCTAATGTCTAAACTCTGGGACTCACTACCACAAGATGTCATGATGGTCACCAACTTAGGACAGTTGTAAATTAATGAGGCTGCCAGTGGTTACTAGTCATGATGCCTACATTTAATATTATATTTAGTATGAGAGATAGTTCAGTCAATAGAGCGTGAGACTCTTAGTCTGAAGGTCATGATTTTGAGCCCCATATTGGGCAAAAGCTTCCTGCATTGCAGGGGGTTGGACTAGATGATGTTCATGGTCCCACCCAACTCTACGATTCCATGATTTCCTCTCGTTTTGGAGCAGCCTGCCTCTGAATTCTCATGAGTGGGAGAGTGCTGCTGTGCTTCCATTCTGCTTGTGTGAGAACAGAAATGCTGGGCTAGATACAACCTTGGTCAGACCCAGCAGGGCTTTTCTGATGCTCTGTTGCAGCTTACTTTCCATGGCAACCTGAAACAAAAAATCCATGTTTAGACTATAGACACCAGATGGCTCCCACAGAGATGGCCATCTTTGCCCTTGATGTAGAATGAATAGGCAACACCAGGTGGGCAACTGGCCTTTCTCTTGGCGGCATGGCTGATGTGTTGCAGATCGTTAACATTTTAACCAGAAATGGAGGAAGCAATTTTATGTAACGTGAAATTATTTTAAGTGCTTGATCACTGAATACTAGCGGCGCAGTTAAGTCTCCCTTGTTTCTCCGTTTCCAGCTGCAGCCCCTCCTGTCAGGCTTTGCTGACGATTGAAGTGGTGTAGTCACATTAAAGCCCCTTTTTAAAAAAAACACACCAAAAAAGCAGCAGTTTTAGGGTTTGTGTCTGCTAATTCTCTGCCCAGAAACACTTCCTAACTGTATACTCCCTGGTTTTGAATTGCAGCTGATGTCCTAAGCGAAGAAGCCATCCTGAAGTGGTACAAAGAGGCACATGTTGCCAAAGGCAAAAGTGTCTTCCTTGACCAGATGAAGAAGTTCGTTGAGTGGCTACAAAACGCTGAAGAAGGTAAGGTTCTTCTTCTCCTCCTCCTCCTCCTTTTTCTTGGTATATCTGGGATATTAAGGAAACATCTACTTCATTTCACATCGGCCAGGTTCTGCAATGGGATCAAGACTTACATCAGGGGTGAGGAACTTTTTTTCAGCCCAAGGGCCACATTCCCTCATGGACAACTTTCTGGGGGCCACATGCAAGGGGTGGGCAGGTGCAACAGATGTGATTCTTATTTTTGTATTCCAGCCATGCACATCAGAGATATTTTATGCCTGCAACTTTCTATCCAGGAAAGCAAGAGACATTATTGAGAGCTCAGGATATGTTCCAGCCAGACAAAAGACCTGGAGAGGGTGTGTAGGGCTTCAGCCAAAGGAGGAAGGGTCTTGGGAAGAGTCCTGAGGCCTGGAGGGCCACATCTGTGTCATGGAATTCTACTCAATATTGATCCAGACAAGTTAAACAAGTTGCAGGATCCCAAAAAAATAGACCGGAGGCAATTAACATTTCATCCAGCAGAGCTTTACTGCTACTGAAGCAAATGAACATAATGGTCACAAATCCAATATACATTCAGGATTGGCACTGTCCATAAGAAATCCAGTTGCAGCAGACTTAACTTATACTTACAATAACTTATAATAAGACTAAACCTTAACACTACATACCTTCTTGCTTCTTATTATAGTCAGCATGACCTTGACAGAAGAGATAACAGAACCAGTTTAAGCCAGCTGTACTCAACTTCTCTGAAGGAATAACCTAAACATCATGCTTGTTTCTTTCACACAAAGAAGCTTCCAGAACCCTCTTGAATTAATTAGAATAGGAGAGATCTCTAAACATCAGATCAATACTTTCTGCACTAAGAAATGCAAACTGACAATCTGGCCTTTTCCCAACCCTCAGATTGCACTGGTCATCTCCAGCTGGTGGGTTCGTCATGTGTCTGGGCCATTTTTGCACAGTAGTGCAAAACTGAACCTCCCCCAATGTGTGTGAATGTGGCCACACCCACCGACCCAAATACACTTTATGTTGGTTAAATGGCTTGAATCCCATCCCGCCCCCAATTGGGGATTTTAGCTTGTCCCCATTCTAGTCGGGAAAGAATTCTGAAGGAATGGTTCTTTATAAATAAGTTGTTTATTTTGCAGCAGCCTCTGAAAGAAGCTCAGATGACAAACAAGATGTCAGTCAAGTTTGCCCACTACAGTATAGCTTATATATAAAACAGGATACAGTATTGATATGTGATTCAAAAACATTTGTGGGTTTCATGCCACAAATATATATTTATTCGGGGTGAGGGGGCTTCGCCAGGAGCTCATTTATTGGGCACAATTTCAGCTGCGATGCGAAGCACGCTTCTCAGCGATAGCTATGGGGACATTAGCTTTACTCTGTTCCTGAACCAAACGATCAGTGCAGCTCCAATATGTGCAGAGCTCTTCACCAGCATGAGCCGTTCCAATCTTGATTTGTCTCTTGATTTGATCCAGACTCTTATTTTGTCTTAATCAGCACCTCATTGTGTGTTATGGCAAATCACTTGTGAAACGGATGTGGCCCAATTGCCTAGCTAAGGTGGGTGAGTGTGAATCCTACTGGCCAGGCCTTTGCAAACACTTAAAGGGAAAACTGTCCCAGAGCTTTCCACTCTTTTTAAGTTGGCGACACACTTTTTGGGCGTGCATCATTTTGCAACACAGTAGTTTAGTTTTACTAGCAAGGTAAAGGTAAAGGGACCCCTGACCATTAGGTCCAGTTGTGGCCGACTCTGGGGTTGCGGCGCTCATCTCACATTATTGGCCGACGGAGCCGGCGTACAACTTCCGGGTCATGTGGCCAGCATGACTAAGCCGCTTCTGGTGAACCAGAGCAGCGCACGGAAACGCCGTTTACCTTTCCGCCGGAGAGGTACCTATTTATCTACTTGCACTTTGATTCACTTTGATGTGCTTTTGAACTGCTAGGTTGGCAGGAGCAGGGACCAAACGGGAGCTCACCCCATCGCGGGGATTCGAACCGCCGACCTTCCGATCGGCAAGTCCTAGGCTCTGTGGTTTAACCCACAGCGCCACCCGCGTCCCATTTACTAGCAAACCAGAGGTTAAACTAACCTTTTCCCAGCACCGGGAGGAGCACGGGGAGTGTTTGTGCAACACACCTACACACAGGTGTTGTGACACACAGTTTGCATACAAATCTGTGCACATTTGCCAGAGTCACTGGAGTGAAGGTTAGATATGGATTCAAACCCATAGGCAAAACTCCCCTTGCTTTGTCATACGAGTCCTGTTAGAAAGGGAGGGGAGTGACTGGGAGGGAAAAACTCTAATGGAAAATATAATTTTTAAGGCGCCAACTCGACTGTAGAAGCTGAGTTGGACTTTGTAATACAGTCGTTTTTCTGGTTCCAAGAGCTGCTTTCTCCCCCACCTTTCTTCTGATGACCACCCATGGAGAGTTATTTTTGCTTTCTGCAGAAAGTCTTTAAGCAGCTCCCCTTGAAGACTAATCCCATATTAGCTGCACATGAGATTGGCAGGTTATAATTATTAGGACTCAGCTGCTTCCCCTGCAAAATCCAAGCTTATTATTTGCTTTTAGTCCGTTTCTATCAACAATCAAAGGTTGCTGGTTCCCTCCTTTTATTTTATTTTTTACGGCAATGGGCTTACTTGTTGGAATTGATGTGGAGAGTAACAACCTGTGTCAAGATCTTGTAATGATTCCAATAGAAATGTTAGCAAAAAACATTCTGTCCCGAAATGTCAAAGAGCCCTGAAACATTATTTTTAGTTAAAAATATCTTGGGGCTTTCTGCTTCTTTTTTGTATTTTAGCAAACAGCAGGCACCCTGCTTTTCCCCCTTTCCTCTGCAGATATTTCTGTCTTTAATCTGCCTCTAGCAATTTCAGAAAGTGTAGCTGAAATCAGAATAAAGAGAAGGCTCTGGAAAATCAGAATGAATGTGTCAAATACATACATACATACATACATACATACATACATACATACAAGAGAAAGAGAGAGATAATTGGTTTGATACACATTTTGCAATGTGCTTGTGTTGCTGTGAATCAGATACAGTATATTGCTGAGAAGGCTTGCAGGTTGTTGTGGTTGTTGTTGATTATTATTATTATTATTATTATTATTATTACCCTGAGAGTCACTAGCCAAAGCCAGGTGCAAAAGACATATGCTTAGAATTTAAAAAATCTGGCCCAGGGTTTTACCTTGAATACCAGAACTGATCTGTTTCTCTCCCTCCCTCATCCCCAACTACCACACACCCAGCTTCCTTCAGTTCAGCAGCCACACAGTCTAGGGGAGGAATCATTTGGTTGTTACCATTGTTATACAGCCGGGAAGTGGGAGATCCTTGTTGATCCTTGCTTCAAATTGCCTAGAAATCTACCAGCAGATGCTGATCCACCCTGATGCATTGGGAATCTAGGCTCTATCCCAGGCATAGGCAAACTCGGCCCTCCAGCTGTTTTGGGACTACAATTCCCATCATCCCTGACCACTGGTCCTGTTAGCTAGGGATGATGGGAGTTGTAGTCCCAAAACATCTGGAGGGCCAAGTTTGCCTATGCCTGCTCTATCCCTTTGTAGCGTAAGACTGACTTGTTCCATCTCTCGTGCCAGAAAAGCTGCTGCGATTGGGGGTCAAACCTCCATATGGGATGCTGAGGAGCCACTGGGCATGAGAGTGGGGAGACAGCCTTTCATCCCAAGGGCTATGGGAGGGGTCTTGTATCCTTAGCACAGGACTGCTGCAGGACTACAACTCCCATGATCCCTGACTTGCTGGTTGATGGAAGATAGAGCCCAATAACACCTGAAAGTCTACAGATCTCCCACCTCTGCTGCAGTACATTTGCATTTGATTCATTGATTGAGGACTCAGCTACATTAGCCATGTTACAACACTATAACTGCGTTATAAACATGCGGTACCAGATGGCGCTGTAGAGCACAAAACTTTGTCTATGCGACTTTAATAGAGTGTTTTTTTCTTTTGTTATAATGATTTAATTTATGACTTACTTTTCCCCCTGTGTGTAGTAGATCCAGCCTTAAAATAACATTTGAGGCTTGTTAAAGGAATAACTGTATAAATGTTGTCACATGAATTGTTTTTATAGTTGGAGAAAAATCTTCACTTTTCCTCTGCTCTCTCTCCCTCCCTCCCTCTCTCACCTCTCAGAATCCGAATCTGAAGGGGAAGAAAACCAAGATGGCTGAACAAAGCACAAAACGTATTCGCTGTGGCCAGCTGCTTCTTGCGGAATTTTGTACCGTTCAAAGAGACTCTTACTCCAGTGTCATACCGAAATATCTAGGCTAGGCTTTCCTTTTGTTTAGAAGAATAAAATGTTGGAGCCCTGAGACATTAAATGCTGAGACTCTTCCTCTGGCGCCCTGTACACTATTGTAGGCAGAGGCATTCAGCGAGGAAACAACATATAGGAAAACTGAAGTAATATCCTTTAAGGACTCCTTTTTTATTAACAGTCTTCAGGTACTACATATGAACACTTCAGTGTTTCTCCATAGGGATGTTCTGTGCGTGTAGCTCAATATTTGCTTGTGTGTGATTTGACATAATCACATTTTGGGGAAATTAAATGGCTTTTAAAAATCTTACTTTCATGTTTCTGCGCATTTTTCTTTTGCTTCAGAAGTGGGCTTGCATGTGACTAACTACTGCTAACCTTCTGCAGAAGGATTTAATAATAATTTTGCTATTTGCACCCTGCCCATCTGACTGAGTTGTCCCAGCCACTGTGGCAGATGATTTGGAAGGTCCAGTCTACACTTTACCTCAGGCTTTGCCAACCTTGTGCTCTCTGGGTATTTTGGGCTACAACTCCCATCAGCCCTAGCAAGCAGGACCAAGCTGGCTGAGAATGATGGGAGTTGTAGTCCAAGTATCTGTAGGAAACCAGATAGGGAAAGGCTGCTCCCCTGGTGAATGTGGCAAGCTTCTTTCTTGGTGTGACTCTCTCTGCATCATCTTTTTACACCTGTGACAGTCTGCTCTAGGAACATGTGGTGCTGGGTTCGAAACTCTTTGGGTCCTTGCAGGGTTTCCATGAAAAATGTGGGGCGGTTATCTGTTCCAGGAGAGATGAGAACCCTGTGGCCTTCCAAAAGTTTCTGGACTACAACTCACATAATCTGTATCCACTGGCCATGTCGGTTGGGGCTGATGGAACACAGATCCCCTAGTCCGGTGTTACAGCAAAGGGAAAAACAACTTTCCACATGGAAACGTTAATAGCACGTTTACCAACGCTAAAACACCTACATTACAGTTGAGTTTGGGTTGCTTTGTTTTTAAATAAGAAATAACAACTTTGGGAATTCCCTGCCCTCTCTCATACAAGTCATCCATTGCTGTTTTTCATTCTATTCTATATAGCTTAAAACCCATTTCTATTAATCTGAACCTGTAATTGGTTATAATAATCGATTAAAACAACTTTTAAGAGAGGTCTGTATATGTTAAATAAATAAACAAATTTTAAAACACTGACTGATTAATTGGCAGGATTTTTTTTTTAAAAAAGGAACTACAATACAGTGGTACCTCTGGTTGCGAACGGGATCCGTTCCAGAGGCCCGTTCACTACATGAAAAGAACGCAACCCACAGCGGTGCATCTGCGCATGCGCAGCTTGTGATTCGCCGCTTCTGCACATGCGCGTGACGTCATTTTGCACGTGTGCGCGAGCGGCAAAACCCGGAAGTAACCCTTTCCAGTACTTCCGGGTTGCTGCGGGACGTGACCTGAAAGAACATAACATGAAGCGGACGTAACATGAGGTATGACTGTATTTTTTAATATGAGGACTTGTAAATTGGTAGCAAGCATCATCTCAAGAGACAATTCGCTTTTCACAAGAGAGGGGTGGGGAAAGCCTTTTGCTAAGACAATGCTTGCTACAACACAGGAGCATTATTTAAAAACAAACTTGCATTTACCCATGTGAAAATTGGTTCCCAATGCAGCCAGGCTATGCCGGCTTAGCTCTGTCATCTTCACCTCATCTGGAGAGAGACCTCAGTGTAACTCCTCAATCCTGGCTCAGCCAGGACCCGGCCAGCTGAGCTGATCCCAGCGGATATTAAGCCAGCATATGCCCTGAAAAGGGGGTGCTGTGGTGGGATAGAAATCAGCCTTGCCCAGCCTGGTGCCATGCAAATGCTTTGGACTGCAATTCCCACCATCCCTTGAGGTTGATGGGAGTTGTAGTCTAAAACATCTGGAGGGTACCAGGTTGGGGTAAGGCTTTAACCATTAAAGCCCACTGCTTCTGATTCAAAGTACAGCCGTACCTTGGTTGTTGAACGGAATCCGGTCCAGAAGTCTGTTTGACTTCCGAAAACATTCAACAACCAAGGCACGGCTTCCGATTGGCTGCAGTAGCTTCCTGCACGCAAGCATAAGCCGCGTCGGACGTTCGGCTTCCAAAGAAAGTTCCCAAACCAGAACACTCACTTCCAGGGTTGCGGCGTTCAGGAGCCAAAACATTGGACTCCCAAGGCATTCGGCTTCCAAGGTAAGACTGTATAAGCTTTGTCATCTAAGTGGAACATAGAATAGTGTACCATGGTTTCACTGAAGTCGCAGCACCACAAGTAGAAAGCAAAATCCTACTAGCAGACAGCTCTCGGCCAAGTAATAATTTAAGGTGTATTGCTTTCTGAAAGCAAAATGTAAAGGGCTTACGGTAACTATGACAACTAAATAGTGAAATTGCTAATAGAACAGTGTGTGACCATATCCAGTTATGCCTGCAGGGAAATAGTGTGGAGCTGTAGGGCGCCCTTATGCAGTGATGTCACTGTGGGCAAACAGTGCTGAGCTGTCTTTAAGCCACTGAAGTACGGAGAATATTGTTAAATACTTGTCAGCTCCATTAGTGGTATTTTTTTTAAAGAGAGGTAGTCATGTTAATCTGCATCAGAAGCAATAGTATTTTGCAGGATCTGAAAAGCGGATAACTTTCGCATTGGGGGTGCATATTTCTAGCCCACAATAACAAGGCCTGTTGTTGTTGTTAAAATTTGTATACCGCCATATACCCATAGATTTCAGGGCAGTTCACAACATACACACATACATGTGTGTGTATGTGTGTGTATTGTGTGCATGTTGGGGGGGGGAGAGAGAGTATATATACAATATTTCAGTGTTTCCCAACCTTGTGCCTCCAGATGTTTTTGGCCTACAACTCCCATCATCCCTAGCTAGCAAGACCAGTGGTCAGGGATGATGGGAGTTGTAGGCCAAAAACATCTGGAGGCACAAGGTTGGGAAACACTGCAATATTTATATGTATATATATAGTATGTATATATGCTAGATGATGTATGTGCATATATATATATATATCCGCACACACACAAAATACAATATATTACATCTTGAGCATGTTAGCGGACCTTGAAGAGTACCTATTTTCTACCTGACAATTTGGCTTTTGCTTTGGATAGAAATGACCTGCTGGCATTTTCTGTAAACCCATTTTTGAGAAACCGAAACATCCAACTTGCTGCCTAAGCCATTTCCCCCGCTCCTTTAAAGCCATTGTTGAAATGTCAAAATATAAACAATCAATTGTGAAACAGAGAGTAGTGCATAGGAATCTGCTTTATACTATGTCAGAATAACTGTCCAGCTAGACCAGGAGGGGAAAACCTTTTGTAGTTTGACAGCAATGGGTGGAGTCAGAGACAAGTGTTCTAGATTAACCGATCCCTGTTTCAATTTTTGTCATGTCTACCACATATTAGAATATCCAATCCTATATGGCTGTCTTAAGAAGTAAACCCTGCTGGGTTTGGTGGGGTTATTCTTTTAAAAAAGTATGCAGCAGATTTAAAATAAAATAATGTACCGTATTTTTCGTCCTATAGGGTGCACCGGCCCATAGGACGCACCTCGGGTTTTTTTTTTTTGGGGGGGGGGAAATAAAAATAAATTATCCCCCCCCAGCCACGGCTGCCGCCCCAAGCCTTACGCACACCTGCCTGAAGCACGGGGTGCCCTCCGGAGGGCTCTGCGTGCTTCGGGCGGCAGGCTGCCGCCCCAAGCCTCGCGCGCCTAGTTGGTGGGACCTCCCGCCGGGTGTGCAAGGCTTGTGGGCACTCGCCCGGCTGCAGGCTGCTGCCCGCAAGCCTTGTGAGCCCACGGGACCTCCCGCAGGGCTTGCAAGGCTTGCGGATAGCTTTCTGAAGCCTGGAGAGCGAGAGGGGTCGGTGCACACCGATGCCTCTCACTCTCCAGGCTTCAGCGAAAGCCTGCATTCACCCCATAGGACGCACACACATTTCCCCTTCATTTTTGGAGGGGGAAAAAGTGCGTCCTATGGGATGAAAAATATGGTAGATACAACAGACCAATGCAGCTACTGTTCTAGAAAGTCAGTGAAAGTAATTTCTTCCTGACTTTAGTGTGCTACTCACATTTATACACAACTTTTTACATTGCAATTTGTTCTCAGGCAGCTTCTTTTCTCCAATCCATAAAATGGGAGTGGGTGGGTGTTAAAATGCCCCTTATGTAGTCTTAAACTACATAAACAGAAAAAACAATGAGGAAATGAGCAGAAAGAAAGGAACTCCGGTGGCACCAAGGGCCTCAACATGGCCCTGTGGGGTGCAAGTTGCTGACCTGTGATTTAGATCAGTCTTGTCTAGGGTCTCAGGTCTGGGGATAGTCTCAGGGCTATCCGATCCTTTTAATTGGAGCATCAGGAAGTGGGCCGCATGTAAAAACATGCAAGGTGTTACCACTGAATTGTAAAGGTAAAGGTAACGGGATCCATGACCATTAGGTCCAGTCATGGCCAACTCTGGGGTTGTGGCGCTCATCTCGTTTTATTGGCCGAGGGAGCCGGCGTACAACTTCCAGGTCATGTGGCCAGCATGACTAAGCCGCTTCTGGCGAACCAGAGCAGCGCATGAAAACGCTGTTTACCTTCCCGCCAGAATGGTTCCTATTTAATTGTAGCCCTCCCCAAAAGACCCTGCTCTGTGTGTTCACGTTTGTTTCCCAGACCGTGAGATATCAATGGCTGCTCTGCACTTCAACAGTCTAGGAAACAGGGAAGGAGCATCACCATCAGAAGAGTGTAGAAAAGAGAACTCGCCTGGTGTTGCTCTTGAGGAATCACTGGGTCCAGAGGATCCTTACATCCCTGACAAGGACAAATAGCCTTTTATGCACAAACACTCGGTGCCAAGCCATGCAATAGCGTTATTCAAATATGTTTATATGGAAACAAAGGGTCTTTCTTTTTTAATTTGGTTGAATCCGATCTTCCTAATAGTCATAAAAGGATACTTGCATGTTCGACTCCACTCAAAGGTTGTTAAAGCCTCCTTTGTTGACTCATGGCGCAGTCTGTAAGAAAAAGGAAGGAATAGAAAATTATCCTGCAGAAGGGTTGCTTTGCTGGATGGATGTTATTAAATGTCTGCTTCTGTAGCAATTTCCTGAGAAGTTACTAAGGGCCAAGAGGAAATCCCTAAAGTGTCAGCATCTGGTGCTTTGTTCTCCAAGTTGTTCTTATTCATATCCCATCATTTGAACTGGGTTCTGATGCCTATATTTGATGAAAAGTACTAACTTAAACACAGATCTTGACTTAGGATGCTGGAGTTGCAGAAGGAAGCGGATGCAAGTTTTTTGCAAAATCGACATGACTTCAAAGAGTTGGCTTTCTTCCTCACATTTCTAACATTTCCTCAACAAAGGTCTCAATTTGTGAACTGTATTTGCTTCCTTGTTGGAAGATGGGAGACTAGACCACACCTCCAGACCAGGCAACCTGTTCATTGAATAACTGTCGAAATCTGTTTGCAAAAAGCTCGTGAAACGGTTAGATTCTATCCGGTTTTCATTGAGCGTTTGTTCTGAGTTGTTTATAGGGAGGTTATATGACAATGAGCATTCATCCTGATTTACTTGTAGGGTGTTTATATACCTTCCTATTAATCATTTGTTCATTTCACACTTTTCAATGCATTTCCCCATCACTTTCCTAACTGCAAACAGTCCACTTTCCTTTTAAAGTGAATTTGTTGTGCTAGGGCACTTTAACCTAAATTTCCTAGGGTGTGCTAGAATCCCTCCCACAAAACACTGACAGCCATGGGGTTTTATAAAGTGTAAGACAGACTAAAGGAGCTTCTATTCATCATGTTTGGTTACAAATTAGCTACGCTGATACCATCACTGAACCCTACCATGGTTAGGAATGATACATGGGTTGTTTGGGGCATGCATGCCTGAACCAGATATCTAAAGGGCTCTTATGGCTGGCCCTACCATGAGACATGATAAGATAGCTGCTTCAGGTGGCAGAATTTGTGTGTCATGGAGATTGGCAATAGTTCTGACCTACTGGGCACAAACTATCTGTGCAATCTTAACTGAAATGAACATGACCCACACAAGATCAGCCCTTATGCAGCTCCCATATGCAGACCTGGGGTAGCAGAGTGTACACTCTGTATGTATGAAATATTCGTGTCCCCCATGAACAGAGTGAGTTGCCTGAGGTGAGCCTGTTTCTCAGCCTCTGACCCCTATCTACAAGGTGGGGATAAGAATACTGACTTCCTTTACAGTGGGGGCGGGGAACCTGTGGTCTTCTAAATGTTGTTGGACCCATCAGCCCCAGTCAACACACAAAAATAATGGATGAGGAAAATGGAAGAGGCAGGCACACAACTCCTATGATTACTAAGATGCCTTGGTGTGTTAAGCTGCATTGCATTTTAACATAAAAATCTCCGCTAGAGTTTTGCTGTTTCTTAGCTATCTACCTTGAGGAGGAAGAATGGACTATTTATTTAAATAGGATAGATGAGCATTGGATAAACATCTTCACAAGCATAAGCCTTAGCCCAGATCTTTTAGCTGCAGCTTGATTCTGATCTGCCAATAAATGAAGTTTGTGGTTTCTTTGGACTTGCTTTGCTCCTAATCTAATACAAACCAGCCAGAATAAAAATTGCACTGAAGCCTTTGGTGAAATAAAAACAAAAGTTTTTATTTCACCAAAAGTGTCATTAATTGCAAAGCAACTGATTCTACACATTATCTAAACCCTGCAGTTGGAAACAGCAACTTTGTGAAACCTGCTCATTTATTTATTTACATGGGAAAGTCTTTCCCTTGCTGGAAGCTAGTCAGGCAGTATTCTAGACATACAGTAGACTCTTTGCGCCCTCTAGTGTGACTTACTGGGTGTTGCATGCAGATTCCATTTATATTTCAAGTCATCTGAACCTAAACACATCACAGTTGCCATTCAGTGTTGGGCTCTCACTATCAAGCTAAACTGAAGTCAGATATTTATTTATTCTCCTCTTAATTATCTACCACATTTATATGCTGCTTTTCATCCAAGGCATTCAATTTGGTCGGTGTTTCATTAAAATACTTTCCTCTTAACCAGTGCTATTTCTCTGGAAAAAGAGGTGCTGGAACTCACCACGAACACCTCCCTCTTTCTCTTCGAATGGCAATGGCACCCACCTGAGAGGTGCCGGAACTGAGTTCCTGTGAGTTCCCCTTGGGGAAAAAGCCCTGCTCTTAACGATCTGTGGGGTTAATCCTATGGCAAGACCTGCTAGGGTGAGAAGTTTAGAAGAATAAGGACGTAAAGAAGACAAGCCTTTCAGATGCCACAAACAGGACAGCCAGTGTGAATCCCTCAGAAGGGACAGTCCCAGGGTGGGCTCTTAAACCCATTTAGTTTGGTTACATGACACAGCAATCCAGCACAGAACACTCCTGTAAATGCTCCCCCCCACCACCACCAGGGTTAGGCGGAGCAGCAGCAACAGCCAATCAAGGATGGAGCAGGGTAGGGGCAGACTGCACCAGGTGTCATCATGGAGGGGAGTGACATTCGGTGTGCTGCCAGCCCGCGACTCCCACCTATCCTGAGTCGTCAGGGGAAGGGGGTGAGTTGTGATGCTTTGCCGGCGGGCTTCCCCCTTCGTTTTGACAGTACCCCGCCCGGGCTGCTGCAGTGGGCATGCAGGCAGACAGGGAGATGATGGGAAGGAGGCTGGTTAGCAAACAAGGGGAGGGTGGAGAGGAGGGAAGAAGCAGAAGCTTCCTCAAGTCATGACCCAAACCCTGTCACCCACCAAAAAGCTCAACAACTTTGGCCAACCCTCCCCTAAAAATAGCTCAACAACTTTGGCCAACATTTTCTATTACTGGGGAATGATCAGGAGCTCACCAGGTTAGTGGCTAAATATCTCTGTCAGGAAACTGCCATCAGGGCCGGAGGGAGAGAGCGGGCTCCGGAGGGGTTCCAGAGAACGTCCCAGGATGGGGAGAGGCAGCCCATCTTCTGGGGAAGAGAATCAGCGTAGCACCAGTGGAGAAGGGGGGCAGATGGGGGAATCAGTGAGGCGGTTCCATGACTCCTTGCCAGGGACCAGCGGGGAGAGTAAGGGTCCTCCGCTGCCCACACCCTCCTTGCGCAGAAGGCTTCCGTGCAGGGAGAGTAGGAGGAGACTAGGCATCAAAGAGCTTCTTTGCTGGAAGAAGTTCAAGAAACGCCCACTGACGGATTCTGCCAGCGATTGAGACAGCCACGGGTGAGTGGCTGTCCAGACAGAAAAGGTTCACTCAGGCAACCCAGCCAGGCGTTGCACCGGTTTACGCACGAGCAACCCCTAGAACCATTACAATCTCTATTTGGTTTTTTGTCATCGAAATACACTGCAGATGTCTGATCTCCCTGGAGACCAAGAGATATGATGATAGACTGTTCTGCCTCCTTTCTTTTAGCAAATATTTTGTGCCACTGGGGAAGTGGTAATTCTGTATTGATTTGTTTTGGATGTTGTATGTGATAACAATAAAGGTTTTACAATACGATACGAACTTTGGCCCTCCCCTATAAAAAGCTCAAGAACTTTGGTCGATCCTTCCCTAAAAGAACTTCAACAACTCCTGGTAATGACAATGGGTAGATCACAGCCAGTATTTTTATACTCTAAGGAGATCACAGTCTCTTGGGAGTCCAACTAGATTTCAATGTGTGTGGGGGGGGGGGTGAAAAGAAATTTTCCACACCGGGTACCACCTGACCCTGCTACGCCACTGCAGCCAAGCTGCCCAATGGAGATTTGATCTGGCATAACTTTACCATGGCTCAATTTCACTTGCTTGCTTTACACTTGTGCCTAGGGTTGCTCTTTAAGCAGCATCAGACAGAAAAGAAAATGGAAGAGGGGAGAGAAATATAAAGCAACTCCGATAATCCTGAATATCCTTTAATTCTGTTCAATAACGATGGTACGCAACGACCAGGATGTAAAGGTGTTCTGAGAGGGGTAAAGCCAAAATGGTACTTGGTTCCAGCTACGATTCTATGTGCGCTTCCAAAATTAATGTGACAATAAATTAACAGGTCTCCATCTCAAGTAAATTCAGACTTGTGGGTTACTGTGCCACAAAAAAAAAGTCTGGGAACCACTGCTGAAACAGATGAGAATGGGAAGGAATGGAAGCGAAGAGAGCAGAGTTCAAATCTTTTGTTTAGCCACGAAGCCCACTGGGTGGCTTTGGGCCAGTTAATTCTCTCTCAGCCTGCGCTACCTCACAGGGTCGTTGTGAAGATAAAAGAAAGCAGGCGGCGGGGGGAACTTTGTAGGCCATGCCAAGCTGCTTGATGGGTTAAAATAGGATTATTTCACACTCTTCTGGTTCTTTTAGACAGCTACGTTTCTTGGAGCAGGCGCGCAGATATGAGAGGATATGTGCCTTTTGAAACCATATGGCAGAACAGCAGGAGGCCTTCTGGGCTGCTAAATGCTTCTCCAGCTCCTTCGAGCTCATTAAGCAGACCTTCATTTTCAACTGGTGATGTTTTATTTAACAGTGAGCGGGTCTCGTTTTTTCCGCTCTCCCATCAGCTGCTGCCATATTGCTGGGTGATGTCAGCCTGTCACCAACCAGAGAGGCTCAGATTGGGAAGTCAGGTCGCAATCTGCCTTATCTGGTGCTGTGCTGGGGGATTTGTCACCTGCAAGGCGAGCTGCGACAGTTCGCTTCCAGCTGAATAGGCTCCCTGGTATTGACAAGCTGACAGGAGTTTAGCCTAGTGTTAAAAATAATAGGTACAAAAATAAGAAAATGAGACTCGCCAGGGATGGGATTGAAATCTGATTTTGTTTGCAACTGATACTTGACTGAAGCGCAGTTGTGCTTCAAATTTTGCACTTCTCAGAATGTTGTGAGGCAGTTCTCCAGCCAAATAATGCATGCAAAAATGGATATATTAGGGGAAAGCATGCCTAAAATTGCACATAGTAGTGAAACAAACACACAAAAAGGCATTATATTAGGGGGAAATGCTAACCAAAAATTGTGTATATTTGTCAAAATGTGTGCCAAAAGTGGGAGAAATTTGCACTAAGATGCTGGTGAATTTTACAATGATGTAAAATTTTAATTTCTCCTTGCTACAGAAATGAGGAGCCATGAATTTAAGATGGGAAAAATGAGACGCTGAACTGACAGATTCGTTCATCCCTATACTGACCTTAAAACTCTGGCAATACTCATATATACACAATCTTCACCCCCTAAATATGTAAAAGCTCCAAAGCTGCAGTATTGTCAACCTTTTGTATTAGGATCCACTTCAAAAGTCACCATAAAGCCAGCAAACAAAAGCTCTGCACCAGATTGGACAATGAGCAAATGTTTGAAGCTCCAGATTTGAAGAGGCCTCAGCACATATTTCATGGGCCACGTTGAGTTGCCTTCTGTTGGGTTACACAGCTGCCTAGCGAGAGAAGGTAAGGTAAACTGTACAAGAAATCCACACAATTGAAAGCCATCAGAAATAGCAGGGTCCCAAGTGGTTATAGGATGGATGAATCCCTTTCGATCATGGTCAACTGCCCTGCCCATGGAAAGAAAAAGAGAAAGTCTGCAACACGGCCTTGTGTTGCTGGAGGGAAAAAATATACAGAAATGAGAACATTAAAGGTTGAAATGTGGGTGAGCAAGGTTGAGCAAGTGAAGATTGGAATGCGAAGGTTGTCATTGCAAGAGAAGGATGGAAAAACATGTATGCAGAAGCTATTGCTAGAACTGTTAAGGACAAAGGAAGGAAGGAAAGAAAGATAAGAAAGCTGCTACACCTCATGATTATAGTAGAAGGAAGCACAGCCATAAAAGACCTAACTGTCCCTTTGCTTGGAAGTGTATAAAAGTATGTGCTGTACTCATATTTGCTGCACCACCCTTCAAATACTTGCTGGCTACTATGTTGTGTTTAAGAAAACAGACCTTCCAAGTGTCCCTATTTTCCAGGGACAGTCCATGATTTACAGAAGCCGTCAGGTATCTGAACTGATCCCAGAAGGTCCAAATTCCTTAGTATGTCCCTATTTTCACACACACACACACACACACTCATTTATGCATTTTATATATCTTAGTACATCAATTATACAATTGTCATTGTTTATCTTACACTCTTTGGCTCCCACACACATCCCTCTGTGGGGGTCTTATTACCGTAGTCCTTGTTGAGCTGTATCGCCTTAATTACCACTCCTCTTCTGCTTATTTTTAACTGCTGCTCATATATCTAACCCCACTTATCTGATTTGTTATGTTTCTTTAAGTATTTGCCAAAGTATTCCCACTCTTCTTTTATATCCAACTCATCCCCATTTCTTATCTTTGCAGTCGACACTGCTAGCTCAGCACATTCTATCAGCTTATTCTGCCAGTCTCCTTTTGTGGGACTATTTTTGTCCTTCCACCTTTGGGTATAAATTATTCTGGCTGCTGTTACTGCATAGAGGAAAAGAATAAGCACTTTCTTGGGTATTTCACCCTCTACTATACGTCCCTATTTTCATCGGAGAAATGTTGGAGCATATGGAGTTATGTGAACCCTAAACCAAGAAGTAACTATACAATCTGTAAAAGACATCTGAAGGCAGTCCTGTATTGGGAAGTTTTTTAAAAATGTTTTATTATGTTTTTATATATGTTTGTTGTCCAGAGTCCCTGGGGCAACCCAGTCAGATGGGTGGGGTATTATTATTATTATTATTATTATTTAGAATGTCACTATTTTTATTGGGAAAATGTTGGAGGGTATGCAAAAATGTCCTGTTTGACTGACAACTGGATCTCATGGGCTGTCCAGGCAGAACCCACGGGTTATTGAGTCCTGAACCCCAATATCCTAACAGCATCAATCGTCTGCTCAATTCACTCACGGATAGCCAGAGAAGGCATGGGGTCACCAGGGGAAAGTTGCTGCCCTTTCCCATGGAAGCGATGATTCCCGCTGCTTAGATATATTGTCCACTTGCCAGCGATGCCATTGAAAGACAACAAAGGGGCCTGAAAGAAACAAGGACTGTGCGTGAGACGGAGCAGGGATAAAGGAGACTCAAAACAAAGCAAGCAAGCAAGCAAGAATACAGACACTGCAAGTCTGCTTGCAGCAGCAATATTATGCGAGTGCAAAAGAACTGTGCTATGCATAAAATATCAGCCTTGGGAAGAAGACACATGCACTGCATCTGACACATAGCACCACCTTTCTTAGAATATTTGCACCATAGGCTTTGCATCACTTTTGCAGGTGTGCAAAAATATTATGTGCAGCTACAAGTATATTCAGTGGGTTTGGGTGAACCAGGTTTATCTTGTCCATTTGTCTGTTGATTGCTGTCCATCAACATGTGCAGTTGCGTGCCAAAAGCTGAATCTTGCACACATACACACATGTGGCTTTTGATAACAATAACTAATTTTGCACTGCAATCCTACCTATTTCTGCTCAGAATTAAGCTCCGCTGAGTTCAATGGGAGTTACATCCAGGTAAATAAGTGTGTACGGCTGGGTTTCACGAAGGAAGGGGATAGCATTTCCCCAGCAACTTGTTTGAGTCTTGGGGGGAAATGTGACTTCTCCTTATCAGATTAAACAAACTGGGTAAAATATATTTGGACTCACAGTACAAAGTTCACCTCCAGCTGTGATTACTTCGCTTCCTAAACTTTGCAGTCTGTAGAGTGAAACTGTCCTCACACACACAAAAAGTTATTTGTGCCTGTGAAAATGTGAAGTTGCAAATATTATTTTTGGTTGCTTGCTCCCAATTCTCCCCAATTCTTGCTTGCTTCCCCAGCCCCACTCCAGGTGAGAAAAAGACTGCCAGTCAGTTGGGGGAGGGGGTCCCCTCTTAATAATGCATGATGGAAAGGGACCAGGACAGTGGAAGGCGATGCTGAAAAATTCAGAGCTATGACAAAGGGAACATGACTCTGGTTATTTGATCTCTGCTTTTCTGCTGGCTCCACAAAATCATCTGCTTGTGTAAAGTATCGGAGTTGCAGGAAAGGCTATGAAGTTGTGTCAATATGTCTAGACAGCAGATCTTTTTTTGTAAACCACCTTAAAACTCAAACTTGCACATCCTTCCGGATTTGCACTGCAGTCCCATTTCAGAAAATGCACGGATCCCAGTGAACAGCTTCATGGTTACAGGATGGTAGTTCCTTGCATGCATTCCTACATTGTTTTATTGCACTCAGAAAAATGGACCAATTAAAAAAAGAGAGAGCATCTCACATGCGTAAACCAGTGCAGATTGTCACATCAAACAGGCACGCCAGGAGCCCAATGTGGATCAGGTGCACAACTGCTACCTACTCTGGCTCACAAGAAGAGGAATAATAGAATAATAGAACTGTAGAGTTGAAATGGATGCTGTGGGTCATCTAGTCCAACCCTCTGCAATGCAGGGATCTCAACTAGGTCATATATGATCTAACCTCTGCTTAGAAACCTCCAAGGAAGGAGAGTCCACCAGCTCTTCTCCCAACAGCTGTCACTGTCAGAAAAGTTCTTCCCAATGTTTAGTCAGAATCTCCTCTCTGGTAACTTGGTTTGAGTCCTACCCTCCAGAGCAGGAGAAAACAAGCTTGCTTCATCTTCCAACGTGACAGCCTTTTAGATATCTGAAGATGGCTTTGTGACGGACAGCAGAGTCTGGTGATGCAGTTCCTTTGAAACTCCACCAGTGTGCTAGAGCCTCTCACGGGCTGGCTACAGAGTCACTTTGTGGGGGAAGAATAAAAGGAGCAGTTTCTGGTTAGACAGGAGTTTAGTTTTGAGAAGGGGCAAAGGTTCAGGTTAAGAAATATGGTTTGATTGGAGTTGGGAATTAGGGAATGAGATAAGGAGAACTGGTTCTGAGTGAAGTTCAACTTACACACTGAGGAGACTATCCATAGTGAGAGGACAGAGTCTTGCAGCTTGGATAGGGAGACCTGCTTGAGGGTCTTGGAAAGGTATAGAGACAGCAGTGTCCTGGGAAGACTGTGAGTGAACCGGGAAAGGTAGATCTTGTAGGAATGCAGGCTACCTGGGTGTCAGTATAGCCAGGAGGGGGGAGTTCTTCTAGGTACTGAAGACTCCTAGCCCAAGGGGTGAGGTGATCTACTGGGTCTGAGAATACCTCAGGTGTAGGACTGTTAAAAGAGTGGGTAACTGAGGAGAAGTGAAGCAAAGTATTAAGCTATAAGGGAAGCGGGATGGTGTCAAAAGTATTTAATTGTAAGATCTAAGTGACAGAAACGGAGTCGAGCATTTTACCAACTATTCTAGAAACCTGGATATTTACCACCTGAAGTGTTAACACTTGATTTTTTTTGTAACTGAAGTTTACGAAGACTTGTTCCTATAGTATTGTGTTTAAGACTGAGTCATCTCATAGTTACTTAAAGTAAATAAATTAACTTCTACGTGAAAGAACGCATTTCTTGACTCACTTCATTTTATAAACTTCTTTTTGTTTAATAAAGCTTTTCTTTAGAGTCTAAATCATTAGGTTTTCCCTCACACAAGTCCCCCACTTGTGGTAAATTGTAGAAATGTGTTTAATTGGTGTACTGCAAGGTGCGTGCACTATATTTAATTGGGGGCAGCTAGTGGGAGTGGATCTGCCACATTATTAATTGGTGGTAATAAGTGGTGGGTCCACTGCAGCTACCATATCTCCCTTCAGTCTCCTCTTTTCCAAACTAAACACACCCAGCTCCTTCAACTGTTCCTCATCAGGCTTGGTTTCCAGACCCTCAATCATCTTGGTTGCCCTGCTCTGCACACACTCCAGCTTGTCAACATCCTTCTTAAATTGTGGTACTCAGAACTGGAAACAGTAATCCAGATGTGGTCTGACCAAGGCAGAATAGAGTGGTACTATGACTTCCCTTGATCTGGACTATACTTTTGTTGATGTAGCCTAGAATAGCATTAGCTTTTTCTTTCTTTTTTTGCTGCTGCTGCATCACACTGTTGATTCATGTGAAGCTTGTGGTCCACCAAGACCCCTAGATCCTTTTCACATGTACTATATTAGTAAGCCAGGTATCCCTGACTTTTGTCCTTTCACCCACATACATGTTTCATCCATAATGCTTCTCATACCAGTTCGAATATGTTCTACCCTTTGCAGATGGGCAGCCTACTTGCATCTTTCTACCTAGTGCATTTTCCCTCCTTTTGACTTTGCTGCATGAAATGTGACTTGTGCATGACGTAGCACCTGTGCCAGCTTGCTCTTTAAACTGTGGACTTGCCACTCCAAATATTGACACAGGCCTTTATCTTTTCACCCTAGCTAGCTGGGCGATTCACTGAAATAAAACGCCTCAAGTGTGCAGATACTCATAACCGTTCATGTTATATTGACCAACTGCATAATGGAGTGCAGAGTTCATAAAGGTTGTCAAATACATGGCAGAAGTGGAACTCTGGGAGTTGGTTAGTATAGAGACTGAAAGCCCGGTAGTGCTCACTTTGGCCATATGCATAATATACATTTATAGCGCTATGACATCAAACAGTTATGCCTTCCCTCAAAGAATTCTGGGAGCTGTACTGTGTTAAGGGTGCTGTTGTAGCTAAGATAACCAGAGACAGGTTGTTACAAAGATTTAAATCCTAAACACCATTACTAGAGTGTAGACAGCATTGAGCACAGTGGGACTTACTTCTGAGTAAACACACATATTTCCCCTACATTTAAAAGCTGCCTGATTGTAATCAAACTTCTAAGTCTAAGAGGTTTACCACCCCCACCCCCAAAAACCCATAGCATTGCACCATAACCAAAATTTTATTCTGATGATGTCGATGCTGCCTTCAGTCTCAGGGTGGCAAGGAACCTGGCATATTAAAAAAAATAAGAACAGTTTCAAAATACAACGATTCAGCCTCCAACATACTTTAAACAATGGTCCAGATAACTATTGGGATGCACCTATTCCTTCCGAAAGACCACAGAGACCCATACGATTTCCTGAAGGCTGATTGATTGATTGATTGATTGTTTAGACTGCACACAACCAAAGATGATTGATTAGAACAGATGGTAGGCAACTGATTGGAGTAGCCAACATGGTGCCCTCCGATGTTATTGGATTCCACTTCCCATCCCCACTGACTATTGGACCTGGAGCCCACCACCACCTGGAGGGCACCACGTTGGCCTTCCACCGTGGTGGATCACTGGAAACCCACGAACCCGCAGAAAATGGCGCAAAGCTCTTTTTGGCGCCGGGGCTCTTAGCCGCTCCCTCCTTTCCTGGAGCAACCAGAAACGGGCGTGCGCCTGTTTGGCTTTCGGGGCGCCTCTGGCTCTCCCATTTCCTCGCGCGCAGCCACGATCGAGGCGCCCCTCCTTTCCCGGATCTCGGCCCCCGCCGGGTCAGCGGGCCGGGCGCTTATTTGCATATTTTTACCTTTGTCTCTTCCGGCCAGCCAATGGGCGCGCCTGGCTGCTGCTCCTGGCCCGGCCCCCTCGAGCTTCCCATAGCTGGTGCAGCCGCCGCTTCTTCCAGCTCGCTGGGAAACGGGCTTCTCCGCCGCCCTCGCCGCCTCTGATCCTTTCTGCCAGGAGCGTGCGATCCTCCGGCAGCTGAGGACCGCTCCTCAGCCAGCCAAAGAGCGGGTGGGGTAGAGTAGATCCACACCCCACACCCCAAGCTATTGAGAGCTACTCGATCGGCAGGCGATCGCCGCAGTAGCGGCGGCCACAAGCGCAGAGGCGCGATGGTTTGCGGCGGCTTCTCCTGCTCCAAGAACTGCCTGTGCGCCCTCAACCTGCTCTATACGGTGAGTGGAGGCGCCCGTCGGGGGGAGCCGAGCGGGGCGCGCCTCTCTGGCCCACGCGGGGAGCCTGGCGCGCCTCTTTTCCCTCGCCGCCCGGAGGCAATCGGCCCCACCTCTCCCTTTCTCCGGTGGGTCGGGAAAGGGCCACCTTTGAGGCCTGGGCGGTCGCCAAGCGGAGCCTCCCGAGTTGGCCTGGGAAACCGGGTAGACAACGGCCCCTGAAAAGCCGCCCGGCCCCTTAGGCGCGCCGGCTGCACCTGTTGGGGTGAGGCGGAGGAAGGGGGCAGCTTGCAATCCGCTCCGGGAAGCGCCTTGACGCCGGTGTAAAGGGCTGCGTGGCCACAAGCTGGGTTTTTTTTGGGGGGGGGGGTGTTCCCTTTTCCGGAAGCGAACTCCTCGCTTGGTTTTTTTGTGTGGCGCTGAAATTTCCCCCGTCGAGGTTGCCCACCTTGCCCCCTATGCCTTTAACACGAATGCAGAGCAGGCAGTAATAATTCAGCGTGGTCTCTCCCCCTCCCAACAGTGGGGGAAGCTTCACTTGTTGAGCTTCTGCCTGCTAGGCATCTGTTTCCAGGGACAAGCAGACACCTGCCAGGAGAAAATGGCAAAAGGGGTGCTGTGGGTCATATTGAGCTGGAAAATCTTCCATGACGTAGCCTTATATTAAAAAAAAAGAACTGGGCCAGGCAGCAGGTAAACTCGACATCTACCTTTCCCCCTTAGCTCTTATCCTTTACATGCCATATTTACTACACCTGTCAGGTGATGAAGTCAATTCTGCCCCAAGAACCTTATAAACTCACTAGTTTCCAAGGTTCTGCAGGATGTTAGCTGCAATCCTTTCTAGCACTTACCTGAGAGTAAATTTCACTGAACTGGATGGAACTGAGTAGACATGTTTAGGATTGTGCTGCCTGCCTTGCTTTTTTCCCTTTGTTTTGTTGTTGCAAAATAGTAACCTATAAATATCATGGAAAATGGTCTCTTATGTTTTTGATGTTGATATATATTTTTTGAATGCCACAGGCTTTATTAATCTCTTGAACCTATTTTTCATATTCAATCCCTTTCACTTTAAAACACATAAAGAGAAGTAATTTCCTGCTAAGTTTAAGTCTTGTGCTTTTGTTTAGGAAGCTTGCCTATAAGCCATGTGATCACAGCTTTTATTCTGTTTTTCCCTGATGTGGCAGCAGTGAACTCTTTAATCTGTTGAAGATGCCCTGTATCTCTGTGTTTTGACTGGGACTGTAGGTTGGACAAAACTTTTGTTTGTTTTTTAAAAAAACAAAACTGCTGGTATGTATCCCTAAGCACAGTTATTTGAAAGTGAGCTCCACTGAAATCAGTGGAAGCTACATCTGGCTAACTGAGCCAGAAGTAGGAACCTACGGCACTTAAGTGGGCCAGAATTACTTTGGTTTACAAAATGCTTTACAGTCTTTGCTGTTACTTCATATAGTGCCGGGGTCTCCAAGACAGTGCCCATGGGCACAATCGCCACCTCAGACACTGTTTCTTCTGTGAAATGGGTATTTTGAGCTGCCAGTGGAAGTTCCTTAAGCTTCCAACTATGTCTCCAACCCCCAAAACATTGAGGACTTCTGTAGTACAACGGTAATTTAGGATTGAACAGAATTAATCAGTCATAATTATTTTCTAGGAAAAAATGGTGCTGGTACTTACCACAAAGTTGTTACAGCAAGTTCCATACTTTTAACATTTGAAGAAAAAGGTGCTGGTACTACTTACCTCTGAGTATGCCCCCCCACTCCCACCCAAAAACACTGGAATTAGGGCACAGACCATATCAAAATAGAACAGGATAAAATACTGTACAACGTGATATCCACCTGGAAGTGAAACATGTTTAAATAGTTAACCTACAGAAATTGCTGTTGCAAAATGTGACACTGGATCATACATAGCTTAAATGACTTTAAAATGGAGTTGGACAAATTCTCTCCATAGGCGGTCAGTGGCCACAAGTCAGGATCAATATATATATCCCACTTCCAGGTTCAGAGATTAGATTGATTCTGCATACTAGTTGCTAGGGAGTGGGCAGTTGCCCTCACGACCTGCTTGTGGACTTAGAGAAGTCCATCGGTTGACTACTGTGGAAGACATTCTCCTGGAGTAGATAGACTTCATATGAGCTACCTTAGAGTAATCTCACATTCCACAGACGCTTCCACAAACAGAATGGGTGGATCCCTGTGCCCACTTCTTACAACAGTTGCTTCCCTCCCCCCCAAAAATAATCAGGGCCATCTTTAGCATATGCGCCACCAGGGCACGAAGATCCGCCCAGCACCCCAAAATTTAGTTTTGCCGCCCCAAAATTAACTTTTATTGAGTTTTTTGGAAGGAGCCAAAGTTGTTGACCTTTTTTAGGGGGGGCAAACTCAAAGTTCTTAAGCTTTTTTTGGGGGGGGGGAATCGCTCACCAGTAACAACAACAAATTGGGAAAAAATGCTTTTGTTACCTGACTCGTCGGGAATATTGGACTCTACGGAGTAACAGAGCAGGGGGGAGGGGACTTTGGTTCCATTGCTTTTCACTGCCGCCAATCGAGAGGGACCGGTATACAGTAGGTATACATTTGGCGCCCCCCCAGAATTTGGCGCCTGGGTGCCCCGCACTCTTTACACCCCTGAGTAAAGACGGCCCTGTAAATAATGATGGTTATTATAACGATATTAATCCTGCAATGCAGTAACTTCACTTTCTGAATTGCATCCTAAAAAACCAAGCTCAAGCAATGTTACCCTAGAGAATAATACTGCTTCAAGTCTTCCCATGTGTACACTTACCAGCATCAGTCATGGTCAAGAGAGAGGTACCCCTAGACATGGAGTAATGCCAATGTTTGTAGCTTTAAAAAGAAAAAAAGAAAAACTTTAGAGGAAAAGAACTAAAAGGAAAATCCAAAAGGAACCAAACTAAAAAGGGAAAGCTGAAAGGAATCTGAAAAGTTAAGGCAGTGCATAATCCTGAGAGTCTGAGAGGAAGTATACTGACAACTGAGTTGGAGGGGGAATAGAATGAAGTGGCGGGAAAGAAAGGAGGCAAAAAAGATATGTAGAAAGAATATTTGCATAGGTCTTTCCTTGGTCCACACTGAAAAATGTCCCCAGGGACAGAGCAGAGAGTTCTCCATAGACATTGACAGACATATCCAAGATTTTAATGTAACTGTGGACTTGTTTTTCCTCCGGGTAGGGGGAAGCCAAAATGGAAGACGGAGGAGACAGTGAACTAAAAATATGCCCGTGAGACTTTAGAGCAGTCTTTCTCAACCTTGAGTCCCCAGATGTCCCTTAGCTACCAAGACCCAGTGGTCAGGAATGATGGCCAACAACATCTGGGGACCCAAGGTTGAGAAAGGCTGCCTTAGAGTGTTAAGTGGTATGAGATGCTGACTGACAGACTGACTGACTGACTGGAGGAGTAGAGGAAAGCCTGGGGCGGATACAATGGAGCAGGATCTCACCTGTGCTATTAGAAAAAGAAAAAGCTGACCATGCTGTGTCAGCCAGGGGTGTATCCCTTCCAAGGACGTTCTTCGTGATATGTCAAAAGCCACACCGTACACTACATCCTGACACAAACATGTGAAAACCTCACGGATACATGTGTGTGATTTGGACACTGTGGGCAAGGATGTAACCATGGCAAAGGTGCATCTCTTGCCCCGTAATGTGTGGAACATCTCTGGGTCTGGCCATTCATCATCTGCTAGGCATTTAATTGCGGGACGTATAAGTTACACCTGTCAGCTCAGTTTGATTACCTGCCTTTATGTACTTGGAGCAGGGAACTGGAGTAGGCGGGGGAACAAGATCAAGGAGACTGGTAAACAAGGTGTTTGAATAATGCTGGACTCTGGAGAGCTATTTAGGGATTTCCAAGGGATTACTGCAGCCATTTGAAGTTAAAATTTGATACTGCTTAAAAATCCGGACACTTGAGTAGTTTTTGAAATTAATTAACTAGAAGAATTGCGGCATTCTTTATAGCACTCAGGGTGGGCTGCAATAATATCAGGTTGTGCTGGAGCAGCTCTGTTGGTTAGAGCGTGGTGCTGGTAACGCCAAGGTTGCAGGTTCGAGCCCCGTGTGGGACAGCTGCATATTCCTGCATTGCAGGGGGTTGGACAATGATCCTCAGGGTCCCTTCCAACTCTAGGATTCTGTGATTAAATGCTGGGAGGAAAATAAAACAACACTACAGTTAAACAACGGAAGAGCAATAACTTTGTTATCTGCTGTACCTGTCTGCCTAGAAACAGGATGGGGTGGGTGGGTGGTATCCATCCCTTGAAAAGATCTTAACAGGGCATGTTAAATGTCTGCAGGAATACACTCCTGAGGGATTCCTGCTATCTTGGAGGGGGCACAGAGAAAGCCCTCTACTGTGTCCAGTTGTGCAAGGGTGGGGAATCTTTGACCGAAGGACCCCTCCAGGCCTTTGAAACTGGCCCTTGGGACTCTCTAGGCCTTGCCTCCTCCCAGACCACGCTCCTCATAAACCCTCAAGTGCTTTTGCCTGGCTGGAATGTGTCCTTGAACAGCAATGCGTATCTAGAAGCTCCTGACTTTTGCATGGGCGGAATGTAGCTTTCTGTACAAGGGTGAGTCACATCCTTTGCTCTGCCCCTGTTTGCTTTTCACCCAGCCTACTTTTGCTTCTGGCCCTGCCTGCCACATTGGCATGTCCCCCACCTCCCACTCCAACTCCCCCAGAAGGTTTTCATAGGGGATTGTGGCCCTCTGACCTAAAAATGTCAGTCCCCTCCCTGCAATTGTGCTTCAAAAAAACAAAAAAAACTCCACACTAGTCTGCTCAACAGCTCTTACGGAGTAAACAGGCTTGTATGGCAGAACAATCATATATAAGTAGTGTTTTACCTTCACAACACCAGGTTAGGCTCATATATACGGACTGTATGTGAGGATCCATTGTTCAATGGGTAGAGGACCATGCTTTGCATTCAGAGAGTGGCTGGAGTGGGATGGGGGAATCAGCTAATAGGTGATGGGAAGGAATCACTAGCACAGGCATCCCCAAACTTGGCCTTCCAGATGTTTTGGTACTACAGTTCCCATCATCCTTGACCACTGGTCCTGTTATGATGGGAGTTGTAGTCCCAAAACATCTGGAGGGCTGAGTTTAGGGGTGCCTGCACTAGCAGATGTTCTCCAGGGTCTCGGACTCTGTAATACAAGGCTACACGGATAACGAGCCTGACCTGAAATAGGGACCTCTCTAATTTCTGTGGTAATCTTGTGAGCTTTGTATCTGAATTGGCTGAGTATGAGTTGTATCCTTTTCAAGGCACCCCAAAATGCACCTCATGGAGAACTCCCTGCTTCATTGGTGCCCTTTGGAACATGGATGGTCTGGACAGCTGCTTTGGGTGCTTGTACCTAATTTCTAGTTCTGGTTACTTAGCACCCGACTTGGGTTGGCTTTGCTGCTGAGAGTCAAGCCCTTTAAAAAAGAAAGAACCGTTTATTATGACTTTACATATCAAAGAAAAACAAACGAAGAAACAAAACTCAGAGCTTATATACACCTATTTGGTTACAGCAAATTTAAGAGAAAAACATGTAGCTGACAGAAAATGTTTCACAAATGGACAGGCTGCAACACACACAAAAATAGACACTAAGTGAAGCAATTGGGGAACCATCACAGAAGTACTCAACCAGCCAAACGTAAAAAGAAGAAAATTAACTCAGTCCTCCTATAATGTCAGTGCATAAAGCCCCACATAAGTTGATGAAGGAAGTCCTAAACTTATGCCCTTTCCCCAAAACATAATAAATTAAACTAACCATTGTACACGAACACACACAAACATTTTTTCCTCTTCTTGGATTCTTCCCCTCAGCTGGCAAGTAGGTTTTTCCATAAGGGTCAGGGTCAAGCCATTCTGATGTAGTTGCTGCACCCGCAGCCTCAGTTTGAGTGGAACATGGCATAGACCTGCTAGTTTCCTTGAGGAAGCTTCTGTTGTGCTGTAACATAATAGCCGCTCCTGCCCATGGACAGGTGGAACATTTGGCATCAATAATGTATTGAGCGAAACCAGGCATGTCCAAAGTCCGTTTTGGGGCAATTTATAATTTATTTCCTGGAGTAAAATCCTAAAAAAAACCTCAACAACTTCAATCCTAAAAGTAGGTCAGCAACTTTGGTTGGCCCCCAAGACCCTTCACTTCATCAAATCTGGCCCTCTTTGAAAAAGTTTGGACACCACTGAGCTAAACCATTCCTTCCTTTAGGCAAAGCGGGTAGGGTCACATTCGTGACTGGCTTGCACAACTGGATAAGTGATTCAGGCAAATTTTTCGAGCGGGGACGGAGAATGGTTTTCAGCCAGAAGGCCACATTTCCTTCTTGGCAACCTTTCAAGGACCACATATCAGTGAATGCCAGAGGCGAAAATGTGCCAAGAAACCAATGTAAATGTTACCTTTATACGGTAGACTAGTTTCTACGCACATTCTCACATTCCTCTCTGTCCAGGAAAGCAAGAAATCATTAGTGTTTTGGTACACATTTCAGTCAGAGGGGAAAACACAGGGTGTGAAGCAGAGCGGGGGGGATATATGGCCTGAGGAGACTTCTGAGGGTCCCATTCAGCCTTCGGCTCCTCAGTTCCCTGCCACTGCTTCAGATGGTTGCAGATTACATATTTTGCTAACTTTTGTTGCAAGAAAGATGTTTCCAATAAGTGTTTGTTGCTTATTTAGGCTGTGGTCCTATCCTTGGGAGTGTGTTGTTGAACACAGTACCCATTTACTTGAGAGTAAGCCACCCTTGAATTCAGTGGGGTTTTCTGCAGCATCAGTACGCATAGGATTGCCCTGTAAGAATCACCAAATCTCCAATTTTGTTATCAAGCAGTGAGTATGTTACTCAAGAGACTGAACGGTTCTTCTTGGCTTTTATTTTGGAAACTTGGGGACCATTTTACCAATTTTCTTTTAAAAGAATTAATTCTTGCGCAGAAATCACTGGGAGCTTTCAAAGGCGATGTGACAGGCGAATGTAAAAAAATGTGACTGCTGTTCACGTGTGTATATTTAGGCTCCTAATGGAGTATAGAGCAAGAAGCCCTCATTCCTTTCTTTGGTAACACCATGATAAATGTAGGCCCCTCCCTTCATAAAAGATTTTTGACTTCATGGGATGTTTTGATATGCCAAACAATAAGTAGTTAGCAATACTTGTGCAGTCAACCAACATCTCAACCTGCTTGGCATATTTCGTAGAAGATGTGTGAGCTACACCAAAGGCTCTTGTAATAACTCCTATAACTTAGAAGGTGCATGGATGACTCAAGCCTGCTTCACAAGATGGCCCTGATGATCAGTGGAAAATTACAATGGGAACTATTGGATTCTGGCTTTTTTCGAAAGATGGTGGTTCCTGTTTTTGTGAATTGTATTAGCAGACTTCCCGGTTTAGAGTACTGGATGAAATCATTACTGGTTTGGGAAGAACCTTTTTTGAAAATCAAAACCTTGCAACTTATGTTGCAGTCCAGTCTGTTCATTTGCTAGGTGAACCTTCAAATTTCAGATACTTCTGCAAGATAAATTCTTGGCCTTCTCAGTTCACTGCTATCTAATGTTGCCTTCACTTCTCCCACATTATAGCAGAGACTTAGGAAGCTCAAACGTACTGTGGGTTACGGAAACACAGGAAAGGCAGGAGCTTCCTGCATATAAAACATGACCTTGCAAGCTGACCTAGCTGAACCTAATCTTCCACTTCAAAATGTCATCCAGAACAGGAAAAACAGCTGTATCCCCAAGGTTTTCAAACTTGCTTTGATCAAATTCAGACAAGAAGGGCTTGGTGAGAGTAAAAAGCTGTCTTCCTGTTAACAATATTGGATGCACTCTTCCCAGCAATTGACGTCTCTTAGGTCAAGTCTTCATCTCGCTGCCTCCTGTGTCAGGAATATAGAGAATACTGAAGATAACACGTTGGCAGCTCAGTCTGCAGTTACGCTTCTGTGGTGTGAGATTTCTCAAGCCGTTTGAACAGCCGAGGATCGCAATTAATTTCCTGTGCGACTTAATTGTTGTGAATTTAAAGCACTTCTCTTCACTTGCTCATGGGTGTCAAAACAATGCATCTAACAAATCAACAACATATTATTCATCCTTCTGGGTCATTACGCAACGGCCTGGTCCGACCTCCTAGTAGAATATTTCCAAGAATGTTATAGGACTGATACCTGCCCATGAGAGAAAACTCCCTACCCCTCTCCCTCGGCTATTTGTAGACAGTGGTTACTTGAAAGAACTCATCCCAGTTGGCAAAAAGTCTGTTTTGCTTGGAGTAACAATCTTTTCCTGGTTGTTTTGGGACAAGTAGATGGCAGTTCATAATGGAAGCTCCATGGAAGCAAAACTTGTATAAAAGGAAAATGGGCATGAAGGCTATTTTCCTTCCATCCATCGCTCCTCCATGTGCCCCCCCCCCCATTCTTCCTCTCTTTTTTAAAACACACACACCAAAACTTTCACTTAAAGTTTTCAACATGAGCTATGCAACCCAATCCTTGGCTTGATAATTTTATTCTATTTATTTCATAAAATTTATATACCAATTGATTGTTAAACAACAACATCAGAGCAGGACAAAACAATGACATTATCAGTAAATTTAAAAAAACAAACAGTTAAAAGCTGCTATTTAAAACACTTTAGAAACAAGCAAACTCCACATTAAGCTAAAATCCACATTAAAGCACTTGTTATCATTCTACTTATCTGGATAGGCTTGCAAAAAAAACAACAACGGTTTTTTGCAGGCACCACAAAGAAGTGCTGTGAGCGTGCCTGCCTGTTGTCAATAGGTAGGGAGTTCCAGAGGTCAATTTTGTACAGATGCGGAGTGAGTATTACATGCCACTGTTCTGAGGTGTGGAGCAGTCGAGTGGGCATATATGGAGTAATGTGATCTTGCAGGGAAACTGGTCCCAAAATATTAAGGTCCCAAATTATACTAAAGGTAAGACCTTGAACTTGGTAGTAAGTTTCACCAAGCTCCGTGGGACTAATTGCAATGTGCATGGATTTCATCTTTATATCTTTCTCTTTTTTGCTTTTTAGGAAATCCTAGTAATCCTTTTCTTCTCTCACTTTCCTTCCAGTTGGTGAGCCTGCTGCTGATTGGAATCGCAGCATGGGGCATTGGTTTTGGCCTCATCTCCAGCTTTCGGGTGGTCGGAGTAGTCATTGCTGTGGGGATATTTCTCTTCCTGATTGCTCTGGTGGGGTTGATCGGCGCCATCAAACACCACCAGGTGTTGCTCTTCTTCGTATCCTTCGACCTGGGCAGTTTTTCTAACACACGACCCATTTTCCACAAAGCTACTTGTAACCCTATTTCCCCCCTTCATCTGCCTCGACGACTCCTTGCATTGCACCTCAGTCTAAATGCGCAGAGTCACCTAAAGCACAAGGAACATTGATCACATGGTTGGCCCCTGACCCAGTTAGTGACATTTTTATTTTTTTCCAAAAAAAAGCTGTTTCGTAAAGCAAACAGTTCTCCATCTATAAATGGGTCACAAGACAGCGGTACAACTGGTTTCCTTGAAATAGTTACAGATCACCGATAAGGAATGCCAGCTTGTTTTCTGGGCTTTCTGAAGCAATTATATATCTTACGCTTCCTGCAGCAATCCTGTTTTCTTCTAGAAGGCAGCGCTGCTTATGTTACGCACAAGATTGTAGGGTGCATACTTAGAAGCCCAGTGTGAGAAGAATTCTTGTACATGGGAGACCTGCTTGCCCTTTCACAGCTGCCTAAAAGCCCTGCTTGAATTACTTACCTAGCTGCTTCCCAGCTGAAATAGATTTATCATGTACATACACTGGCTATGACATGATCTGTCCACTGTTAGACTTTTCATCCATGCATTTCCTCCCTACAAAAAGTGCATTTAGACTTGCAAGTGTCCAGTGTATGCCTAAAATTAACATTTAAAGCCGCCTCTGAGATAGTTTCGGAGTTAGTGACAAGGGACAGGGACTTTTTGGCTGTGACCTTCCACTTAGGGAATAATTTGCCCAGTGAGGCCCACCTGGTGCCAACATTCCTGTCTTTTCAGCACCAGATTAAGACACTCCTCTGCTTAGATTTGCTGGTCTGTGATGGGCTGTTCATTATTAATTACCAGCTTCTAATGGTCTTCTAATGGGACGCAGGTGGCGCTGTGGGTTAAAGCCTCAGCGCCTAGGACTTGCCGATCGAAAGGTCGGCGGTTCGAATCCCTGCGGCGGGGTGCGCTCCCGCTGCTCGGTCCCAGCGCCTGCCAACCTAGCAGTTCGAAAGCACCTCCGGGTGCAAGTAGATAAATAGGGACCGCTTACCAGCGGGAAGGTAAACGGCGTTTCCGTGTGCGGCTCTGGCTCGCCAGAGCAGCGATGTCACACTGGCCACGTGACTCGGAAGTGTCTTCGGACAGCGCTGGCCCCCGGCCTCTTGAGTGAGATGGGCGCACAACCCCAGAGTCTGGCAAGACTGGCCCGTACGGGCAGGGGTACCTTTACCTTTTACCTTTAATGGTCTTTGGTTATTGATTATGTATTGTGCTGATATTGATTGTGCCAACCTTTATGGGGCAAGGTGTGTTTGTAGTTTGTGTGTGCATAATATGAATTAATTGTTTTTGTTTTTATTGCCTCGTTCTAAATTTTGGATGTTTTATACTTTTTGTAAGTTGCGATGTCTGGGGTTTTTTTTTAAATCACATGAGAAATATGATGCCAAATGTAAGCTAATATTAATTATATTATTTTTATTATTAATAGCTCCCATCAGCCCCAGCCAATATGACCAGTGGTCAGGGATGATGAGCACTGTTATCCAGCAACATCTGGCGAGCTATAGATTCCCCACCCCAATGTAGGAAAAATGATTTTTATTATTTTTTAATTGTAAAAATATTTGTATTCCACTATTGCATTAAAAAAACCCACAAATTAAGATTACAATTTGGAAGACAATTTGACTTTTTTATTTTAGTTTTTTATTTTTATTTCATTTGATTTGATATGTTAATTAGATGTTCTTGCTGGAAAATTAATAAACAAAGTGGTTTACAACAATAATACATAAAACTGTGCAAATAAAATAAAAAATCAGCTAACTGTTATGGAAAGATGTGTTCTTTCCATGCATAGGCCTGGTGGAATAGAAAAGTTTTCAGCAAATGTTTAGAAGTTGAAACAGAAGGCACCTGATGCATCTCTGTTAGCACAGTATCCCCCAATATCAGGTCTAAGACATGAAGGACTATTTCTTTGTCATCGTGAAATGAGCTTCCACCAATTTGGGTAACAGCCAGTGATCCTCCCTGTAGATGATTCTGTAGCTGGGAAGAAAAGTGGTTACTCACTAAAATACTTCAGGTTACAATCCCAGATTCACTTACTTGGGGTAAGTTCCATTGAACTTGCACTCAGTGGGGCTTACTTCTGAGTAGACATGCATAGAATGGCTCATCTGATTGCTGCCAGCATTTTGGAGAGAATGGTGTCAGTAGAGAGTTTTCCCCCTACACCATCCTACCCTTTCTTTGGTAAGAAACAAAAGACCTTTTTTCTGCTTAAAAATGATTGATGGGGAATAAATCCCGCCCTCCATTGCATTTGTGTCATGTGGGGGCTTAGCAAAGGCACTTCCAGTAATGAGGCTTAGGAAAGCCACTTGTCAGTAGAGGTAATATGAAGAAATGATTGAACCAAGATTGATTAAAGAGCAACTTGATCCAAGGTAGGCAGACTGGCAGGCTGGTCAATCAACCAAAACAGAATAGTCTAGAGTAGTTTGTTTCTGATTCTCACCCTTAATGGCACCAGAAAAAAATCCTCTTGTCTGTGCTGATTACCTTACTTTGCCTCTTGACTGGACTCCATTTCTTCCAAGCCAAGAGAGCCTAGTTTCTTGGTTAAAGAACCCCATTTTGTGCATACAGTTACTGTAACTTTGTGTTTTCATGAATGATACACATGATCTTGTGGACCTTAACTACGTAACTTCAGTATATGATTATTCTCTTGCTAGTGTTTATTATACAGTTTTCGGTCTCCTGTGCTTGTTTGACATTGAACAAGGAACAGCAGGTAAGAGATGGCTTGCGACTTCTTTGCCTAAAACCGCTCATAGCTGTGGCTAAATCTGTGTGCTGCTTTTCCATATAGAAGCGCCTAGAGTGTCTTGCAACAGGGCAAGAGCAGGAATATGCGTCATTGCTAGAAATAATCTTGTAACTATTCAATTCAAAACATACAGAGCAATCAAAATAGTTTTTCTCTAGTAGCATTTAAAATTGGTTAAAGAGTAGGCAAGTGCAGTCATTAAAACTCATTGTCCACCGACTAGATCAAGCTTCAATTATATAAGCCCGAGATACTGGGCAGTGGGTGGCGTTGTGGTCTAAACCACTGAGCCTCTTGGGCTTGCCGATTAGCAGTTTGAAAGCACGCCAGTGCAAGTAGATAAATAGGTACCACTGTGATGGGAAGGTAAATGGTGTTTTCATGTGCTCTGGCTTCCGTCACGGTTTGCCATTGCACCAGAAGTGGTTTAGTCATGCTGGCCACATGACCCGGAATGCTGTCTGTGGACAAAAGCTGGGTTCCTCGGCCTGAAAGCGAGATGAGTGCCGAACCCCATAGTCACCTTTGACTGAACTTAACCATCCAGGGTTCCTTTACCAATGCCCTTTATACTATACTATAGTTTAGTATAGCATAAAAAGGTAAAGGACCAATGACAGTTAAGTCCAGTCGTGAACGACTCTAGGGTTGTGGCACTCATCTCGTTTTACTGGCCGAGGGAGCCGGCGTTTGTCTGCAGGCAGTTTTTCTGGGTCATGTGGTCAGCACGACTAAACTGCTTCTAGCAAAACCAGAGCAGCACACAGAAATGCCATTTACCTTCCTGCCACAGTGGTACCTATTTATCTACTTGCACTTTGGTGTGCTTTCAAACTGTGAGGTTGGCAGGAGCTGGGACGGAGCAACGGGAGCTACCCCCATTGCGGGAATTCGAACCGCCAACCTACTGATCAGCAAGCCCAAGGCTCAGTGGTTTAGACCACAGCGCCACCCGTGTCCCTTTAGTATAGTATAGTACAGATTAACCAACAGTATAACCAGTTACCAGCCCCATGCAAGGGTCAAGACAGGAGCTAATACTTGGGTTTCTTACAGCTGTTATGGGATGATGGTCGGTCAGCTAACTACCGTATTTTTCGCTCTATAGGGCGCACCTGACCGTAGGGCGCACCTAGTTTTCAGAGGGGGAAATCAAGGGGGAAAATATGATTCCCCCCCCCCAGCTCTGGGACCAGCGGACAGGCTGCACGCAGCCTGTGCACTTCTCCCAGACCTTCTCCCTGCTATTACGGGAGGTGGGGGAATACCCCCATCTCCTGCAAAAGCCCACAGGAGGGAGAAGGGACTGACTCAGCCAGTCAGTCCCTTCTCCCTCCTTGGGGAAAAGCTCCCAAGAGCGGTGCGCTCTTTAAAGGGTGCATGGCTTCTGTGGGCTTTTCTACGAGGTGGGGGAATTACCCCACAGGCTCTGTCGAAAAGCCCACAGAAGCCGCGCACCCTTTAAAGAGTGCACAGCTCTTGCGGGCTTTTCGACAGAGCCTGTGGGGCTGGCAATGGGGGGGAAGCACTGCTTTCCCCCACCGCCAGCCTCAAAACCAGGTAGGGGAGTAGCACGAAGGCGTTGCGCACCTTCCCACTGCCCCCCGAGCCTGTGGGGCTGGGGGGGGGGAGCGCTGCTTTCCCCCACCCCCAGCCTCAAAGACCAGACTCTCCTGGCTTCAGCAAAAGCAACGCAAAGCCTCCGGAGCGCAGGCTTCAGTGTTGCTATCGCTGAAGCCAGGGAGCCTGCATTCGCCCCATAAGACGCACAAACATTTCCCCTTCATTTTTGGAGGGGAAAAAGTGTGTCCTATAGAGTGAAAACTACGGTACTTTGCTCTCTTGCTCTGTATGTCTTTCCTTCCTCCTGTGCTTGTGTTGTGGACATCAAGAGGCCAGCCTTAAAGCTTGCCCATTAGCCCTCCTCCATCTTCCCGAGAGGGGGCCATCTGCATCTGTCACTGAAGAAAAGAATGGTCTCCTTTTGCAGCAGGCAGATACATGGCGTTATAGAGCTCCACAGCCACTGTCATATATCACCCTCTCTCAAACACATATGAACTGTCACAGCTGACACTTATTCCTCCAACCATTACCACTGATGTCTGAATGCTCTGCATGCCACTTGGAAGCTGAGGAGGGTCCATGAATTTTCAAAAGCTGCCACACACTTAGGCCTCACACCCATCATACCAGCCATCAAGTTAACCAATCTGACTCTTTCATGTCAATCTGACCCTCCTTCAAGAAGAAGGATCTGATTTTTGTCGTCCCTGCAAGTCTAAATTTTGGGTGCCTCCACTTGCAGATTAACTGCCCCAAACAGAGCTTGGGATGTATACAACTTGGGAGATCTAAATATCTGCTGTGAAGACATGAAACTCTGTTTAAGAGGTTTTGCATAGAGTTGGAAGTGGTTTCTGCACATAGCGCTGTTTATTCTGCTGGTTTTTGCCACAACGACTCAGGAAAGTGATTTTGCAATTGTCATAGAAAGCTCATTGAAAAGACCAGCATGAGTGTGCTGTAGCCAGGAAAGTAGTAATGCAAAGAATTGCCAGATAATCGTCTGAAAAGAAAACAGCCCATTTACTAGCACATGGCAGAAGTTTAAAGGTTGTGCAACAAAGGAATCCCTGTGCAACAGTTGCACTAGTGGAAGCTTGTTGTACAACAGCTCTTTTGTGCAATCTGTTGTGTGACAACCTTTGGTAGTGTGTTTTCAATTTGCTTTGCACCACAGTGTTCCACCAGTGCAACTTGTACACCATGAAGGGACTTTAACTTAGCACTACGTTGGATACAACATAAGTCCCAGATAGTCAAAGCCATATAAAGATATGAGTGAAGGAAGATAAATAGCTGTGTCCTTCATAAAGCTACAGGGAAACACGAATTTCTTCTGTGTGGTTAGTTCAGATAAAATGTCTGATCTGGAACAATGGTGATAGTGCCAACACATCTCGCTATACAACCATGCAGGGGAATAAGATCTGTCATGTCAAATGGTTGACAAAGAAAGGGTACCCACCTGCTAAATAACTTCTTTATGTATTCTAGAGCAAGCTTCTAGAAGTTGGGTGGAACAACACAAACAACGCCAAGCAGGATATTGAGAGGAATCTAAACTGTTGCGGATTCAATAATGTCAGTGAAGCGGACACATGCTTGGCTGTGAGTAAACAACTCGGTTCCATTTTCCACTCCAAAGCCTGTTTTTAGAAGTACTGGACAGCTAACTCTTATCAAGTATCCACACTTGCCTGTCTTTGAAAGAAATAATTTGTTTACCTTGCATGTGAGGTTCCTGCATTTTATTGGAGTTTAATCACACCTAGAGTGTTTTTATAACTTTCATAACCTTGGGACACTAGTTGCGAATTTTGGCCATTAAATTAGCAGCACCGCTAGGGATTTTATTTATTTTTTTGAGGGGAAGGACATAAATTAGAAGTATCCCTTGTATACGGAAAACGATCTTGATGCGTAGGGATATATGACATCTTAAGTGTATTTAATCTTTGCTTCATTACAGAGCTGTGTTAAGCTACAGTCATGCCGCCCATGTGCACCAATAATCAAAGAATACTCTGGGATGGTGCTGAGATTTGTAGGAGGCATTGGACTCTTCTTTAGTTTCACGGAGGTAAGAAAAACACGGCTTTTGCTTTGTAAAAAGCAACAAGGTTTTTGGGGAGAAGCCTTCAGTGCTAAATGTCTGACGTAAAATAATTGCAAGCTCTCCTCTTGAATCATTGCTACGGGTTTCTGTGGTGGCAAAATTGTCACTTAGTTGATCATTCAACTGATTCTTGGTTTGGGAAATAATAAGGCTATGCATTTTTTTATAAAAAAAAATCTGAACTGTTTCTGAGGCATTGTTCATTCGCTGCTTCCATCTGCAATTTAACTCCTGTGGAAACAAAATACAAACCACCAGAACAAAACAAAGTAGGTCCATCAAGCTTGACACTGTAGATGTGCATAGAGCTCTTTCATGCAAGAGGAGTGTGGCCAAGTCAGATGGAGCTCCCTTCACACACCAGCCCAAGTATGCAGACAGGCCAACCTCAGGGTTTTGCCTCCCTTGCTCACTGTTTCAACACAACCAGATGGCGGTCTGGCCCCCACCTGGCCTCCCAGGACAGCTATGTTTACTATGTTTTGGCTACTTAGGTAAAATGTGGTGGTGGTAGGATATGGGACTTGAGAACTTTATGATCCCCAACAAATGATTTATTTCCTCTCTTCTCTTCTCTCCCTCCCCTCCCTTTCTTCAGATCTTGGGTGTGTGGCTCACCTACAGATACAGGAACCAGAAGGATCCTCGGGCAAATCCTAGTGCATTTCTTTGACCTGGAAACTTTCTCGGGGGACTGAATATTTCTTTTCCTGTGTTTTTAACCATGAATTCTCTACCAATTGGCTGCTTTCCACATCAGCCTCGGCCTTGTGCACTTGAGATAAGATGGCCTGCCTACAGCTGCTTCTCATCTTGGTTTTTCTTGTATTGCCCTTGGATTAGCTGGCTTGGAATGTCACCTGTGCCCCTAATCAGAATCTGGATACTTTAGGAATGTGGGGGGAGTTTTGTAGGAGCTCTTCTAATGTTACAGTGCCCAACCCTGCATTCTGGTCTTTGACAGTTGCTTGCTATTGCCTTCGGTGGGCAAAGAGGAGAAGAGAGATTTCTGATCTGTTACGTCTGCCAGAAATTCTTTCTGAAAGATCAGTTTTGAATGCCCAAAGCTGTGTTATGAAACCTGATGTAAATTATGATGCTGATGTTTCCAACTTTGGTATTATGGGGTGTTAAAAAAAACCCCACAACCACCACCCAATAACGTAGACGTCACAGGATGTAGAAAATCATCTCCAACCCTGCGTTCTGCTTCTTCCCTTGTTTCCATAGGCAATGTGAAAACCTGTGTACATTAGTTAGTGTTGTCCGTCTATTTCAGAATTGCCATGGAAACATAGTGATTCCATTCCAGAGCCCTGTTTTGTCATTTCACCGCATTAATGGATTGTATGTGAGCTTCTTAATTCACTGCAACTCTGTATACATACACACGAACACGCTGGATTGCAATGGCTCCTTGCCATTCAGAATGGTTAAAATTCATATTAGATTCTGCATTGACTTTAAAGTGTGGCACAAGGGTAGCCAATGTAGTGCGCTTCAGATGTACTGGATTACATCTCTCACCCCTGACCATTGGCCCTGCCAACTGGGCTGGTAGAAGGTGGAATCTGACAACATCAGGAGGGTGCCTACTTGTTTATCCTTGATAATAGAGTTTATCTTCAACGTTCGACAAGTGATGATGAACAGGGATATGAAACTTCATTGTATTACCCAATAACTTGCATTTGAATGACCTGTGTGTAGTTTAAAGTGGCTAAAAGAGAGAATAATGTTTAGTTAGCTTGTCACACCAAGAAAAACTAGTCTTGATGCCTAGAGTTCTCATATAAATTTAATCGGTGTAGTAAGTTAATTGTGATACTGCTGTTGGTCTTTAACTAATTATGCTCAGTCATTGCTATTTAAAATACTTTTTCCGCACTCGGTATTTAAAATATTTGATCGTAAATGTGAACTAGAACATTACAGTTATGTATCTTTGTAGGACATGGATAAAAAAATAAAACTTTTTTTGGAAGTATGTTAAAAAAACCAAAACAGGTAGAGTCAAGTGTCATGCACTGTAGTTGAGAGCTCCCAGTGAAGGACTGGACTGGAAAGCACTGTGCTTCCTCGTCAAAGCTGTCATTCTCAAATGACGTGCGTGGATCGCTTAAAAACACACACACAAAAAAACACCTTGAAGTTAGGCATTGTGCTTTTTTTTAAATAGTAAAAGATCTGAGTGAATTATTTCAGGGGTAGGGAGCCTTACAAAATCCCAGAACGAAAACGAGATGCAAGGAAATAACAAAATGCAAAGCAGGAGCAGCTGGGTAAACTCATTGCAAGGAACAGACTGTGGAAAGCCTTAATGGAAGCATGCGCTTAAAACTCTGGCACAAGCTAGCATAAGATACCATGATGGCCGCCAACGTGAACAGCTTTAAAAGGAGCTTAGGCAAATCCTCTGAGGGAGGGGGCATGCAGCTTGGGGGCTACTTCTGGACCCATTGCTGATGCTGGAGGCTCAGGTGGCCTTGGTGGTGTGGAGTGTCTTCCATCAGCTTCAGCCGGTGGAACATCTGCACAGAGATAGCCTAACATCAGTTGTCTAGGTACTGGTAATCTCTAGGTTAGATTACTGCAGTACATTATACGTGGGGCTGCCTCTGAAGATGGTCCAGAAACTTCAGCGGGTGCAGAATTCAGTGGCCAGGTTGCTCACTTGGGGCAGGAAAGGTTGAGCATATTACGCCAATCCTGGCCCTACCACAGTGGCTGCCCATTAGTTTCCAGCCCCAATTCAAAGTGCTGCTTTTGACCTTTAAAGCCTTACATGGACTACAATGCTTCAAGGACCGGCTCTGGACCCTGCCATCGCCATCTGACACCTTTCTTCCTGTGCCCCCTACACAAGGAGGGTGGCAACATGTAAGCAGGAGACTCTTTCAGGTGGTTCGTAATTTAACGGAACCACCTGCACCATCGGGGTCTGACAAGTCCCCCAAGATCTCCTGCAATGATTTTGCAAAGTCGCTCAGATTTGGAAAGAGGTGGACTCCACCGTGGGAGCAGGGCCGGGGCGGGAGAGTGCTAAAGTCCTGTCTAGTCAAGTTAAAAAGGTAAAGGTAAAGGTACCCCTGCCCGTACGGGCCAGTCTTGCCAGACTCTGGGGTTGTGCGCCCATCTCACTCAAGAGGCCAGGGGCCAGCGCTGTCCGAAGACACTTCCGGGTCACGTGGCCAGAGTGACATCGCTGCTCTGGCGAGCCAGAGCCGCACACGGAAACGCCATTTACCTTCCCGCTGGTAAGCGGTCCCTATTTATCTACTTGCACCTGGAGGTGCTTTCGAACTGCTAGGTTGGCAGGCGCTGGGACCGAGCAGCGGGAGCACACCCCGCCGCAGGGATTCGAACCGCCGACCTTTCGATCGGCAAGTCCTAGGCGCTGAGGCTTTAACCCACAGCGCCACCTGCATGGGATCAATTCCCATCGGTTACCTCCGAGGATGTGGACAGGCTGCTTGGACGAGTGAAACCAACCACCTGTCTCCTTAATCCTTGCCCATCCTGGCTAATAAAAGCGAGCCTGGGCAATGGGCTCTGCAGGGTGGTGAATGCTTCACTGCGTGAGGGAGTCTTCCCAGCCCCGCTGAGAGAGACTGTCATTAAACTGCTTCTTAAAAAAACATCTTTGGACCCAGCCTCAGCCCAGTATACCTGAAGGAGTGCCTCCACCCCCATCGTTCAGCAGCCAAGGGCCTTTTGGCGGTTCCCTCACTGAGAGAAATGAGGTTGCAAGGAACCAGGCAAAGGGCCTTCTTGGTAGTGGTGCCCACCCTGTGGAAGGCCCTCCCATCAGATGTCAGGGAAATAAACAACTATCTGACTTTTAGAAGACATCTGAAAGCAGCCTTGTTTAGGGAAGTTTTTAATGTTTGAAGTTTTATTCTGTTTTTAATGTTCTGTTGAAAGCTGCCCAGAGTGGCTGGGGTAGAAATAACAAATTATTATTATTATTATTATTATTATTATTATTATTATTATTATTATTAAATTTTCTGCAGTGGCTCCCATTTGTGGAATGCTCTCCCCAGGGAGGCCCGCTGGCACCTTTGTTACATATTTGTAGTCACCAGGCAAAGTCATTCATCTTCGCCTTTGGTTAATTAAACAACTTTTGTGTATGAGGGGGGAGGTGTATTGTTTTTGTTTTTTCTATGTTATGTATTTGTGTGTTTTTATGCTGTAAACTGCCCAGTGTTCCTCAGGTGAAGGGCGGTATAAACATTTTAATAATGAGAATGATGATGTCTTCTTTTTCCAGAAAAAGAGGTGCCAGAACTCACCATGAACACCCCCCCCCCTCATTCTCTTAGAATGGCAATGGTGCCCACCTGAGAGGTGCCGGAATTCAGTTCCGGCAAGTTCCAGCTGAAAGAAAGTGCTGATGATAATGCTAGCCTGTTAGACTGAGGTATAGTGAAGGATGCTGTCCCTTTGCTGGTGTGTTGAAGTAAGATTCAGGCATTTGTGTGTGTTTTGGAATGGGCAGGAGCAAGCAGAGTATGAAGATTCAGCTGTGGAACGGATGGTGATGTTTGGTTGCTCTGCCTGCCTTTTGTGATCCTGGTCAGGCAATGTACAGCATGAATATTTAAATGCTGGTATTTATTAGGTGACCAGACTTTGGTTACAAGTTATTTATTTACACGCTCCGATGTAGAATGTGTGACATAACGAGCCAGCTAATCAAACATTAACTATTCAACACTTTTATGTAAATTAAGACTCCCTGTGAGGTAATGGAGACTTTTCTGGCACATTGACTTGTGGGAAGCCCTCTTTCAACTCACTTAGTTATTTGACTGGTTTTCCTCCATTCAGCAGGAGTAGTTTATATGTTCCTGATGGAATGGGAACAGGTTTGGCAGGAATGGTTTGAACCAGAATGAAACCTGAGGACTCTTGGTCTATATTGGTCCAATAGACAACTGCAGTTGCCTTCAACTGAAAGGCCTCTGTTATTCAAGGACCCATATTTACTTTAGTGCAGGGATGGGGAAATTGTGATCCTCCAAATGCAGTTGGACACTAGTTCCCATCAGCCCCAGCCGGCGTGATGGGAGTTGTAGTCCAACAACATGCGGAGGTCTGTAGGTTCCCTGGTCCTGCTTTAACGTGCCAGAAGGAATCACTGAAGAATGGGGTGTGGGCTGTTTTTGCGTCTCTCATCTGGGGCTCATCTGAGCCCTTGACTCACTGCAAAAACCCTTTAGCAAATCATCAGAGTTTTGAGGAAAAGGAATATTCGTTTTCAATATTTGCATCTTGAGGCCAGCATTTTTATGTGGTGGGCAATGGTCTTGTTGACTCTTTTTTTAAAAAAAACAAAGCAAAAAACCCAAATATTGGCTTGATAAAGCATTAGAAAAAGAAAACACACAGGGAGAGAAATTTCACAAATGGCATAAAATAGTGAGACGCCATTGAAAGTTTTTCCATCAGGTTTCCTTAAATATAATTCATTTCTCAGGTATTGCAAAAGCTGTATAATTTTCCACTGAATTAATGCTAGGAAAGATTTTACACATTTATTCATTTCCAAATGGAATCGATTAACAGGTTCTCTGTATCTCGAACCCTTGCTGAGGAGGGGATATAAGTTTGGCTCACTGCAAATCCAACATTTAGTCAGCTTCCCTTTGGATGTTTCAACAATAATTTTGAATTTTGAATCCAGGTAGGGGCAGGAAAGACCCCTGTCTTAAATCTTGGTGTAGATGATAACTGAGCAAGGTGAACCAGTGAGCTGACTTAGTAAAAGGCAACTAACTGTGTTCCTGTGTATAGAGTTCCACCTGGCAAGAGAGGTGTGGGCCTAGAGAAAACACAGCTGGGGAGCCACTCTCCATTAGAGTTGAGGGATGCTAACTGTGATTTCCAGAGCCTGGTATTGCTTCAAAACTGAGCCAAACCTCTGTGCCACTTTTTTTTTTTTTTGCACCAGCTATGCTGACACCTATAAGGATGTAACTGACACACCCAGCTAGGATCCTCACTAACACACCAAATCAAATATTGACCTTCAAGGTTTTCTGCTGTTTTGCTTCACAAACCCCATGATTTCTCTTCCTCCACCAGCAGCAATGGTGGCAGCACCCTCACCTGTCCACCAGAGGGCAGCACCACCACCACTGACTATTATTAAGAGACAGAAACCTGCCTGAATTCATGATCACCAGCTGAGGCGTATGGCAGACAAAGCTCGGTTTATTATGTATCCCCCTCTCCCTGCATTAAAACCTGGAAGAGCTGCTCTTCACGCATGGCTTTTTGATGGTGATGGTAATAGAGAAGGTCCAGGTTCATACCTGTAAGCTATGGCTAACATTAACTGATGTTCATAAACAAATAACAAACCTTGATCAACAAATGGCTTTAACCATGGCTAATAATCCATAGCTAAGTGACTGGGCTGGGTTCACACATACAGCTAAGCCATACTTTAGCTAATAATAATAGTAGTAGTAGTAGTAGTAGTAATTTATTATTTATACCCCGCCCATCTGGCTGGGTTTCCCCATCTTTTCTGGGTGGCTTCCAACAAAAGATTTAAAATACATTAAAACATCAGTCATTAAAACCTTCCCTAAACAGGGCTGCCTTCAGATGTCTTCTAAGCATCAAGATAGTTGTTTATTTCTTTGACATCTGAAGGGAGGGCATTTCACAGGGCAGGTGCCACTACTGAGAAAGCCCTCTGCTTGGTTCCCTGTAACTTTGCTTCTCGCAGTGAGGGAACTTGCCAGAAGGCCCTCAGCGCTGGATCTCAGTGTCCAGGTTAGACGATGGGGCTGGAGACGCTCCAACAGGTATACTGGGCCGAGCATCATGTACAAACCAGGTCAGTAAGTCTTACTTTTAAATAGATATGTACAGGATTGCACTGTGACACTTCTGTTTAAATCCTGAGGAGTCAAGCATAATTTGTTGGGGATCCAAAAGAAAAATGGTAAATTCTGCTTTGTCATCAATTTATATTTTGTTACCTAGTCTGACCCTTTTGCCAATGATAATAGTGAAGAAGCTAGGCTTGAGCACAAGGTCACCTGGGTAAAGCAGGGGTGGAAAACTTGTGGACCTGCAGACACTTCAGGGCTTCCCACTCCCATCAGTCCCACCCCTGACATAAAGGGTAATTTTGGCTTTTTTCAAGGGCAATTCTTGCTTAAGCACAAAATGTAGATTTTTCAATTTTGTGTATTCTCTCTCTTAAAAAAAAACAAAAAACTTGTTGAGAACAGTTTTAGTTAATCACACCCTAAAATTTATTGGTAGCAGATTCAGGGCAGGCAAAAAAAAAAAGCAGTTCTTCACATAAGATGTCATCACTGCATGAAATTTACAGCACAACATAAGAGGGCCGCTGACTTGAGCGGCTGTAAAAAACAGCATGTAGGAAATTTTGGAATGCTGAATAGGGCCACTCCAAAATTTGCTGGACTGCAACTCCCATTGGTCAGGCTGGCTGGGGCTCATGGGAGTTGAAGGCTATCAATGTCTAATGGTCTACCAGCTCCACATCCCCAGATAAACTCATGGAGATACCATGAAGTAGAAAGTAAGGCCAGTTTCGGAGATCGTGGTCCAGTGAATGCCAGTTGTTGCGGACGTAATAGTAGAGAAGGCGTCCCCACATAGGTAGGGATGTCAGAGAATTCTGACCAAAAATGAATATAAGCAGACCAGGCAGTTTGCTTGTTCTTCTGCGGTCAGGAACGGACACCAGTCACACAAATACAACTGGCAATCATTCACATTGCTGTTGGGCAGTTTGAAGTCTGCTGTCCATTTGCTGACATTGGAAGCTGCCTTGCATCGAATCAGACCATTGGTGCATCTATCTCAGTGGCCCATCGTATGTCGCTGGACCTCCAGTAGCCCCAGCAAGTGTTGCCAATGCTTAGGGATGATGGGTGTTGGAGTGAAACAACATCTGGGGGGGGGGATGCACAGTTTCCTCAGCCCTGGTCTTCACTGACTGACAGCAACTCCCCAGGAATGGAGAGGAGACTTTTCCAGCCCTGTCTGCAGATATCAGAGACTGATGGTCTGCATGGAATTAGGTTCTTGAAAATTTGTTTGTTGTTTGTGTCATTGAAGAAGAAGAGGAGTTTGGATTTGATATCCCGCTTTATCACTACCCTAAGGAGTCTCAGAGCGGCTGACATTCTCCTTTCCCTTCCTCCCCCACAACAAACACTCGGTGAGGTGAGTAGGTCTGAGAGACTTCAGAGAGGTATGACTAGCCCACGGTCACCCAGCAGCTGCACGGGGAGGAGGAGTGGAGACGCGAACCCGGTTCACCAGATTACGAGTCTACCGCTCTTAACCACTACACCACACTGGCTCTCTCATTGGAAATATTATAGATGCTTCTGTACAAGATTGCAAAATAAGACAGATTACAAAAGTGCAAACTCCATAAAGTGTTTTTCTTTTTAATCTTGATTTATAGAAAAGAGCATACAGTGTTTTTAGTCTTATTTTATAAAAGCAATCAATACATAATACCACACAGTTACAAATGAGTATTTATAACACAGTTATCCTCCTGGAAGTTATGCATACGGTGAGTTGTTGATATGCATATCCAAGGGCAGCCTACGCATTCTCTTCGGTGAGAACTATTTTTTCATACGCTGCGATAGAGGTGGAAGACCTGAGAGTGTGTCTGTTTTCTTTTTTTACAATTCAGTCTTCAACAACTTCAGAGCTTTCTGCATATTTGCATACACTAGAAAAACAAACAGATCATAAATCAGGGAGGCCGGGGGAGTTGTACAAAAAGTAATCTAGCATGTAATGCACATCAGTTTGAACTTTCTAAATTATGCAAATTGCAATAAACCAAATCTCACTTTAATTTCCCAGCATTTACAATAGCAGAAGCAGTGCATACTGTTGATGGTCCACACATCATTGACAACTCAGTTAAATTGGATAACATGGATTTAAATGGATTTAATGATGCTTTTCATGCTGAGGTTTCCATGCGGTGAGCCATTATTGTGCATAGGATCCCACCATGTGGGACATCTCAGGTGCAGAACTTGCTCTGGGAATATTTTGGCAGTGGCATGAAAACAAATTGCACCATGTTGGACCATTCATGTGGATGGATTACTGGTTTCAGGTGACATTCACATGGAATCCATATTGAAAACGGCAGACTCTAAACCATTTACGGTACATAAATGGCGTCAGTCATTTTCTATGTGTTGCTATGCATATTTATTCAGACTTTAGGATGGTGAAATCTATCCATTTAGTTTTCTCTCAATTCCACATTTCCCCAGTCTTAAATTCAGTTGTCTACCTTTCCACATCAGTTTGTGATTTTTTTAAAAAAAAGTCATCATGAAAATTCACCAGCATTTATTACTATTTCATGCACATTTTGCAATGCTATTGTGCAACTGGAGGGAGCTCCAAAGTAGAATTTCAGACCTTCCTTTGTTCCAAATCTATGCAAAAAGCTCTGCTAGGAAATACTTACGTAATGCAATGTCTGAAGGCTCGTAAGCATAGAGGCGGTTGGAATATCTTCCAGTAATATCTGCTCTAACTGTCAGTGACGGATCTGGAGAAACAATGATCACATTAACTTTCCATCTGCAGCCGTCAAAAAACCCTCAATGAAAATGGCTTCTACTGCCCCCATGCAAAAGATGCTTAACCACATGAATGTTGTCTATAATTCTCCAGTATGGAATTATGCATAGTCACTTTTTTGCATATCTGCAGGGGAAACACTGAGAAATGTTTCCCTGCTTCTGTAGGAAGGAGCTGTCGTTGCGTGCTGTTACAGTCCACTCGAATCTCCACAATTAGCGTGAGATTCCTGGGGTATATGGCATGCTTAGCAAAGTCTGTGTTCCCTTTTGGGCAACAAGACACAGCTGAAACTATGATGTCCTTATGACATATGGTTTTATTTACACATATAAACATCCTGCCCCTAGATGGAGGGATTGTAGGGCATTCACATCCTATGAAGGTCTGGCTCCCCTCTTGAGCGCAGCATTGGATTCAAAGGACAGCAAAAAGCCATCCTTGGTGTCCCTTCATTCCAGTCTGTCTTCTCTAGCTCTACTCCTCCTCCTCCATGCTGCTAACCGAGTCCAAGGACTTCCCCCAGCCTACATCATTCAGTGACATCAGTGTCAACTCCACAGGGCTGAGATGTCTTCAGCCCCTTCCCCACCGCCCAAAGTCTGTTGGGATGGGGCTGAATCCCTCCTCCATCTTGAGGAGCCTGGCCTTGCAGTGGCAGCAGGCCTTGCAGGGCCTTGTGGCAGCTGTGGTGGCCCTAATAGGGCCCTGTGCCACAATGCGCGTGATGTCACTCACACATGTGCACAATGGGGCCCCACAATGTTGGGCAGAACTCAGCGCCTCTGTTCCGAGTTGAAACCCAAAACCTGGCCTTTGCCCACTAGCACCCAGCCGAGAAGGGGCTCCACTCCCCCTTGCCTGGCATTCTTGCCCTTTGATGGTTTCCTTGATGGGCCATCCCTAGTCTTTCTCCTCCACTAATGGCCCATTCAGCTCGCTCTGCCAAGCTGGCTTGGCTTGTTAGCATAACTAAATCCAGGGGGTTCCCCGTGTCTGGCAAAGTTGAATTCTACATCCAGGAATTATGGAGAGAATCTGGCACCCAGGCATTTAGGGAAATCTAAATTCCCCACAAGTCCATAGCAAGGCTTTATACACCAACAAAGCTTTCCTTCTCAGCTGCTTCCACTGAACAGGTGGTGGGCAGAAATGGGACTTGGTGATTTCTCCACCCCCATCCTAAATAATAACCAAGTAAAATGTAAGCTGTAGATGTTAAAGCAATGAGCAGCATCAGCCTGAGGGGGAATCTTCTTAAGATCAGTGTCATTTATTAACTCCTTGGAGCCTGTGTAAAAAATCCACCCCTTAGCCAATTTAATAAAAAGAGTGGAGCATATACTCCATTGTTTGCAGATAAGCAAGTATATTGGAAAGAAATTTTGGGCAGGTTATTGTTGCAGATGCAAATGTGAAACGTTTCATTTTACACAACTACCTTTTTTTGGCCCTTTATCAATCCCCTCTTTAAAAACAGGAGAGGGGAAAGCTACTCTAAATTACAAAAACTGGGTGGACATGTGGCAAGTGTATTGCATGTTAAGAGTGGTTTTATGGGACCCATCCTACAGGTCTTTGAGCAAAAACACCAATAACACCAGTGGTACAGGAGATTCAGGTTTCGCTAGCAACAGCCACATTCTCCAGTTGGAATGCTTGCAAAACCCTGTTTCCCCCATATTGGAGATGCAACCTGGAGATAAATCAAACTTTAGTTCCACAGTAAATATTAACTCATCTCAGCTACAGTGGTACCTCTGGTTACAAACATAATTCATTCCAGAGGTCCGTTCTTAAGCTGAAACCGTTTTTATTCTGAGGCATGCTTTCGCTAATGACACTTCCCACTGCATCCTGGGGCAAAGTTCGCAACCAGGAGCAACTACTTCTGGGTTAGCAGAGCTTGTAACCAGAAGCGTGTGTAACCAGAGGTGCCACTGTATTCAGCCTGGCATGGTCCCCCACCCTCAAAGAAAAGAACTCTTTGACCCCTTAACTACTCACCTACAAACAGGATTCTGGGAACATACTGGCCATCTGGTGAAAGATGTTTGTCTGTGGTTTCATACTTAAAGAAAAGAAAAAGAAAATACAAATACCTGTGATGCAAGCCATTTAGATCACACAGAGAAGAGTCAAAGTATGTATTAAACATTGCCAGTTACTTCAACATAATGAAAGGTTAGGTGAAATAGATGATGATGTGACAGCCATCCCATAATGTATAATATAACAGAATTGGACCACAATGAGGATTTGATGAGCATTATAATTATTTTAGCAAGCACATCCACCCACTACATTTCACACAGTATTTTTCCCTATATGGAAATAATATCCACATAAGAAAAATGTATATTAAACTGTTATACATGAAGAATGCACAGGTATCCATTTTGTTGGGAAGCGGCTCTATACTAGGGTTGCCATGTGTCCAGTTTTCCCCTGACATGTTCAGAATTCCAATGGCGAAATTTGCATCCGGGGGGATTTTAAAAAATTGACAAAGTGTCCAGGTTTTTGCAAACAGAACCAGGAAGTGTCTGCCCAAAAATAGGCCAACAATTTTTTGGGCGATCCCCCTCTCCCCCCAAAAAGCTCAACAACTATTTGTGTCTGGATTTTTACTTCTCGAAATATGGCAACCCTATCTATATATTACTTTCCCAATAATCATGGCAATCTAAACACTTGCTTATTTTTCTCAAAACAGCAACCACCCTTATATAGATTGTTTCCATTTTGGAAAGATGCCCTGTGTGAACCAGCTCTAGGTAGAATTAAATACCGGTAGATCTACTTGAAACTTGGCCGAGAGAATAATTGCTTTATTACAAAACAGAGCACTTGGTCAAGTGTCAAAGAAAACTTACAACAAGATTGAGGAGAACAAACTTCTCAGCCAATTTCTGTATCTCTTTGTGTTCAGCAAATACCTTCTTCAGTGCTAGAATGGGAGAAGAAGAAATTAGACTCAGTATTAGAAAAAAAGAAAGCATCTGAAACATAGAAAGAACATTATGTATCTATTGTCAGTACAGATCAAATAAAAATTCATGAATGCTTAAGGCCTGAAGGCCTAATACAAATCACTGTAAAATGAAAGAGATAAGCTAAAGACTCAAAAGTTTAGAAACAGGTCTGAGAACGAAAGGAGGTCAAGGTTATCGCAATCAATGTTTTGGGTTTTTGAAACCTGGATTCTTTTGCTTAGCAAAGGAATTCACAAGAAGCCTGAGGCTGAAATCCAAATTCCACTTATCAGGGAGTAAACCTCACTGAATTCAGTGGGACTTACTTCTGAGTAGACACAAAGACAGGAAACTGCACTTATTGACTTACTCATGCTATGTCACTCTAGTTTGAATTATACAATAAATGTTTCATTTCTAAGGAGAGAAGTGCTGGATCTAAGGCCTGCCTGAAAGCCAGTCTCTTAAGTGAACAGAAAACATATCAACAACTGTCAATGAATGCATGGAGTTTGGGCATTCATACAATGTGTGGACAGGCTATCATTATGAGCTCTTCGGCACAAATTTGTGAATCTCTGTTTCTGACTGTGATCATTTCTGAGAGGGGGGAAAATGTAAATAGAAATTTCTGCCTTCCATTCATCTAAACCTCCCCAGTTATTAAGTACGGGATAAAAATATAGATTACACTTTCAGTGTAAAAAGAGTCGGTTTGTTGTTGTTGTTGTTGTTGTTGTTGTTGGTAGCAATTTTATTTCCTTGGATGTAGGCCAAAAGATTATGTGTCTGTTAGAAAGAATGGTACCTTGACTGTGAGGGCAGTCTTCTAAGTGATGGATGATCATTATAGGTTTGTTGCTGAAAAGAAGAAAAGGTCCATTTTAGAATCTCACAGTAAGCAGGCAATAAAAAGAGCAAAACTCATGATGGACAAAAATCTCAATGACTTAAGATTTAAGGTCCTGGAGAAAGGTATTGAAACATTTCTCACTTCTTAGAGTGGAAAGAGATCTTCACACACCATAGTGAAAACTGTGTGGAGATAGGGGGACTTACTTTGTCCTGGCTTTATGGAGAGCTTCTTCATAAGTCTGAGTCCAGATAAGCTGATCCCCCCAGCCTGAAAGGAAATGATGAATGGAATTTAGTTTTAAAGCATATTGTGACTGAGGAGGCATTAATGCCATAACCACTTGTAGGGTTGCCATATTTTGAAGAGCAAGGAAGAGGGCCCATTTGCTGACTTCTACTTTTAACAATGGATCGCTATGACAACACACATTTTACATACCCATGAAAAAGAGGATGTGTCCTGGAAAAAGAGGACATATGGCAACTGAACTGAGTCCTGAACAAAGGCAACTCTGAGGCTTAGAGCTGGTCATCAGGCAATAGCTTTTCCCACCTGCCTTGCCCTACCCTCCAGCCCTAGAAGCTATGATAAGGGAGCTGTTTCCAGAGGAAGAATTGTGAGGGGAGAGAGACTTTCTGTTTGACATCAGGGGTTGGTTGCTCTAATCTGTGCTGCCTTAATTTCAGTCCGAGGAACCTTCAGAAGGGAGTTGCAGCCATGCACATGATGCGTATGTGTATTTTAATGAGCTGAACAGAGTGAAAGATTATGAGTCTTCAATGCTATTTTGTTAACGTTGATGCTGTATTTGTTAATCATATAATATGGCTTTTGCTTACATTGTGATGTTTGGCTTGTTTTTTAGTTGCTGTTTTGTTAACAGTGTTTTATAGATTGCAATTGTTTCCCTGATGATTTGTGAATTATCCTATATGATTTATGCTGTGTTTGTGATGTTCTGTCATGTTTATTGTGTTCTGTCACGTTGCTATTATTTATAGTTTGTAAGATGCTTTGGGATACATTCAAATGAAAAGTGGCATAGAAATATAATAAAGCAAATAAAATAAAACAAATCACAAATTTCTAGCTATATAACCTTATGCCAGTTAGCCCAAATACCTCCTGCCAACACCATATTTTTAGGGGTTACTATATTTACTCAAATGTAATATACACCTTTCCCGGCCAAATTACGTTGCAAAAATTAGGGTGCACCTTAGATTTGGTGGCGCATTTACATTCGCCAGCAAATACATTTTTTGGTTTCAAGGTTTTGAAAATTGAGCTGCGCATTAGAATCGATGGTGCATTGGATTTGTGTAAATATGCTAATTTATTTTTTTCAAACCCATTGATTAATTGCAATGATTTCTTCAAATGCTGCCATTAATCTGAACTAGCACTCATTTCAAGTTCAACGTGAAATTTAGATAATTACCTGCTACAAATTATCAACTGTTGGAGGAATGTCCCCTGAGGCTTCCTTATTTAAATAATGTGCACCCCTCCTTATTGAGAAAAGACCCTCTTACACTACAGTCTTATAACAACCTATAAGGGGTCAGCCTCACTGAACTCAGTGAAACTCACTTCCAAGTAGACATATGTCATATGTCGGATTGTTCAGTTTTGTAGGTTTTCAGGGCAGGATCCATCAGAACAACCCTGTGAGATAGGTTAGGCTAAGAGAGCTCACCCAGTCAGCTTCATGAGTGAATTGGAATTGGAATCCTGGTTTCCCATGTCCTAGTCCAACACTCTAATTGCTACAAACCCACTTGGGTCTGTTCTGAATCTCCCATCATTTTGCTTCATTGGATGGTCTTGGGTTCTAGTATTTTAAGAAAGGTTTAAAAAAAACAACACCCTGTCTTCCCACTGCACTCAGCTAGCATTCCTTTACCTCTGGAGAGAGTCTGGGGCAGTTTGGGACGGGTTTCTTTTACATCCTTCTTTTCACTTTTCACAGTAGTGTCTTTCGCCGAAATGTATGAGACGGCGACAAGCAAAAGCAACACCGATATGAGGCTCTTCTCCATGGTTGAAGCTAGGGGAAGAAGAAAAAGCATTAAGGATTTATTCAGCTGCATTACAGAACAGGAGACTATTAGGTATGGAACAATAGAGGCATGCAATCAATCTTGCTGGCTAAGTTGCAAGCAATGGAATGGAATTACTCTAGTTCCAGCTTGGTCAGTAAAAAAAGAGGAGCAACCGAATGTTAGGTGCTACATACAACATGCATGAGAAACTCTGCTTGGGACTCAGTGTATAGTATGCGTAGAAGTATGTCCTTCTGTGCTCAGACAGGGATGGGAAACTATATGCAGTTTTATGCACCATTTACCTTGGTATGTGCATATTTGTGCACATTCCTTGGCTGGTGAATTGCATTGCAACATTCAGAGAAGTGTGAATTTTGAAGGATGGCTGTGTTTCATTTTGCTTACTGTTTTAGAAAGTGTGAATTAGGTAGATTTCCTTAAAAAGCAAACTGAATCCAATTTCTTCCCCATCCCTATAACAAAACCTTCCATTGATGGCTACACCATGAAGACAAACAGAGCTAAATGTAACTCTACTGTCATATTCAAAGTTGAATCCAAACTAACCTTTCTTTCCCAGTCACTAATTTGGTGTTTACCATGGACTTCAAGGAAATGGAGCCATGTAAAGCAAATCAAAGTTTTTACAAGGCACTTGCCTTGGGTTGTGAGGAGTGAAACACTTTTCTCAGTGCAGTGACAACAGGGAAATATTTAGGAGACAATGAAAACAAAGGAGTTTCAAACCCCTAGGTTTGCCAAGGTGGCTGTGCTCTGACAGCCAATGTCCACTTAATGCTCCCCAAAGCTGCAGTCTTATGCACAGTTACTCTTGTGTAAGACCCACTGAGCACAGGGGTACTTAATTTAGAGTATGCATTGCAGGGGGTTTGACTAGATGACCCTCAGGATCCCTCCCATCTCTACAATTCTATGAGTCTACATGTTAAGATTGTGCTGTGTGTCTTCACATATGATGTATTCCCCACCCCCCAAATGTACGGCCTGATCTTATCTGCCAATCACCCATTCCCACCACCCTTCTGAGTAATACCCCTCCCCACCTTCACACTATATAGAAGGGTCTGGAAACTTCTGTTTCAGTGTATCTGAAGAAGTGTGCATGCACACAAAAGCTCATACCAAGAACTAACTTAGTTGGTCTTTAAGGTGCTACTGGAAGAATTTTTTTTGTTTTGACTATGGCAGACCAACACGGCTACCTATCTGTAACTGATCTTATCCATGTTTACTCAGAAGTAAGCCCCACTGTGTTCAGTTGGACTTGCTCTCTTGTAAGTGTATATATCGAGCACTGAAGCCTTAAAGTTTTCTAAGCCAATTAAAAGTCACGCAGTAAGTTTCCGAATGAACGCATCTTAAAATGCTAATTCTGCTAGCATCTCCAGCGCTCCCTATCTTGACGGTGAACATAATTCTCAATGAATCTGATTAACCTCATTTTAGTCCAATTATAGATCTGTTGGTTTCAAAATCCTGACTTTTAAAAATAGCATCCATCGCTACGGGGGATGGACAGTTGATGCTAAGACCTGACAATTCTCACTCAAGGTGGCAGACTGCAAATTTGAGAGAAGCAAAGGGTTTTCTGTAGGTCTCAGGACCAATTCAGCAGTGTGTATGATGCACAGAGCTGGGTCCTCCATTCCAACTGAGGAGTCCACCTCACTCTGCCCAATGGCAGGACCGGCCCTGGAGTTTTGATCAGTATCTCAGTTTAGACCCCAACTGCAAGGAACAGCAGTAGTTTTATTTAAAGGCATGACTCTCTCCACACACACCCACACCCACACCCACCCACCCACCCACCCACACCATAGCTGTCAACTTTCCCCTTTTTTAAGGGAAATTCCCTTATTCTGAATAGGATTCCTCACAAGAAAAGGGAAAAGTTGACAGCTATCTCTCTCTCACACACACACACACATACACACACACACACACACAGAGAGAGAGAGAGGGGGGCAGATGTCCAACTTAAGAAGAAGTATGCCCTCCACATGCTCTCCACCCAGGTGTGCTTTGATGCTGGAGATGCACACAGGGCTGGGAGAAAAAGTTTTGGGATGACGGGCTGTGTGTAAGTAGCAGACAGGGGTCTCAACTGCACACCCCATTTGTCTCTCTAGATTGGCCCTAGGTCACTGGGGCAGCCTTGCAGAGAGTAGGTCTAACTCCATCAAATTTGGCTGAGGATGGAAGCTTCAAAATAACGGTACTGTTTGAGGTAATCAAGTCCCTGCTTTGAAGGTCAAGTGTGGCTGATATGGTCAGGATTAAGTCTACTATGCTCAAAACCAGGAAATACAATTTTCAAGCATGTTACTCATCTTCCGTTTTTTCTTCTCAGATTTTCTACAACAATCAGGAAACAATGGTGGCCAAAATGCGCATTCTGAAGCTTCTATCCTAAGCATATTAACTTGGAAGGAAGTTTGAATGATATCGAATGGGGCTGATTTTCAGGTTTTGGATCTGTGGGTGATTTTTTTAAAAAGGGACTGCAATCCTGTACACACTTACATGACAGTAAATGCCGTGTAGTATGTTAGGACTTACTTTGTGGAATAAGCATGCACAGGTTTTATTAATGTGACAGACATCCTTATGTCTTCATGGGGAAAATTAAAATAGGCAAGTTTTTGGAGGCGTATTTGGCTTTTTAAGAAAACAGGCTGCACTGACATCTTGTCATCCTTTGAAACCACAGGGGCATTTAAGTAGGCCAATATGCATCTAGCGGAGTCCCTTTTTATGGCACAGCTGATGTCAATGGGCACTGTGTCAGCATCAGGGAAGCGGGAAGAAACACAACTGGGCAGGAAATGGAAGAAGTAAGTGGGTATGGGGCACGATCCTTCCAAGCAGCCAATGATAGACAGCTGAGAAGATTCAAGACTGGTAAATGTAATATACAGAAACCATAGCACCATAGAAGAAAACAGAGCTTCGACAAAGGCGTTAGAACAGGGTTCAGCAAACGTTTTCAGCAGGGGGCCGGTCCACTGTCTCTTAGACCTTGTGGGGGGCCGGACTATATTTTGAAAAAAATAATAAAAAATGAACGAATTCCTATGCCCCACAAATAACCCAGAGATATATTTTAAATAAAAGGACACATTCTACTCATGTAAAAACACCAGGCAGGCCCCACAAATAGCCCAGAGATGCATTTTAAATAAAAGGACACATTCTATTAACGTAAAAACATGCTGATTCCTGGACCGTCCATGGGCCGGATTTAGAAGGCGATTGGGCCAGATCAGGCCCCCGGGCCTTAGTTTGCCTACCCATGCATTAGAAAGTGCTTGCACTTGCCAAGCAGGAAATCAGACAAAGGGGTGGGGATCAGAGCTGTTAGCAGATCCAGTGGGAAAGCAATGACTGACAAAAGTTACAAAGGTTTGTAAAGCTTCACACACACACACACACACACACACACACACACACTTGTGGTCGTCAGCATAGTTAGTGGAAGAAACAGCAAAACACTCTAGCTGCTTTTCTTAGAACTGCTGCACAGCCCTTTCACTGCCCTTTCACTGCTCCAGTCTTCCCAGCCTGTTCTTTGTTACCTGCCCATCAATAAGTAACCTGACTCACAAGCTCAGAGGACTCTGAACAGGTGCTTTGCTAAGCCCAGAGCTGATCATCTTACCTGCTCTGCCCTCCTCCTCCTTTGAGAAACTGCTAAAGTGTTCCAAGTTTCAGTGTGAACAAGGAAGGTAGGGTATGCCTATTTATGCACCTGGGCACACCTCATCTCCACCCACAAGCTGTGGCATTTGAATACTTCTGATGCAGGGGGAAACCTCTATTTTATTTCACTTTTTAAAAGAAAATAAATAAAAGACAAGACGTTTGCAAGTAATTTCTGGAACAAATAAATGCCATCAGCGTACAGTGTATCATTAGTTCTAGAAAAGTAAAATTTATAGGTGTATATGAGAGTTTGGGAAAATAAATTTTCTGATGTGGGCAATAAGCCAAATCCAGGTAAGCATAAATCAAGGCTTCTGATTTGCCTGAAGGCTGATCTGGCTTTTTGTGATTGGACAGAAGCTTCGTTCTAAAGCACAGGTCTGCAATTCCTTTGAGAAGTTGAAATTGGATATGAATTTAAGTGTGAATTAGATGGTCATTTTACTGAGTACAGGGCACTGATCCAGATCAAAGAACCCAAGGGAAATGCCAAATGAAAATGGAACCTGACAGTTCATCTTCCAAAGCAGGGTGCGGTGTTGGCCCACAATTCCCATTGCCCATAGGACTTGTAGCCTAACAGCAAGGTCACTGGTTCCCCACCATTGCTTTAAAGTGCCTTTTACATCACTCCAGTGTTGGAAACCATGCTGAAAATATGAATCTCATCATTTAAGGAGGCAGCTGCCCAGACCCTTTGCCTTCAGTGGGAAATGATTTTATTGGGCTGGATTCAACTAAGCCAGTACACTAGTGGAAGCCGGTGCTGAGACTCCTGCTAGCTCAATGGGCTTGCCTCCCTCTCCTCTTGCCTGGGCACCCCATCTCCCCCAAATCTACTCTGGAGAGTCAGGAGAACCCCCAGGACAGCAGGCAGAGGAAGGAGAGGGGAGGTCATCCCATCTGCCACTGCTTGCATTGATGGAGCACTCAAATTAGTGCACTGTTGAATCCCACCTGGTGTTCTTCTTGGAATAGTAGCTGTTTCCTAGCAACGAAAGGAATAGATGCTGAACCGAACAGATTGCTAAGTGAATTTCTACATAAGGGAGGCTTATCAATACTACCATGCATGCAATTTGATGTGGTGAACGTTGTATTTCACAAGTGCATACCCTTAATTTTGCAGGCGTTCTAGGAGCCAGTGTGGTGTAGTGGTTAAGAGCGATAGTCACGTAATCTGGGGAACCAGGTTCGCGTCTCCGCTCCTCCACATGCAGCTGCTGGGTGACCTTCTTTGAAGTCTCTCAGCCCCACTCACCTCACAGAGTCTTTGTTGTGGGGGAGGAAGGGAAAGGAGAATGTTAGCTGCTTTGAGACTCCTTAAAGGGAGTGAAAGGCGGGATATCAAATCCAAACTCTTCTTCTTCTTCTGTGTGTGAATACTGAGGAACACACATGCCAGGGACTGCATTGAGTAGGAAGGTCTGGAGGGAGATTCTTTTATATATATATAAAGTTTTATTGAATTTAGTAGATAACAAAACATTCTTATGAATGGTATAACAAAAAATACAAGTAAAAATTACTTCATTCCTTAACAATTCATTTCACCAAACATTCTTACTCAGTTACATAAGACTTCCTATCACACCCGCCCCCAATGTGTGTGCTGATTCTATTTTCCAGTTGTAGTAATAATTATTACATTATACTGTTAGTATAATGTACGGGGTGAGCTCCTGTTGTTCAGTCCCAGCTCCTGCCAACCTAGCAGTTCGAAAGCACGCAGTGGTACCACTCTGGTGGGAATGTAAATGGCGTTTCCATGCGCTGCTTTGGTTTCGCCAGAAGCAGCTCAGTCATGCTGGCCACATGACCCAGAAAAACTGTCTGTGGAAGTGGACAAACTCCAGCTCCCTTGACCTTTAAAGTAAGATGAGCGCCGCAATCCCAGAGTCGTTCGCGACTGGACTTAATTGTCAGGGATCCCTTTACCTTTACCTTTACTGTGAGTATTGTCTTATAATTTCCAACATCTTTTTGTATCCTTCTTATGATATTTTTGGTTACTAATTTATACAGAAATCATTCGAATTCTCCCATAGAAGGGAGATTCTTAGCAAGGTGGGCTCAAATAAACTAATTGACCGTCCTTCTGTGGATCAGGGCTTCTACATTACTAGGTTTTCTGATTGTGGGGAAGCTTCTAAGAGCAGGAAGATTGGAGACGGAACAGAGAACTGCAAGTGACCCCGTTCTGAGTTGCCATCTCTCAAGGCTGTAATTGAACAGAGAGCGTAATGCACTCTCAAAAATAGTAAAGCCCAAGCCATTTTAAAGCTTTCTAGATCAATACCCAGCACCTTGAATTGTGCTAGAAAGGGAAGAGGAAGCCACGAGAGCTGTTAAAGCATCACCTGACAACACCAAGTTTGGCACAGATTGTTCCAGATATTTGCTGCCCTCATTAAGCCTTAACAGCTACCAGTGTTCTCCTGATGTAAAAAATGACAGAGTTTTATGACACCTTAAAGACGTATGAATATATAATGGCATAAGATTTTGTGGATTAGAGGCCACTTCACTAGATGCAAGAAGTGTTATCATCAGCAGATGCAGCTGTAGGGAAAAACATTATAAACTGTGGGGTAAAATCAGTGGCGGAGCTTCATGCTCCAGCACCGGGGGGCGGAGAGCAGGAGGGGGGGCTGGCGCATGTCCCAGAGTGGGACGCGATGGCACCCTGGGGATCGCGCTGCCGGGGGCGGTGCACTCCCCCCGCACTTGTCTTCCTCCGCCAGTGGGTAAAATGCCTGTAAAATGCAAAAGGCATAGTCTGTGAAAATCCAGCCAAAGTTTAATTGTTGTAGAACTGTGCTCTATACATTTCACAGGCATTTGACTCCATCGTTTATAGTCCCTCCCCCGATCCACATGTAACTACCATGTTTAATTGATGTTTGAAATAATCTTTGTGAAATACCTGTACAAAAAAGGAACAAAAAACAAAATCTGTACAGGTTTTGATATCACAGTAATAAAAGCCTGATAGTGCAGGTAAACCCTCTGTAACACACAGACACACACACACACACACACACACACACACACACACACATTTTGTGGCCCCTTCAAGATCAACATAATAATTGTAGCGTATGTTTCCATGGACTAAAATGAGCCATACTGCCTGCTACAAGCATGCAGTCATTGGTTTGTTGTTGTTGTTTAGTCGTTTAGTCATGTCCGACTCTTTGTGACCCCATGGACCATAGCACGCCAGGCACTCCTGCCTTCCACTGCCTCCTGCAGTTTGGTCAAACTCATGTTGGTAGCTTTGAGAACACTGTCCAACCATCTCGTCCTCTGTCATCCCCTTCTCCTTGTGCCCTCAATCTTTCCCAGCATCAGGGTCTTTTCCAGGGGGTCTTCTCTTCTCATGAGTTTTGCTAACTATGGGGAAGGGGCATTTACACAGCAATAGAGCACCTGTTTCTAATGCAAATGCTTCCTGATTGAATTCTTGGCATTGCCAAACAAGACTGGGAATAGCCCCTCTGCGAAGCCCTGGAGAGTTACTGCCAGCCAGTGTAGACATTATTGTGCTAAATGGACCAATGGTCTGACTCAGTGGGAGGCAGTGCCCAGTGTTCCCACTTTGTGAAATGAATGAGGCATTTATCCTTGGTGGATGTATACAGAAGGCTACAGAAGTGTATGGGTGGGGAAGCAAATTTTGTAAACAGTGGGGTCCAGAGTCTGCTAAATGGAAAGGGCAGTCACAGTAGTTTTCTGCGACAACCACCACCACCATTTCTTAGCTGTTTCATGCTATCTCTGCTATAATTGACATACTTTTTTTGCTGCCTTTTATTGTTTTGTTGTTGATGATTTTATTCATCCTATACAGTTGTACCTTGGTTTCTGAACAGAATGCGTTCCGGAAGTCCGTTCAACTTTTGAAACGTTCGGAAGCTGCGGAAGCCATGCCGGACATTTGGCTTCTGGGCAAAGTTCGCAGATCGGAACAGCTACTTCTGGGTTTGCGACATTCAAGTTCCAAGTTGTTCATGAACTAAGCTGTTTGAAAACCAAGGTACGACTGCATTGTATTTTACCCTTTGTTTGTAAGCCTTCCAGGGAATATTGATTAATACTAAAAATGCACATACTTAGGGCAGTATGCCAGTTCTTGTTCACAAAAGCTTATGCCATAACCAGTCTTTAACCAGTCTTTAACGCATCGCATAAGACTCTTTGTAGTTACAATTGCCTTATGGGCATTAATTGATTAGAATCAGTAATGTCCACATAATCTTTTCCTGGTTGGTGTGCTGTACCAAAAAATTGTAAAGACACGTGGACTTAAGGCCCAGCTGCAGATCTCACCGTCTCTCATGCCATAGCAAACATGTTTCCTAAGGTGGAGACTGTAACAGGCTACAAAGTCCAGTCATCATTATCCAGGTAAAAAAGGGTGTTCACCTTGCTTCGCTGGATGCATTCTTCTTTCCTTGCTTCTTCCTTGACTCATAAATGCAACAGCTGCTCATTCTTTAAGAACTGGCAGCCGCTAGCTTAAGATAGGGTGGGGTGATGGAAAAAGATAAGTAGGATGGCACTACATGCAGAAAAAGATGGATCCTCCAAGTTGCTCAGATACATGTTTAGTGAAGTGAACACATTTAAATATAAATCCTCCTTTAGGGGCACTATGTACTTAAACTCCCCCCCCCAAAAAAAATTCTTAAGCACAATCAGCTTGAGTCTTTGGTTTGAGTTGAGCAGTGTCAATGAGTGTGACCCTAAGCTCTCCCTTCCATGCATTCAGTGAATGTGAAAATGGCTTCTGTGCTATAGTGTGGAAGAAACTGAGGTATTCCTTGGGTCTGTGCAACATTTTTGTGTTGTTCTTTACTCCTTATGTTCAGAATCAGAGGTCATCTAAGGACTGCATCGACTTCTTCCTTCCTTTCAATGCAACATTCGCCATTGCAAATGCAAATACTGGCCTGTGCCACAACAGAAAAAGCTCTAGGGAGCGCTTGGACTTCACTGCGGGTTTCTTGGACTTCACTGCGGGTTTCTAGAAACATGCAAGAATGTGTCAAGTCTGCTTCACCCAGACCGGAAATGTCATTGGATGATGTGTACCTAACTTCTAGGGCAAATCCTGCTGGGCTGAGCTATGACACTGCACTAGCCTTGCTGAGTGTCCCATCCCGGAAAACAAACAACCACAGTGCTTTGTTAAGGTATTAAGGCCTAGTCATCACTCCAAGGCTTGACAGAATGTTATTTCTACCTGAGGATTTTTGAGGCTTGGGCCTCATCTGCACCATACATTTAAAGCACCGTTCTACCTTAGTGTCCCCTCCCTGAATAATAGGAACTGTAGTTTAAAGGTGCTGAGAGTTCTTAGAAGACCCCTATTCCCTTCACAGGAGACTGTGAAGAGTGATTGCTGACTCTTAGAAAGGCATAAGTGTGTTTTTAATGCATAGTCTATGTTAGCCTGTACTTCTTTTCAGGATTACTGATCTTTGAAAGTGGCCCCGAGCCCCAGGTCTGTTATGTCAGGCCACTGACCCCAGTACCCAGATCTCTAGGCCAGTTGGCACTGCTGCTGGCTACCCTTTCCCATTCTTGTCAGTCTGGGAATCTGCTGCTTCTGCTGGCACTGATTAGGATGAAGAGTGGGTCTGGCAACGCATACCCTCCAACATTTCTCCAATGAAAATAGGGATGTCCCATTCCTATTGATAATTTTACTATTTATACCCCGCACATCTTACTGGGTTGCCCCAGCCACTCTGGGCAGCTTCCAACATATATAAAAACATAACAAAACATTAAACTTTTTTTTAAAAAAACCTTCCCTATATAGCAGTGGTTCTCAACCTGTGGGTCCCCAGATGATGTTGGACTACAACTCCCATCATCCCTGAGCTCTGGCCTTGCTAGCTGGGGTGATGGGAGTTGTAGTTCAACAACATCTGGGGACCCACAGGTTGAGAAAGGCTGCTATACAGGATTGCCTTCAGATGGCTCGGGGGGTTGCATAACACCATACCCTCCAACATTTCTCCAATGTAAATAGGGACATCCTACGGAAAACTGGGGCATACTGGGATCAGATCAGAAACCAGCTTCTCTAAATCACAAACGTCCCTGGAAAATAGGGACACTTGGAGGGTCTGACAGCTCAGGAAGAAGGAAGGCAGCTTAAAGTGCTGTCTATTCAGCCTGGTTATCCACTGCCACTGCTGACACCTCTTGGGATAGTCAGCCTGGATAAGATGGCAGCAGACCCAGGGTCTTGTCTGGCCTTCTTCCTGTGGAACTCCTTCTGCCAGGTTGACTCTTCATCTTGCTTGGCTGCAGTGGTGGCATGGGGTAGAAAGGGAAGGTCTAAGGGGTTTGTGGAGTATAGTGTGTGTGTGTGTGTGTGTGTGTGTGTGTGTGTGTTTGTTTGTTTGTTTGTTTGTTTGTCTGTTTGTGTGTGTGTGTGTGTGTCTGTTTTACAAGATCTAGGGTGGGGTTTTTTTGCAAGCTGTGAGGGGGTTGGTGAAGTCTGAAGGTGGATGGAGGGTAACCAAGGTGTAGTTGGGATTTTGGTGAGGATTTTTTGGTGAGTGAGTAGGCAGAGTTGGTGAGCAAAGGGATGGGGATGGGGATGACCATGTTGGCAAGGTTTAGCACTACCAGAGCTCCCTGTAAAGAGGGATGGACTGTGAAACCACCTTGGGAATTGTAGCTCTGTGAGGGGAATAAGGGTCTCCTAACAATTCTCAGCGCTCTTAACAGACTACATTTCCCAGGATTCTCTGGGGAAAGTCATGATTGTTTCAAGTGGTATCATTGTGCTTTAAGTGTATGGTGTGCTTATAAAGATAGACACCATCATTTTGTTAGGTATCCTGATCTCTGAGAACAACTTTTACTTCCTTTTCCACATCCACAAGGCAGAAAAACTTATTAAATTAGTGGGAAAAATATATAACCCTGAAAAATGTCATGGACAATGGTGTGGGCATACGAACAAGATCCTGGTGCAAGTTTCCAGGAACTTTGTTGCACTCAGTTCCTGCTTATTGCTTGCTTACAAAACTGATTGGCAGAATTGTACTTATTTCTGTAGCCCGTCTGATGTTTCAACTATGGTGAAATCAATGTTGTATCTTTGCCATCTTTAGTGTGTAGTATTGGAAGCTGGACAAGGGGAGTCAGATAACAACAAGTGCTAAGCATGCTTAGTTCAGCTTGCAAATATTTCATTAAGCGATAGCAAACCAGTTCGTTACTGTTTCAAAGCCCTCTCAGAGCAGGGTGGTTGCTGATTAGTCTGCATATAAGAACTTGGAATAGAAATACTTTGCTGCTCTATTTACCCAGAAACCGCTTTTTTAATATGAAATCAGCAAGGACCAGGGATGCCCCTGAAGAAAAATAACAGAATGCTTCCGCCATGTTGCAGATCACATGAGATTATTCCTCAAGAGTTGCTCTGTGTACTGCTGCTCTGGGATTTGCGAGTTATGGCTGTTTATTGTTGGTTTTACAGTTTTATGCATTTTATTTTATTATTGTAAACCATCCTAGGATCAAGTGATGAAGAGAAGTCCATAAATCTCTCACATGGATGCATTCATGTACAGTAAACCTGCATAGGTAAAGGCAAAGGACCCCTGGATGGTTAAGTCCAGTCAAAGGCAACTATGGGGTTGTGGCACTTATCTCACTTTCAGGCAGAGGGAGCTGGTGTTTCCCCACAGACAGTTTTCCGGGTCATGTGGCCAGCATGAATAAACCACTTCTGATGCAACAGGACACCGTGATGGAAACCAGAGTGCCCGGAAAAGCCATTTACCTTCCCATAGCAGCGGTACCTATTTATCTACTTGCACTGGTATGCTTTCGGACTGCTAGGTTGGCAGGTGCTGGGACAGAGCAACAGGATCTCACATCATCATGGGGATTCGAACTGCCAACCTTCTGATTGGCAAGCCCAATAGGCTCAGTGGTTTAGACCACAGTGCTACCCGCGTCCTTTAAAACCTGCATAGGATGCACATTTAACATACGTTATTTCAAATATACGCAGCTGAAGACTAGCAAAGGGAATAACTGAAGGCGAAAGAAAGCTGGAAGCCCCAAACAAGCCTAGTGCAAAAAGAGCTTTTAAGCTGCAATCCTTTCCTTCTGGGCAAGTCGTGCTTGGTGCACCCTGAAGAAGAGAAGAAGAGAAGAGTTTGGATTTGATATCCCGCTTTATCACTACCCGAAGGAGTCTCAAAGCGGCTAACATTCTCCTTTCCCTTCATCCCCCCACAACAAACACTCTGTGAGGTGAGTGGGGCTGAGAGACTTCAAAGAAGTGTGACTGGCCGAAGGTCACCCAGCAGCTGCATGTGGAGGAGCGGAGACATGAACCCGGTTCACCAGATTATGAGTCTACCACTCTTAACCACTACACCCCACTGGTCAGTGGAGCGGTGGGGGTGCTCTCGTGGGACAATCTGACTTCCAGTTATTTTCTTCCAGTAAGAAGAGCCATAACAAAAATCTGTTTTTTATTTATTTCTTTATACAACCTAGGTGATTCACATGAAATTATGGGGAAATCACCCAAGGCGATCTGCTCAATTAGGCAGCTGGGATAGTTTAGCTGGTAGAGAGCATAAGACTCTTAATCTCTGGGTTGTGAGTTCTAGCCCCACCTTGAGTGAAAGATTCCCGCATTGCAGGGGTTGGAGTTGATGATCCTTGTGGTCCCTCCCAACTCTACAATTCTGTATTGAGATTGAATCCTCACTTGAGCCACTTGTTGTTACGCAACAACATCATGGCCTTCCTGCTAAACTGAATGAGATTTAGAACTGTGCTGCATATTGGCCTGATCCAGATTTGGAGGCCACAAATAGTGTTTTAGAAGACTTGAATTACGTCCCTTGAAGTTGTCTATATTTGCCGTCCTCTAAATGGCAGTATTGAAGGGTGGGGTGTAACATTTGCAAATAAATGAATATTTGTCTGAAAATATTCATCATTTTCACTCTTGGGCACCATCATCTCATTTGGCATGGTATCTGCACTCAATTTTCATAGGCGAAGGAACCGAGAGCATTTCCTCCTGTGCAGGGTGGCTCTGAATACTCATACATTTGGAATCTCTATTGACTGCAGACAATGACCTCGGTTAGGCTGCCGTGTGATAAACAGCAAGTGGCTGAGGTTTCTAAAAGCACCTGTTCTGACTCCATGGATACGCTGCAGCGCGAGAAAGCAGCATTATATGCTGCAACCTGCTGTAATTCCCTCCTGCAAAAAAGCTGAGAGTCTGGATGCGACCTGGACTGACACCTGACTTTTAAACACAGTAGATGAGACAGTGTCCCCAGCTGAACCTGCAGGCAGACACCTGTCTGCCCTTTGAGGTACAGAACAGAAGGGAATGGCTGTGCGGCTCAGCTAGAAGGCTGCTGCTGCTCCTGACCTGAATCGCTAGGAGGCGCTGTGGAGGGCATTGTCAGAGGAGGAATGGGAGGAGCTTAGAGGATAGGTGCTGGAAAACTCCAGGAAATGTCACAGTGCGTTGCAGGTCATTGATTCTGGGACACAAGAGGTTTTCTGATCGTGGGAAAGGACCCTATCACTTTCTTTCTTTTATGTGGTCATAGACGTGAACAAAAGGGCCCAGGGGCTTGAGCAATAGAGACCTGGACCCCGGTGATGATCCAAGTGGGCTAACAGAGAATTTTATCCTTCTTCCTCCCCCATCACCACCAGGAAGTGGCTAGCAGAAAGTGTGATGCTGATCCAGATATTATCTCTCACCATGGAGATGCCAGCACCAGCACAAGCCCAGTCCACCTGAAGATTTGCTCAATGGCTCACCCATTCTCAGGACTTCAGCCGCTTCTCGTGCTAAAGGTGTGCCTGCCCCACTCTTCAAAAGGAAGGTGCAGGGAGTGTGTGTTGCTTGCTGGATCAACATCTTAGCTTATGCTTATCCATGCATTTAACCTCTCACATAGCTGCGCATTCTTGTAACCTGGGATATGCTTTATGTACTGATCTAATCTGAAAATTAAAGACTTGGGCAGAACTGGTGCTGTAAGCTCAAGTTCTTCATCCATCAAAGAGAGCCAGGACTATTACCCGCGCCCCACACACACCCAGCATCCACAACCTATGACAACTGTCCAATGGTAGGGCCAGCCTTATGCATTAGTGGGTTAAATTGTGGATCTGCAAGTTGAGCAACTGACCATATTCTTCCTCAGAGTCTCCATATTCTTCATCTGTTGCTCATGGAGATTTAGAAAGCATTTATTGTGCGCCTTGATGGTGCCTTGCTCTTTTTCCAAGCAGTACCAGAAGAGATAAAAAAACTTTTAAAAAGGCAACATCAAGAATGGTCTGGCAATGTAGGTTAAAACTGCAGTAAGACTGGTTTGACAAATGAGCTCAAGATCTCAGAGGGCGAGGTGTTGTGCATTCTTAAGCACACTCAATTTGCAATTTAATTCTAAAAATGAAAGTTGACAGGACTAAGCTAATCAAATCTAACCATTTTCACAGGTCGTTCCCCCCACCCTCAGGGCATGACAAGCCACTGACTTAAATTCAGCTTAAAATTCAACAGTTTGAAACCACAACAATTAGATAAACAGATTTTTGGAAAGGACTGTAGCTCCGTGTGGAGCATCTGCTGTGCTTCCAGAAGGTTCTGGGTTTAATTCCCGGCATCTCCAGGTATTCCTGGGAGTCCTGTCTGAAACCTTGGAGAGCTGCTGCCAGCCCGTGTAGGCAGTATTGAGCTCAATGGGCAAATGATTTGAGGGCATGGTTTAAGGCACATTCCTATGTTCCTCCAAATGTGCTACTGCTCTTTGCTGCCAATACAGGAATGCAAAATTATTGAGGGAAATTGCCATAGCGTATGTTTGCAGCCAGTCTGGGCATCTAGGGCGCCACCACTCCATACCCTTCCTCAAATGACCGCCAGAGGGAGGAAGGAAAACCACTTGGACCTCTGCCTAGAAAGCACAGTGTCAGGGACTGGGGAGAGGAGCAATGGTGGAGACCCGCATCCCCACCCTGACCCTTCCAGAGAAGAGGAAGGCAGTTCAAAATTGCAACAGGGGTTTGAGGGAGGTCACAGCTCAGAGGAAGATGAGGGGGAAAGCTGGGAAATAATGGGAGAGGAGGAGGAGGAAGAAGAAGCAACAGGAGGGCAACAGCTGACGGAAACAGTGTCGCTAGAAAGCATTCCAGATTCCTCCCTCTCCCAGAACCCGGCGAGCGTTGAAAGTAGGAGAGCAAAGTGCTCAGAAGCAAAGGGCCCTCAGTGCCACCCATATGGGAGAAGGTGATGAATGAAGAAGTGGGAGAAAAGGGGGTGAAGCGCCACTTGGGGCAACATCATTATTCCAAGAGGCTGCATTCCCAAGCCTCTCTCTGTAAACGTTGAATAAAAAGCAGACGGTAAGAACTTTTCCTTGTCTCATCCTGCTGTGGGGGTTGGTTCCTGTGCTGCCTGACACACACAAAAAGTAGAAAACTTATTGCACCAGAGCTTTATAGGCACAGGAAAAGCGAAGTGTGGTTCACATTCCCCCAGCACAACCCTGCAAACCATGGATTGTACTTAAGTGGCATCTTGCATAAACAGGATGGCTTCCTTTATGCAATGAGACTCCCCCCCTCTCGTCCCCATGTTCTGGGTCCCCCCCCCCCCATCCTTTGGAGCAGGCTTGGCTTCTTCATTGAGTTATAAGGGGGCCGTTACTTGTCTCAAGGACTTTTGTAGCATGCAATTGCCCCCAGTTTGCACCTATGTGAATTCTTTATTTTGCAATGGTGATGATAATGCCTTTGTATTTTCATGCTTTGGTAGAGCATGCTGTGAGGTCATTTATGCACTCAGCCCGCTTGCTGATTCATTCTTAGAGGAGCACACATCCTGGAGATTTCCTTTTGTTGAATTAGCTTTATGCACACTAGTCCCCGGATTTTCACCTCCAAAATGAAATTGACTAGGGCCGATGCATTTATAAATAAAATAAAATAAGTGCCAGTAAAACAATAAACTTCCCCCCAAAAAAACCCACAGCCCACATATCAATAAAATACTAAAAAAAGGGGGGCACAACACAAACTACACCTTAAGAAAAGAAAAGCAGCCTTGAGTTAGGGAAAGGAAACACAAACAGCAGTTACAGTCAAGCCTTGCTGGAAAAGAAAGGAGTTTAATTAGCCATTATATTGGATTTACCTAGAAGAGGCGTGAGAAATGAAGCCCCTAGAACAGTGTTTCCCAACCTTGTGCCTCCAGATGTTTTTGGCCTACAACTCCCATCATCCCTGACCACTGGTCTTGCTAGCTAGGGATGATGGGAGTTGTAGGCCAAAAACATCTGGAGGCACAAGGTTGGGAAACACTGCCCTAGAACATACCATTCTCAGACCAAGAGAAGATTGGTTCTCATTCTTCATTCTAATAGGAAGCACTGTAAGGCTGCCATTTACTCCACTTCCCTGGTGTTTCCAGTTAATTTCCGCCTTATATTTGAGCTTTCACACACTGCAAAAGTCTCTTCCGGAAATCTAATCTACATTTTGATTTTGTTCTGTGAACCACCCTGAGACCTCCGGGTATAGGGTGGTAAAGGTAAAGGTAAAGGGACCCCTGACCATTAGGTCCAGTCGTGGCTGACTCTGGGGTTGTGGCGCTCATCTCACTTTATTGGCTGAGGGAGCCGGCGTACAGCTTCCGGGTCACGTGCCCAGCATGACTAAGCCACTTCTGGCGAACCAGAACCAGAGCAGTCCCTATTTATCTACTTGCACTTTGACGTGCTTTCGAACTGCTAGGTTGGCAGGAGCAGGGACCGAGCAACGGGAGCTCACCCCGTCATGGGGATTCGAACCGCTGACCTTCTGATCGGCAAGTCCTAAGCTCTGTGGTTTAACCCACAGTGCCACCCGCATCCCTGTATAGGGTGGTACATAAATAATAATAATAACAACCACCACCACCACCAAATAAATCACAAGTTAGAGCTCACTCTGGAGTTATCTTCTTGAAGAAGAAAAAATCCGCTTCCAAGTCTGGAATACGTTTGCAAGCCTGGACGTTTTGCATAAGGTCGAGGAGATTCAGAGTCCCTTTACAGACCTACGGTATATTGCTGTCAAGTGGAGCAGCAGAACCTGGCTGGAGCCTCTCACCAGTCTGCTGACCCTGTCGGCCACCTCTCTTTGTGTCCCCATCTCCCCTCCTGCCTTGCTTGCCTTACTGCTGAGGATGGACAAAGAGCTTTTCAGTCCATCTATGCTTCTCACTACCACCAGAAGCAAGGGCATCACTCACCAGGCTTCCCGTCTGTACTCACCTGCAGGGTCTGGGTGAGGCTCCACTTGTAGTTTTCCTAAAAGAAAGCCACTTGTTTTAAGCTGGTAGTGTACTGGGCCTCAAAGTTTTAAAATGCAGTAAAATACAGATTTCCCCATTCCTAAACAGGCTTATGAACCTACCGTTGCAATACTTAGGAAGGCCACTTATGTATCTCCAAAAAAAGAGAAGAGGATTTACATAAATCTGGTATGTGAAAATTTGGAAATAATTACTGTGATTTAAATAGAAATGCAATGCATCTCACCATATTAGGGACCAAGAGACTTGTGTGCTTACTGGGTGGTAAGGGTTGACGGACAGCTTCAAGGCCTCTGCTCTCCTTTCTTTCAACCAATCACAGACAGCCCTCTCAAACAGAGGACTGTCCTCTATAATGTAGGACATATGCCCCCTTGCAAATAGTCCTATGGCAGGATTCAAACAGCTGTACAACTGGCTGGGCTGGCTCAAAGGGAATGTGGGCTTGTGTTTCTTGAAAATGAACTCTCCATGCTGTTGGCAAACCTCTTTTGAAGGAAATTTACCGAAGCAGTTTGCAATATGTGACTCTGTGGGTGTGCATGTGTCTCTGATCTGCAAAATAATAATAATAATAATTATTATTATTATTATTATCATCATCATCATTACAGATCCCATTGGGCATTTCCAAATGCTCAGGGGCAAACATAACTGTCAGGGGCTCAGGAGCAGAGGCACAGGAGGGGGAGGAAATGGAGAGCGAGGGAGAGGAATCCGAGGGGAGCGTAGGAGAAGATGACAGTGGATCGGAAGATTCACAGAAGGGGGCGCCGGTGGCCAGGGCAAGGGGGGTCCCAAGGGGGACACTCCAGAAACAAGGGGCCAGCGGGGACTCCCAGAGCAGCAGTTGGAGATCAGGACCAGCTTCCCCACCAGAGCATAGTGGGGGGGAAGAGTCCCAAGTATCGGGGCCAGTGCATTCCCCACCAGGGAGAGAAGACGAGGCAGAGCTGACCACGCCTCCATCGGAGAGTCGGACAACGGAGGGGAGGTCAGATCCGGCCAGTATCCCGGAAGAGGGAAGCAGTGACAGAAGTAGTGTAACGGTTAGGAGAAAGGTCACTGGGTTGGCGCGAGAGGCAAGTTCAAATGTACAGGAGCGCGGGACAGCAGAGAATGAGGATTGGGAACCGGGTCCTAAAGCCCGCCGGAGGGAGGGGGAGGAGCTAAGCGACTCAGCGTCGGAAGAGTCCAGAAAGGGCAATGCCCCAGCGGGCAGGAGGACCCAGAGGAGGAGAGAGCAGCGGAAAAGGTGGAGCAGGGCTAGGATCTTAAACTGGTGTCAAAGGGGAGGAGACTCAGACGGGACTTCGCCGATCTAGGGTTTAAGACGTAGGGCTGCGCGCTGCGGCTTTGAAATGGAAACTGAACTTCAATAAAGACTTTTGTACATTACGACAGCCTAGCGTTGGTCCTCTGTGAGCTGGGACCTAGAGGCAGCTCTGACAATAACATAACTCTTTGAGCCCTGACCTATAAATAGATAAACATAGCATGATATCTAAAGTGGAATTACCTGGGAATTACAGATATTTATGTAATCATGTGGGATAGAAATTTCATCTCCCCCTGAACCTCCTTGGAGAAAAGCAACTTTCAGAATCCCTAAGTCACCTGCTGTAATAACAATTGTCTCAGGCTAAAGTCCTATTTACACGGGGGTGGGGGGCAACCCAACTACCCCCACCAAGTAAACAGAGCTAGGATTGGGCTTGAAGGATTTTAAATAGAGATGGCGTACACACCATACAGTTAAAGCCCTCATCTCAAGAATCCTGGGAACTTAAGAGTGCTAGGAATTGTAGCTCTCTGAGGAGTAAACTAGATTCCTCAGGCTTCTTGGGGAGAGGGGAGAGGGGAGAAATGTGCTTTAATTGTATTGTATGTAGGCAGTCAGAGTTAGAGTTCAGGATTTATGTCTGAAGGAACACAGCGACTTGCTACAACCAAATAAAGGAGAGCTGTGTTTCTGGATCTGACTGGTCCTCAGGTTAAGACACATCAGCATTTGGAATTTTCCTCTTCACAGGCTCTTTTTAGCAGCTTACAAGGAGGTGTAACACGTAAAACAATGAAACGTAAATCAGCCCCAGAGCTCATTCATCCAGTTCATGCTTTTTCTGTCACCTAAATGCTGAGGTGTTCCAAAGCCTTTGGTCTCCATGGCAAACATTTTCTCCCTCTTTTGTTACAGCCAACAGCAAATATTTGTACAGAGTGAAATGTTCAGCCCCATATATTTATGGACCTGCCATCTGCTGAGGGGAGCCACCACCCACCTGGTAGGAGACGGATACAGGCTAAGGACCTGTTCCGTCAGTTTTCGACTCTCTGCATCCCTGTCCGTGTGCAGTTCTGAAGCTGGAGGAGTTTGTTTGCTTCCTGTTCAGATTACAGGCTGCCGATAAGAGGAGGAAAGAATGTGGTGCGCGCAAATTTGCTTGGGAATCGTATCAAGCCTTATCCCACACCCCGTTCTGCACACATCATTTTCAGTCTGAAACAAGTTCTTAGCTGTGTCGTGGAAGGAAAACTCGGCACAGTGGAGGGGCATGTCCTTTTGTAGGCATTTACAACAGCTCTCTGCAGGAGTTACAGAGAAAGTGTAAAGGAAGCATGTGGTGGGTGGAACAGGGACTAGCGTGCAAACTCTGCCCTCCCCGCCCCCATTGCCATTCCTATTACCTTACAACTCATAGAAGGAACCTGTCTACTGAAGCAGGCAGCCTATTGTACTGCTGGAGACTCCACGTGCATTTTTAGAATGCACAGAAAAAGAGTCTTTAGGACTATGTGTTTCCTTTAGGTCACAACTGCACTGCACATTAACAGCACTCTTATACTATTTCAACAGTCATGGAGAATCCTGGGAACTGTAGTTTGTTGAGGGTGCTATGCATGCTGTAAGCATGCCCAGCTGATTGTTGGATGGGCGAATGGGAAACCAGGAGGAAGGGAAAATGAAAGAGAGGCTCTTGAAAGAGGACATGGGTGGTTGGCTGGAACTCTGAATAGGGCAGCTGAACTGGTAGAGCAGGAGATTCTTAATCTCAAGGTTGTGGGTTTGAGCACCACATCGGGCAAAAAATTCCTGGATTGGACTAGATGATCATCGTGGTCTCTTCCAACTCTACAGTTCTGTGGTTCTATGATTAGGAATGTTCAACGTTGCTGCATTTTGTTGCAACAAGTCCCCCTGTTACCTCCATTCCTAATATTCAGGGCGCGAGCCAAAACAGCACCATCAAGAAAACACTGGCAGTATTAAGATAAATTCAACAATGTAAACAAGTTTTGATGGATGCAATACTGGAATACTGAATGGTATAGTTTTTGTAAAATATGCAGGGATTTATGATATGTAAAATGAACCATGGAAAGAGAAGAAGGGAAGTCATTGATATCTTAAGGATGTAAAATGCGCATTTTAAACAGTAAAACAGAAAACTTAATAAAATTATACGCAAAATAGCACCATCAATGTTTAACAGGCATGGAAGAAGTTTCGCAAAAGTACAAAAACACTTTAGAAAAAAATATAATTGGAAGAGATGTGTGCCCCCCCCTCAATAAAACAGGCCAATGAGTGGCTGTGGGATCCTGACTACTGGTTATGGGGCAGAGCAGAACGGAGGCACAGAAGAGAACAAGAGGATTCCATAGTCAACCCACCTTTTGTTCCAAGCTTCAGTTGATAATTCTAATTCTTATTCTACAGAAATTCCACAAGAGGGTAGAAGTGCCATCAAGTCAGTCTACAAGGGACAAACTTTAAATGTGATCAAAGAACAATAGGAACTCTCTTCCCACATCATAGGACAAAGGGGCAGTGGGTGCAATGAGCCAAAGTGATGAGTGATTGAGACGGCTGCTCTGTGTGGATGCAGTTTGAAAAAGAAGAAAAACATTGATTTGTTGCATCTATTCTAGGAAGATGAGAATCTCCAAAGAAACGCACTGCTGCTTAAGCACCCTCTGAGTAGGTGCCCTGCCTGTCTTGTTTACGTCTCAGGAGATGTTGCCTTTCCCCATTATATCACAATGACCTGTGCTGTTGACATGTCTGCTTCTTTCCTTACTCTTGTTTCTCTGGCTCCCGCTGTCTGCTTCAGAATGCAGAATTGAGAAGACTCCTTCATAAGAGCCCCATCGTCTGTTTTAGATGGATGCAGTCACTGTTGGTGCTTGAGGCTGAACGGAGAGGTTTAGAATGGCCACTTGGTCACAGAACAACTAGGTGGTGGTGCGGAAGCGGAGAAAAGGATTTAGATGTTACTGAATAAGAGTAGATGGAAGGGCTTCCGAGTGGGAATGTGGTTTAACAAGTAGAATAGTTGTGCTTAAAAGGTCTGGAGCAGAGAAGTTGTTTCTTTCCCAGTGATTTCTGCTTGGAGAAACCTCCATGTGAGTACAGTGCCCACCTGTGGCACTGATGGGGACTGCACATCCTCTGTGCCAGTGTTTCTCAAACAGCCTTGGGTCACTTTCAGGTGGGTCACAGCCTGCCCAGTGCCCCCTCCCTTGCCTGCCACACCCCCAAGCTTTGCAGTTTCAGATTTGATGAAGGGTGCTTTGAACTATAGTTGGAAACAAGAGGCAGAAATTATTAAACAAACCAACAACACCGAAGAGAGGTCTGAAGGATTCGTTAGCAGTTTATTATTTTATTTGGGGGGGGGGGGTTCCATAGAAAATTCAAATAATTTGGAGTAATTTGTGCAGATAACACAACCAATTCCTTTGCAGAACAACTAAGGTTGTGCTCTTAAGCCACCTATTAAGAAGTCAACCCCACTGAAATCAGTGGAAATGATTTCTGAATAAACTTTCCTAGGACTGCGTTGTATGAAATTGATCTTCCGCTCATTCACACTATCTTAGCAAATGCAGATTGCAATGAAATCTTCAAGATAACTCTGCACAAAAGCCTATTTCTACACAGCATTATAAAGACTGGGAGCTAACTACTGTAAATTAATGGACATACGAAATGCAGCAGTAGATTCTCATCTAGGTAACCAGGAATACGAGAAGCATCACTGGAAAAGAGAAATACCTTTTCATCTCCAGCACGCCTATGCTAGAAGCAGCTCCTAGCTATTTAGATTGCAGAACCTGCACTGGTTTGCACTAGTTTCTAATAATCCAGCATGGACTGATGCTCATCTGTGCATCTTGTATGGTTGGGATGCACTAAAACAGAGCATTTTGCACCCTAGGTTGAAAACTATGGGAGCTTCCAGTGTATAGTTATACATTTATGCTAATATGTTTGCATGGGCATTGTATGAAATTGCCAGCTAGTGGCTTTCAGGATGGGTGAATCTGTCAATTTCCATTTCTCTGATCTTCTGTAATCTTAAATTCAGTTCTCCACATTTCCATGTATATAAAATTCACCAGCATTTTCATGCTAATTGATCCAAACAGATGCATTCTTGTGCATAATTTCCCCTACTATACACATTTCTGCAAAGCAGTTTCCCCCATCCTAACATACTTTGTATCTTATTTTCACAAATATAAGCATTGCTATGTATGCTTTCCTCCAACTGCAGATTCTCAAACTGTGGAATGAGACTCTGTGGGAGGGGAGTATTGTGATATGAAGTTACAGGAAGGGAAGGATCCTGAGGTAAAACTGTGCCTTCATTCTCACTAACTGAGGTTTGATACTGCATCCATGGCCACAACTGCTCCATACTTTCAAAGCATCTTGATGCCCCTTTGAACAGTCATGGCTTCCCCCAAAGAATCCTGGGAACTGTAGTTGATTAAATTTGCTGGGTGTTGTTAGGAGGCCACCTATCCCCCTCAGAGAGCTAAGATTCCTAGAATTCTGCGGAAAGGGGGATAGACTGTTAAGCCACTCTGAGAACTATAGCTTTGTAGGGGGAATAGCAACTCTCAGCACCCTTAACAGACTACATTTCCCAGGATTCTTTGGGAGAAGCCATGACTATTTAAAGTGGCATGATACTGAAGACTACTACTACTACTACTACCACCCTTGGAAGAGGCAAGATAGGCCTGGAATGGGATAGCGGCAGGTTGGGAATAAAATTCCAGAGAGCGAAAAGAGAGATGGGTCATATAGACACTTCTTGATTCACATTGCCTCCCTGGGGTGCGATGATCTCACCGCTGCGCTTATAGTTCAGTCTGAACAAGACGCAATGCTTTCTTCATGTTCTCTATTACTGAAAAAAAGGAGAGAAAAAGATAGTGACGTGAATGATGATCACGGTTAAAAATAGAGAAAAGGAACTACCAAAAATCCTGCTGTTTTCCCCACCCCACTGACCTTTGGAAGCAACAGCTGGGATCTTCTTGCACATGGAGAGCAAAACAAAAGAGCCCAGAAATGCTTTGAGCTCCATCCAGTCAAGTGCAGGTGCAGGTGCAGTACAGCCACATACCAATTAATCTCCGCCTGGGCCCAACAGACCTCTGTTTGTTCTCCCTGTTCCCAGAAGGGGCCAGTGCGGGGAAGGGGAGAAATGTGCTTGGCTCCCCATATCCGGATCTTGTCTGAACCACAACCATAAAAGGGTGGCGCGACCTTTTCACAATCGTCAGGAACTTTCCTTGGAAGGCGCTTTAGCAACTGTGTGGCTCCGGGAGGCCATGTCTGTAGCTGTGGGAAGTGGCAGCGGCCAAGGTGCAGGGGGAGGGATTGAGTGGGTGGAGGGGACAAGCGACGGAGGCAGAGGGGATGGTGGAGGCATGGTGCATACAGGCGCCTATTTTTCTTGAAAAAACCCTCTCTCTCTGATCGGAAGGTCAGGGCTTTGAATCCGCTTGATGGGGTGAGCTCCTGTTGCTCTGTCCCAGCTTCTGCCAACCTAGCAGTTCAAATATATATACAGTGGAACCTCTACTTACGGACATAATCAGTTCCGGAGGTCCATCCGTAAGTTGATCTGGGTCGCTGGTAGAAGCGCCATTGTGCGCAGGTGCATTCAGTGGCGGCACGCTTCTGAGCATGTGCAGACAGTGTCAGCCTCTTCTGCACGTGCGCAAATGGCAGAAGCCGCTTCTGCACATGTGCGAATCGCTGCAAACCCAGCATTTACTTCCAGTTTTGCCGTGGTCGCAGCTTGATCGGGCCCAAGTAGAGGCGGTCATAAGTAGAGGTTCTACTGTATATATATGCCACCAGCACAAGGATAGCAGTGCACTGCTCCCCTGGCCAATGTCCATATGCTCAGCACATCTGAAACGGCAACCTGTGCGTGTAAGTATATGAAAGCTCCCCTTTGAATGCTGCACATGCAGACATCAGGGGATGGGGCCAGTAAAGCATACAGACATTAGTGCTGTGCTGTCAGCTGTCCTCAAAATTCTAGAATTTCTTGCTTTAATGGAAATGCACATGTCCAGGAAGGCTGCAGAGTGCAGACCACTGCTGGGATGATATGTAAGGTGAAAAAAGGAACCTCATTGTTGGTCCTACAACAATAGGATTCAGAATGCAGCAGTCTGATTGGTCCACAGGAGCCACCCAATCCAGCTCCAGGTGGAAGTGAATCCGCAACCTGATTGGCCTACAGGAAAATCCTGGAATTAGCCAATCACGTGGGGCCCACTGTGTAAATAATGTATATAAAGCAGACATTCTGGGGGAACTTCCATTCCTCTTCACCACTATGAGCTGAATAAAGAGCATGAAATCCACTCTCGACTCCGAGTATATTTCACACATAAACACCCCTTGGTTTCTTCAAAAGTAAGGCGAGCAAGACAAAAAATCCTGCACCCAACCTGTGAGAGTTTCTGTAACATTTTCTTCCCACTTTGATAATTTTTGAAAGCCATTTCTTTTCTCATTAATTAATAGAGGGTTGTTGTTTTTTAGTTGTTTTTAAAGTGCAGGAGGTAATTTTTTGGCACAGCAGTAAGCAGAAAGTGCAGACCTGCTTCTCACTCTGGGTATTTTGTAATCTCCTGGAGGGGTTCACCTGAGCACTCCCTGTATGGACAGCACAAACATAAGCTTGTTTTGAGGGATCAACTCACAGACTGGCAGGTCTTGAGGCTCATAAGTATAGAGTCGATTAGAGTATCTTCCAGTGATATCAGCCCTTACCGTGAGAGAAGGATCTGGAAAAGCAAACAAAATATTGTAGTCATCCCTGATATAACAGCATCATACTCTAATTTCATGCTAAGAGCTAGGAATTAAGATTTTTGTAGGCTGTTACTCAGTAGTCTGTAATGAAATTAATTTTAATATGGCTCAGTCTAGAGTCTGATTCCGGTTATGGTTCTCAGGGCAAGGACAAACCATAGTTTGCTGGTTTGGATGTAATGGCAAACTATGGCTTTCTGAACACCTGGACATTACTAATTAATTAGTACAGCACTTGAAGGAGACGGAAGCAGAGGGATGAGAGAGCATGTGTGTAAGAACTTGTTCCTATAGCACCAAACAATAGATTAGTATTAAGTGTGAACCAACCCATTGCACAACAGTGATGGACGGTTGGGATGTGGGTAGGAATCTATCTTGGCTGTCTCTTAGTTGAAGACCCAGGTCATTGAGCCTGAGCTTCCACCGCTGCCACCTGCCACAAACCATCAGGAGGTTTAACAAATTGAAGGACAGTATCCTCTTTCTATGCTCTTCCCAATGGCAACATGCAGATGGGGACAGATTTACCTGCTTCAAGTCATTTACATACTGTCTTCTCTTGTATATTATTTACTACAAAGCTCGATGACTAAGCTCTTTAGTGATGAAACATCGGGTTACCAGAACAACGTCCGAGCACTGAACCACTGGTATGTCACAAATGGACTCTGTGTTTGCTATTGTTTAAGATAAAACTTATTTGGGAAAGAAACTACCTTTGCCATTTTTATGGATGTTTAGTGTTTGTTTACAGATAGGTGCCTTGGTGATATTATCTTGTGTTGATTGCAGTAGTCATTGTATCACCACCCTGTTCATTGCAGGGGGCCTTCTCTGTGGTGGTGCCTGCCCTGTGGAATGCCCTCCCATGAGATGTCAAGGAAATAAACAACTATATGACTTTTAGAAGATTTCTGAAGGCAGCCCTGTTTAGGGAAGTTTTTAGTGTTTGATGTTTTATTGATGTTTTAATTATTATTATTAATAGTCTATTGGGAGCTGCCCAGAGTGGTTGGGGAAAACCCAGTCAGATGGGCGGGGTATAAATAAATAAATAAATATATTATTATTATTATTATTATTATTATTATTATTATTATTATTATTAATTAAACAAACCAACATTGGCAAGAGTGGCAGCAACAACAGCAGATATGTACTATGCTTATGATACTACTGTATTCTCTTGTTAATTATGCTCTTTTAGATGAGTATTTTGTATCCCTTTAGTTTTGTTTTCTTTTGAAATCTTTCAGATAATCTTTTTTTTTTGTTAACTTTGTTGTGTTAAATGTGCATTCTGTAGTTGACCACCTTTGCAATGTTTTGTAGAGATCTGCTGCTGCAATGTTAGGCATGTATTTATTTTAAGTTTACATTACTGCTAGGAGCAGGTGACTTTCACCTTCCCTTCACCACCCCTGGACTCTCCTGCAGTGTCAATCAGCTGCTGGAAAACCTCATGCTTCATTGAGATGAGGTTACATTTTAGGGTCATAGTCACATCCAACACATACCTACAAACATGATTCGAGGCACATATTGTCCATCAGGTGACATGTTCTTGTCTGTTGTTTCATGCTGGCAGGGGGGAAAAAGAAAAGAATGCATACCATCTTAACCTTTAGCACTAAATCAAGCATTGTAACTACAAACAATAAGTTTAATCTGTGCATTATATGTGCGCACCATCAGATTAAGCATGATGAAGTTATTCTGGCACATCTCTTGAATTTCTTGATTGTCCACGAAAACCTTCTTCAGTGCTGGAGAGAGCAAAGGAAGATCGTCATTCCAAGTGCGAAATACAACAAATGCAAAGAAAGTAGGCAAGCATTCCTCTTTATTAGTGTGTCTTGGACTCTGCTGAACAGCAGTCTGAAGGGGGAGAAGGCAGAGTCACTCCACTTGCAGCTGATCAGCCTTCAAGGACACAGAGGAGAAGAAGGCACTAATGAGAACCAGCTGGCTTCGGCCTTCTCAAGCAGAGATTACAGCAGCAGTCAGATGCTGGCAACAACTCTTGTAGCTCCTGGCCCTACCTTGCTGCTTCCTGCTTGTCTTGACCCCATGATCATCAGATTCCCTGACCCCTGGACCATCTGACCACATAGATTGCTGTTTGCCCAATCCTTGGACTGGACCTGACTTGGGTTGCTGACTTGCCTGACCTCCAGGCAAGTACACCTCAGAGACTCTTCTGGTTGGCTGGCCTCCCAGCTCCACTGAACTCTGCATGTTGTTGCTCTACAACGAGACTACAACATAGAGCAATACAAAATAGAACCATCCATTGTGGTCATATCTTCCATGACCCCGTCTTCCTCTTCACAACAGAAGACACAACAGGCACCCCAGTCAAAGACTTTCCCACCAAGGTAAGGGACATTGTATTTGTATTTGAATTAGAGTAAGGTTACTAGATGTCCCCGTTTCCTGGGGACAGTCCTCTGATTTACAAATCAGTCCCAATGCAAAATCCTATCATTCCTAGTGAAGTTGAAAAATGTCCCCGGATTCATTGAAAAAAATCTGGTAACCTTAAATTAGAGTCAAATGTGTATCCTGTTTCTATTTTGCAGGGAATATGCAAGCAGCCACCTGAAGTGCATCACACAGTAGAATCATTTATGTTTGCAGAGAGATACAAGAAATTGTTGCTTCAAATCAAACATGCATGATTTACCTTGACAATACGGGCAATCTTCCAAATGGTGAATGACCATCAGTGGCTTATTACTTTTCCAAGGAGAGAAAAAAACATATTAGGTTAAATGCAGATACATTTTTCTATCATAAATGGGATGATGGGCAAATGGTGTGGCAATGAATTAAGTAACGATTACAAAGTACATTGAACAGGCTCAGAGAAATCCTCTGCAAAGGGACAAGAAAAGTAAGCAGTGTACGTTTGTTTACGCCGTCCCATAGTAGAATTCCCCTCCCTGACAGGCGCTGGTGAAACATGAAACCTGCAGAGCAACTATAAGAGCCATATTTGAATGTCTGATATCTGTTGAATGGTCTCTTTAAATCTGAAGGTTCATTATTGTTCCACAAGATGTCTTTAAGGGCCAGAGCAAATAACATGATCTAGTTTTACAGCTGTGAAACAGTATAGCAGGTACTGCTAAGTTGTGTTAATTAAGCTGTGTCAGCAATTGGGCATAGTATATAAAGAGCAGCACCTAGCTCTCTCAGTACCCTGGGGGATGGGTCATGCTTATTGATATATTTCGTGTAAAGGAGTTTTCGTTATTGTTATTAAAACCTAGCTAAAGTTATTTTGCGTTCCTTGTAATGTAAGGTGTCCCCAGCAAGCTCTCTACAGCGCAACTAATCTGCAAATAGCCAACAATACCACCTTCCATATTTCATCTCAAGACTTCTACCTCATACATAAAGCCCATAACAATTTGGAAATAAATTATGTGAAAGATTACTTACTCCTCTATCAACCTATAAGATCCATTAGATCACTGGGGGGAATTTTACTAATGGCACCACACCTAACAGCAAGGGTGGGGAGCCTTTTTGACTGTGACCCCACCCCATGGGCCAACTTTGAAACATGGGCGGGGCAACCCATCTGTCATTCACACGATGTCATCATGATGCCGCACGATTGACAGGTGGATTATCCCGCCCACCTGCCAAAATCCCTTGTGCGGGGTTCCCAAGCTTGGGAAGCACAGCTCCAAGGGTGTTGCCAGCCCTAAGCTTTGCAAGTCTCCCCACGCTGCTCCTTTCCACCCCAGATGGAAATGGAAAGGAGCCACACTGAGCAAGTTTTCCCTTGCTGCTGCTTTTGGAAACTGAAAGGAGCTGCATGCGGCTGCTTCAAAGTGCAGCACTGGGAGGGAGAATCAGCTTCCATTGAATGGAAACTGCTTCCCCATCCTTGAGGTGTCGGAGATACAGTGGTACATGGAGTTACAGAGGCTTCAGGTTACAGACTCTGCTAACCCAGAAATAGTACCACGGGTTAAGAACTTTGTTTCAGGATGAGAACAGAAATAGTGCTCCGACGGTGCGGCGGCAACGGAAGGCCCGATTAGCTAAAGTGGTGCTTCAGGGTAAGAACAGTTTCAGGTTAAGTACGGACCTCCGGAATGAATTAAGTACTTAACCCGAGGTACCACTGTATATGCATAATTCTTACACTGTCAGCCTAGAAGGGATGTTTTGTTAGAGCAAACTTCCTTCTCCCAAACAGCTTCAGGGATGGGATCTTACCTTTGTTTTGCCTGGTAGAGCCCTTCTTCATACGTTTGTACCCAAGTTATATCATCTCCCCATCCTGGAACAACAGATTCAATGTAGATCACTGTCCATTCAGTCATCCAATATATTTTTCAAAGTAACCTAAGCCAACAATGAAAATTGCAAATGTCCACCCTTTCCGTCTTTTTATAGAGGCTGATCAGTAGTTTGTACGTTATCCTGTCTGTTATTAGGCACCACTTTCCTCATGACATTTTTGGCACATACCAGGCACACATATATTAAGGTGAGAGCATGTGAGACAGTGTTTTCACACCATTTGAAAAACCAACCCACCACCATATTCAAGGAGACGGCACATTCTTCTAGGGCCTTCTCGGTGGTGGCGCCTGCCCTGTGAAACACCCTCCCACCAGATGTCAAGGAAATAAACAACTACCTGACTTTTAGAAAACATCTGAAGGGAGCCCTGTTTTGGGAAGTTTTTAATGTTTGATGTTTTATCATGTTTTTATATTCTGTTGGGAGCTGCCCAGAGTGGCTGGGGAAACCCAGCCAGATGGGGTGGGGTATGAGTAATACATCATCATCATCATCATCATTATTTAGGTTAGAGTCTGGATTAAGTGATGCTTTCAGGCTAGAACCAGCAAGCAATGGTGTTCATCTTTCAAACCACCTTCCTGATCCAGTGGTTCTTTAAATAATAATAATTTATTTATCTTTAAAAATTTCCATAGCTCGTTAAACACCTACTTGTTTTGAATGAACTTTAAAAAGTAATCAGATTGTGCAGGGATCCAAGAAGAGAGTGACACTACAGTACCTCTGGAGAGTGTCTGGGGAACTCTTTTTTCCTTTTTGATTGCCATTGCAAAATTGGAGGAAACAGCAATTAGCATGAAAGATAAGCCCAGCGCTGAGTGCATCTTTGTCTTCTTTCAACCCTCTTCAAGATAGACCTTGATAAATGGAAGAGAAAGTCAATGTTTTAAGCTGGTATCTTCCTGAGAAGCTGTGCTTGTATGTGTTCTGATAAGATACTTTTTTTATTCTAAGAAAGAGATACGAATTTCCTTTAACGAACTACTGAAACCTAACCCTCGTATTAATGAAAAAAGAGAGGCAGATTACGCTGAATGATTAATAGTGATTTCAGGTTCATTTTATTTTTTGCCCATTAACACAATATCACTAAGAACAATCCCTCTGATTCTTATGAGCAGATGGTGACCAGGAAATGTATACTTGTCTGATATTCAAAAATCTCATTTTGTAGGGAAATGTTTGAATTATCGAAGGTTAATTTTGCATTTTAAAATAGTAGTAATTTAATACAACCCCCTCACTCTTGTTTTATGGAACATGAAATGTTTAACGGAACTGAAATGGCTCAGTTTGGCTCAGTCAGTAGAGTGTGAGACTCTTAATCTCAGGGTTGTGGGTTTGAGCCCCATGTTGGGCCAAAAGATTCTTGCATTGTAGAGGGTTGGACTAGATGCTCCTCGTGGTCCCCTCCAACTCCACAGTTCTACGATGCTAGGCACAAAAAAATGCCACAAAGCTTCTGACGATAGCTGTGATTTGAATTCATTTTTCTCCCACATCTAACCAGAAATGCAAATGCTAGGCTTGCCCAATACTAGGCAGTGTTAACAACAACAACAATAACAACAACAATAACAATATAATATATAAACCCATAGGAACTTGGTTGACCTTCTTGTTGAATATTCAAAGGAATGTTTCCTTTCATTGCACCAGCCCATTTCATGTTAAATTATGTGTTTCCATATATGGTTCCGTAAAGAAACAATTGCAAATTTCATTGAGCAATTAATCTCCGCTGTTCGTTCTTTTCTTTTTTAACAAGACCTGGACAAAATGGGCCATTTGTAAACATGGCTGGTCGCAGCACAATCTTGTAATCTCAGAAGTTGGTCTCCCTTGAGTTCAGTGGGGCTGACCCAGGGAAAGGTGGACCTAAAATTGCAACCTGAATTCTGCTAATATTGGCAAATTCTCTCAAATGCACTTTGAAAGGGTCACAACAGATCGTAGTCGCAAACGTCTACTGAGAAGTTGTCACAAGATTCTGCTGTGGCTTCTTCATTCTCCAGAAATTCTGAAATTGTAGAAGTATTTGCTTTTGTAGACAAGTAAAATACTTCATTTAAGAGAACTGATGCAATTTATCCATATTTTCTCTGAAGTAAGTCTCCAAAGTGTTTACTCCTAGATAAATTGGTATGAGATTGCAGCATTAAGCTATAATCCTGTACACTCTTAACTGGGAGTAAATTCTATTGAGCTTAATTGGATATACGTCTGAGTAGACATGCATAGGATTGCGCCATTGACTCCAGTTGTATGGGATGGCTCCTTCCTCCATTTGTTCTCAGCCAAGAAATCTCTCCTGGGGACAAAAATGTTAGCTCCAAATTCTCTGCATTATTACGGATAAAAGGAGACTTTAAACAATCAATATTATCGCTGTCAGATGCAGAGGTTAGTAACAGCAAGCACTAAGCACACCTGTTTAAATAAGAAATTAAAGAAATTTCTTATTAATATCTTATTAATTAAAAAAATTAATAAGATATTGTTGAGAAACCATTTCCGATTTGCAAAGACAAAGCTCACACCAACCATGGCAGACAAGATGCTTCAAAGACACACAAATCACTAGCCGCTAAACTTTACCCTGGCATTAAAATATAATTTTCTTTTTAAAATGAAACATGTTTCTCATTGGGAAAATCTCCCACCTTCTTCCTTAATACAAGTAATAACTGCTGCTATTGGAAACCTTTGACCCCACCCTGGATAAACACAGTCCCATTGTCAGCAAGTTTTTACAACACTATGAAATCTGCTTCAAATACAGGTATTGCATCCAAGAGATGCCCCTTAGTGAATATTTCACAGAAAATGGGTAGACCATGTGTAACTTCTTCCTGCCCCGGTTTATTTGCTTCTTTTGTTTAAGGTAAATTTGCAATTAAAAGATGTTAAAAATTCTGGATTTTGCTCACCGGAGCTGATCAGTTGCACTGGCGAAAATTCCTTGCCAAGGAAGCAAATGTTTTAAAGTGGGTGTGATTTATAGATCTGAGAGCAGCTGACCTGCCTGGTCCCTTCATCCAGATTTTACAGCAGTATAGTTCCTTGAAAAAGGGATAGCAATGCCTGGCCCTGGCCCATCCTTCCCTCCCTCCTCCCTCCCTCCTTTCCCTAAACTTCTCACTGCTGCAAGTTCTCATCCTGGCATATTGAATGCTCAGATTTCTCTCCCCGTCTTTGCTTGTATCAGGTGTCATTGCATTGGAACGGAGGAAAAGTAGCGTTTTTGTGTGCATCTGTGGCTTTTCCTCCCAAATGGCTACAGCCTGGCTCCAGTTCAGTGAAATAAGAAACCAGCAATGAAAGTTGGAACTGGAGGTGCTATTGTTTCCAATGAATGGCTGAGTTCACTAGGACTCTGAGATTAGGGATGAAACTAATAGGAAGATACAACAGTTAGCCTTTGTGCAGAAAAAATGTAATTAAGAAATCAAGGTTAAAAAAAAAAGGTTTAACCGAGAAGGGGAGGGGGGGAAACCCAAAGTCCTCACCTTTCACAGAATAATGATTGAGCTATGGATGAGTAAGGAGGACGAGAGTTTTAAATGTGTTTTCTAATGCAGTTCTGCTGACTTCATTGTGCTTTTAACAGAGGGTTGTTTACTTTGGTTACACACCTATGTTATCTTTGCCCCTTTTTGTTGCTTGGAATACACTGACAATTGGGTCACCGATCAGGTGTCAGGAAATCCTGGATATGTGGGCAGCTCTCCCAGGTGGTGAACCTTTGAATTACAGGTGCCAGCTTTGCCACAGAAGTAGACTGAGTCCGCCTACCCAGGCTGCCTATTGGCTCTTCCTGGACAGGAAAGAGTATAAGAAGCCTTCCTGTTCCAGCTGACCATTGTGAATTTTTCTGTTCCTGAGCACTGATGTGTAGTTAGTTATTGCTGGTAACCGAGCCTTGTGAGGAGCAGTTGAAAGAGCTGGGTATGTTTAGCCTGGAAAGAGGTGACTGAAATAATAATAATAATAATAATAATAATAATAATAATAATAATAATTTATTTATACCCCACCTATCTGGCTGGGTTTCCTCAGTCACTCTGGAAGGCTTCCAACAAAATATTAAAATACAAAGCCTTTCCTCCTCCCAGGAGGGGAGGGGTTGTGATCGGGAGATGATTCCCACGTCATGCAGGGGGTGCTTCGCCCCCTGCTTCAACTCCAGGGCTGGTGCCACGCCCCTCCCCAGTTGGGCACCCAATAGGGAAGCTCGACGGGGGTGTGGTTTGCTGCTCAAACGCAGCCGCGCCAGCGATCCCCACCATTGCACACACATTTTCTTCGACTGAGCTGGGAGTTCCCCTCACAGCAGATAAGGCGGACCCTCAACGCATCTTACTTGCTTGGGTATAGAGCTTGACACAGCAGCTCAATCCGCCTGCTTGCCAGAGGGGAAAATAGTTGCCCTTAAGGAAACAATTCGTCAAACCCTTCCCAAAATAATAATAATAATAATAATAAGAAGAAGAAGAAGAAGAAGAAGAAGAAGAAGTCGCTCTTAGACAGGTCCAGTCCTTCCTAGATCATTTCAACCTCGCATGTAGAGTAGTTTCACCAGGCCGCCCACTTTGCTCCCACTTAGCCAGGCTGTCAGCAGGCCTCAAGCATCCGCACCATAGAGTAAGACTCCCCAAGTCGGTCAAGGCGGATTTTGAGATGTGGATCAGATTTCTGGAACACTACAACGGAGTCTCCCTATGGCAGGAAATCCTTAATTTGGCCTCTGATTTCCAGGTCCACTCCAATGCGGCAGGGTCTCTGGGCTTTGGTCTGTTCTTTAAGGGACGTTGGTGTGCGCAACAATGGCCAGCAGAGTGGCAAGGGCAGGCCATCATTCGGGATCTCACTTTTCTGGAGTTTTTTCTCATAGTTGTGGCGGTTCACATATGGACCGAGGAGTTCCGGAATTGTTGGGTGTGCTTCAGGACTGATAACCAGGCCGTGGTTAACATACTGGCTAGCAGTCATTGCGTTCTGAGAGGGGTCTTGCCTACTTCGATCATTTGTGCTCCGATGCCTTGCTTCCGGTCGTTAGCACCTTGGGCTCAGCTGCTGCCAGAACCCAAGGTCACCTACGGAACCTTGGAGACGCGAAGTGATCAAGGGAGTATTAGCGTCTGTTGCACCCTCTACCCTCAGGTCTTATAAGAAAGTATGGTGCGATTTCACAAGTTTCAGGTCCAAAGTATCATCCCTTTCACCTATCGTATAAAACTTAGGCCAATTTGCTGGTCCAAGTTTGAGGCCCGGCTGTTCTCTGCGGCATATGCTATAGCCTTCTTTGGTGCCTTGTGGTTTGGTGAGGTGGTAGCAGAAGCAGAAGTGGAACAACGCACAGCCTCCTCCTGGAGGACGTGCAGGTGTCCAGTTCAGGCGTGATGGTGCGGGTGCATCAGTCTAAGATAGACCAGGGCGGTAAGGGCACTGTAGTACAACTCATGGCCTCCGGTCAGAAGGGCCCATGCCCAGTAAAGGGCACCAGGCGATACCTTTACTTCAGACCTCCCGACCTTGGCCCGCTCTTCATTCATGAGGATGGATCCCGATTGATGAGGCACCAATTCACCAGGGTACTTTGCAAAGCGATAGATGCCTGCGCTTTCCCTTCCAAAGACTACGCGGCACATTCATTTAGGATTGGTGAGGCCACAATGGCCTCATGGGCCTTCCGGCAGACAGGATCAAGGAGATGGGCCGCTGGAAATCTAATGTCTACAAAAGTATTCTGAGAACGCTCCGCTTACCTGTCTTTTCTTTCTTTATTCTTAGCTGTCTTCGGTAGTCCAGTGTGGATTTGCGGCCACAGTATCGTGCATTGGGCCCGCCTCCAGTCAGCAAGTTCCGGCTTCATGCCTAATCTGGGGCTACCATCGTGGGTGCGAGTTTCCTGGTTGTCGAGAAGGGGCATGCGCTGGCAAGAACTCATGCCACTGCTGAAGGCAAAAGCTGCGCTGTTGGGCCCCCCTAACATTCTAATCATTCAGCTGGGTGAGAGCGACCTGGCTAGCAGGAAGATGGTGTTCATCTTTCAGATCGCGGAAACAACATATGGCTGGCTAACATATCCAATAGTCTTAGGGATTGGTTGCAGCTGTGAGGGTATTGGCGGCGAGCCTTTTGGCTCGGGTGCCGGTTAGGCATTGGAATGTGTTGTTGGTGTTTCGGGTGGCAAGGTGTGGCCATCGCCTTCCCCGACAATTTTGGGTATTCCTCTAAAGGAATCCGGCGGTCGTGGATCCTGTCCGATGCCTGTGTGGCGGGGGGCCATGGCACGACCCTTGGTGACATCAGGAAGAGAGCCTATAGTTGGATTAGCATCAACAGGCTTCCCCTACTGGTGAATAAACCCACCTCAGACTCACCCCTCTACGAGTGGGTGGAGTCTAATGTTCCGTGGTCCAATGCATAAGCCAGTACCTTCTCATATGCTGTAATCAATAAGGTTGTGGCCTTTACCTTACCCATTAACCTTACATTCTGTGTCCACGTGTCTTTATTCCCCAAGCGGGGATCAGGTCCTTGAATCACAATAGTCTGTTAAACATTAAAAACTTCCCTAAACAGGGCTGCCCTACAGAGCCCTTCTCATCTTGCAAACTCATAAATATGAACAACCTAAAGTAATGGTTGACTCCATTGAGTACAGTAAATATAATAAAATTAAGCATGTGTGTTTGATAACTGCTGAAGGAGAGCAAAAGTCTGTTCTCTTCCATATGATATGATAGCCACCTTCCATTATTATTATTATTAAAATTTCTATACCACCCTATCCTTGGGGGTCTCAGGGCAGTTCACATAATAAAATCAAGATATAAAACCACAAAATACCTAATAAAAATAAAAACAGCAACCCAATAACACCCCCCTCCCACACACAAAAACCACATTTTAAAAGGGCATAGGATGTAAATCGGATCAACCAAAGACCTGGTTAAAAGGGAACGTTTTTGCTTGGCGCCTAAGGTGTGTAATGATGGTGCCAGGCAAACTTCCCTGGGGAGAGCATTCCACAGACGGGGAGCCACTGCAGAGAAGGCCTGTCACATGGGCTGTAGCCCTGTAGCCAAGGGCTGTCACATGGAAGGGGGAAGCAGCTTGTTTTCTCCTGCTACAGAGGGTAGATTTCGAACCAATGGCTTCAAGTTACAAGAAAGGAAATCCTGATTAAACATCAGGAAAAGCTTTCTGACAGTAAGAGCTGTTCGACAATGGAATGGCCTCCCTCAGGAGGCTGTGGACTCTACTTCCTTGGAGGTTTTTAAGCAACGGTTGGATGGCCATCTGTCCTGGATGAATTAGTTGAGATCCCTGCATTGCAGGGGGTTGGACTAGATGTCCCTTGGGGTCCCTTTGAACTCTACAATTCTGATTCTTCTGGCTTACGCCTCCCTCCTGATTCGTCATCTATTTTATTTATTTATGAAATATTTATATACTGCTGTATCATTAAAAAACACACAGAGCGGTTTCCAAAATTATATATACTAAAAGCACACAAAAATTCAAAATGAAAGACCATCAACTAATCATTATTTCTTAATTGTCTGCATAAACCTGGTGGCATAAGAAAGTTTTCAGCAGGTGTTTAAAGGTTGAAACAGAAGGCACTCACTGAATCTGTATTAGCAGAGCATTCCACAGGACTGGACCAATGCGGCTAAGAGCAAGTTTTCTTGTTGACAGATGAGACTCGCCAACACTGAGACAACAACTGATGCTGCTCCAGATTATTTTAGTGGCTGATCTTAGATGTAAGGGCTTAGGCGATCCTAAGGTACCCTGGACCCACATTGTTCAGGGCTTTGAAAATGAGTATGAGGACCTTGAACTTGGCTTAGCAGTGGATGGGCAGCTGGTTCAGATCTTTTAACAAAAGCTGGCCAACAATCTGGCTGCCACATTCTGCATCAGCTGGTGCTTGTGAATCTGACTTGCTTTTCTAGCCTGACCCCTGGCTTGCCCTCTTGATGCATTCTTCTGTCCAGTATTTGCTGGCCTCAGAGCTCCTGATGATGCTTTGCTCCTGGCTCCCTTCAGGCAGCCCACAGCTCAGTCTTGACTTCAGGATCAAAAGAGCTCATTAAAAGGGTTCTTTCAGGCAGATATACAAGAAAGATGAACAATAGAATCTGGAGCATCGTAACACTGCATGAACGCCTACATAAATATTTCCTCTTGCAGTTCTTAGAGAAAACCCATAGAATTTAAGACTGAATAGCCGATTGTCCATATTTGAGAGATGATACCATGGACTGTGAGAAGGTGATTGCGTAGGGGAGGCAATTTCCTGCAGCACTGGCCCCAGACAACCCCACTTTCTCAGTCTGAAGAAGTTGAAATGCATTTTATCTATGTTAACCACTACAGAGATCCCAGTATTTTGCTATGAGGCCCTTTAATGAAGAAATAGCCTTTTTAGAGCCAGTGTTGTTGTGCTAGTCTTTCCATCTCTGACAGCAAGTATTGGGAGTATTTAGAATGAAGCATCTCTTCCACACTGCTAAACTAGATAACTTTCCTGAACAACTATGGCAAGATTAAATTATTTTATTGTTTAGCTTCAATGCGGGGCAGTGAAAGTAGATGAATTCATCATTTATGCTGCAGGCGCCATCTGCTGGAACAAAAGCACCATGCAAATATTGAAATAATTCCAACAGTGTTTTCGCAGAGCTGCAAAATTAAATGATTGCAAATATTCTTATTGAGCATTTTTTAAAATGGCACTGTTTGATTCATTGTTTTAATAATCATTTAAATTCCACCTGGAGGAAATGGACTTGTTGGGTACTCAAAAGAGTTAAATCAAGTTTGAGAGTTCTGAACTGCAAGGAAGTATTTTCTGATTATTATTATTTTAACCATCTAGCATGAAAACAGGAAAGGAAGCCCACTGACGTTTCCTATATTTGCTCATATCATTAACATCAGAAACCAGTCCAAGAAAAATTCTGGTATTTATGCTCTGGTTGAACCATAAGGCTGATCATACATGTTGCTTTAAAAGTTGGATTCAAGCAAAAGATTTGACAAAGTTCCCCATTATACTTTGGTAGGCAGAACAGATTCAGTGTGGGCTAGATGAGCATCACATGGATCCACAGCTGGTTGGAAAATACTCAAGAGTGCTCCTCAGTGGTTCCCTATCAGACTAAAGGGAGGTTTCAAATGTAATGCTGCAGTCTTCAGTCCTTGGCACTGCACTCTTTAATACCTTTTAAAAATTGGTGCTAGATCAAGGGGTGGAGGAAATTCTTACTAAATTGGCAACAGTGTTTGAAACTCCCATTGTTGTTGGTGCATTTTGCAACAAGGAAGTCCATTAGCATGAGCAGTTTCTGAGCTCTGGTTTTCAGATTAAAACTGCACAGTGGAAGGAAAGGAAGACCCTTTTCTGCCTCCCCACTTCCTGCTACTCTCTGAAGACTGGAGAAGAGACCCTCTTAAGAATATTAGAGGGGTGGGCAGGGGAAGCATGCCTTTGTTTTTTGCAGTCTTCAGATGAGGACTAGACCATGGGGGAAAATGGACATAAGATTTTAGCTGAAGTTCATTCATTTTCAGCTTTGTATTCTTGTTATAAAAAAGGACACCTAGACATTCATTCTGCTGTTGCGCCCACAACCTAGGTTTAAGGTGCCATTTAGTTCCTAGCTTTCATATCTCAGTATCTAACACTGATTTGCAGATGACACAAGAGGGAAGATCAGGCATAGGTCATTAGGTCCAGTCGTGGCCGACTCTGGGTTTGGGGCGCTCATCTCACTTTATTGGCCGAGAGAGCCGGTGTACAGCTTTCAGGTCATGTGGCCAGCATGACTAAGCCGCTTCTGGCGAACCAGAGCAGCGCACGGAAACACCATTTACCTTCCCACTGGGGCGGTACCTATTTATCTACTTGCACTTTGACATGCTTTTGAACTGCTAGGTTGGCAGGAGCAGGGACCGAGCAACGGGAGCTCACCCTGTCGTGGTGATTCGAACATCATACTAACACAACATGAAATCCAACATGTGGTAAATGGCAGAACTACAGATTGCAGTTGTGAGTATCTCAAAGTTCAGGAGTGACCCAGCTCCTCCAGGCTGACCATTAATAGGAGCCTCCTGGAAAGGAAGAACCATAGATGGTCCTCCTACCTGCAACTAAGCCTTACTTCAGTTACAAGCTCTTCTTGAGCGCAAGTGATTTTCTCTACATCTTTGGGTCTTGCCAGTGGCTTCATCCCACCAAGTCTCATTTCTAGTTCCCACTTGTTCCTGGGACAATTCTTTTGGCTCTCAGGCATGAATCCTGGCTTCCATGTGCATGGCTCTTCTCAGTCCTAACAGTGCACCACTCTCTCAGGTCATAGAATCATAGAGTTGGAAGAGATCATCTAGTACAACTGCCTGCAATGCAAGAATATGCTTCTGCCCCATAGAGGGATTGAACTTGCAACCTTGGTGCTATCAGCACCAGGCTCTAACCAACTGAGCTATCCAGGTCCATTCCTGTCTGCAAGGTGTCCTGTGATGTAGGGCTTGGAGGAATTGGAGATGGAGATAGTGAAGAAGCTTGGAAAGTGTAATGGGAAGATTGGTTGTGTGTTGTTTAGTCATCTTAGTCATGTTTGACTCTCCATGACCCCATGAACCACAGTATGCCTTGGAAATGCTCACTTTCTTCTCAAAGCTTCTCCGTTTTTATGTCCATGGAGTTTTCTTGGCAAAATACTGGAGCGGTTTGCCATTTCCTTCTCCACATTTAGTCTAAACTCTCGGCTATGACCTGTCCATCTTGGGTGATGGCATAACTCAAAGCTTCTTGGAGTCATTCAAGCCCCTTCACTACGACAAGGCAGTGATCCATGAAGGGGAAAGATTAGATACACAGTTAAAAATACCAGCCCCAAGGTGCAGCTATGATAATTTGTGAAGTAATATAAGCCAGAATACAAATCCTTTCGCCCTACAGTTGTTGGACTACAACTCCTATCTTCCCTAACCATTGACCTTGCTAGCTGGAGTTAATAGGATTTCGGGAGTCCAACATTTGGAAGACCAGGGGGTCCCCATCCATGATATACAAGTGACACAAAGAGACGATGACTGTGTCCGATAGGGTGAATCGTTGCCTAGAATTTGCACACACAGATGCATCTTTGACTCATTATTATAATTTTAGAATCCTTTACTGAGTTGCAAACCACAAACAATTTTGTGTTTGGTTTTCTTCTAATTTTCCAGGAAGTAAAAAAACCCCCAAAATTAGTCAGGAACTCGGATCTATTTCTGGAGCAGTAGACGTGTTCAGAATAAATGCAATCAAATGTCTGTTTTTGCATCAGATTGATCTTCATGATATCAGTATGATCCATGCATTCCATAGCTTTCCTCCTCAAGGCTTCTTGTAGTTGAAGGAGTGGCACTAATTTGACTCAAATAACTTAAGTAAAAAAAAAACTTGTAAAAAAACCTGAGGCTCGTTCAAATATGGAAATGTAGTTTTTATGGGTGGGTTTTTTATGATATTTATGTATAAAATAATTTGCAGGTGATGGAGGAAAAGCCAAACCAGATTTTTAAGGTCAAGAGCCAGGAAATTAGGCTGTGCTATGAAGCCGCTGAATGTTCACAAATGAAATATTCAGAATGCCACGAGAAATGAAAAGTCACTTAATTTCCCCTGCATTTAAAGGTCCCAGTAAAGACTTCAGAAATGAGAATGCTTTCCAGAAACAGATTGGAGAACTTTGGGGCAGCTGCTAAATGAGTCAGCCAGGCATCTGCTGGAAGATTTGCTTTCGTTGCCTTTTTAAATCAAAGTTTTCCTGTATTGATAACACTGTACCTCAAGCTTTTAAATGATTATACAATGGAAGCTGAGAACCAGACAGAAAAGTTGTAGAGAGCCAGGATCTGTAAGACGGCTTTCTCTCCTCTGGATATTTTTGACCTCTTTCTTAAAAGTTTGCCTATTTTATATCTCTAGTGTTGTTGTTTGAACTGAAGGGAGAAAGGGAATATGGTGCTGGCAGTGTTCTATATTAAAGTACTCAGCAACAGTGTTTAAAGCCCTTGGGCTCCAAATGTCTGAAAGATTGCATTCTTCCCCACAGAGCCTCTCACGTATTAAGGTAAGCACAAGAAGGCCTCTTGGTAGCCCCACCACCCTCAGATGTTAAGAGGGTGGTGGCCCAGGAGAGGGCCTTCTGTGGGACAGCCCCTAAGTTGTAGAATTCGCTCCCACAGAGGTGGGTCTGGTACCTTCACTTTAGGGATGAGGAACCTGTAGTGCTCCAGATGTTTTGGATTCCCAATTTCCATCACTCTCAGATAGCACGGCCAATGGTCAAAGATGAGGGCAACTGTAGTCCAACATCATGTAGAGGTTCTCATCCCTGAAGTGGGATTCATGTCCTCACAAATGGCAGATATACTTTTCAATCACATTGGTCAATTTGATAGCCATAGCTATATATTTTTATGGTTAATAGAGTAGCATTATTTTCCTGGTGGGAACAAATTTTTGGGCCCATGGTGTTTTCCCCTGATATGTGGTGCTTTTTTATCCCACCATGAGGATTTTAAAAAAGCAATTTCGTTCAAATTGAATATTAGAGCATGGGTCACTGTAGTCAAGTGGCATAGACACTCTGTGCCACTGTGGCCTCCATGACAGTTTGGAACAAGGTCTACCCGCAATAATGTATACATGCATCACCCCACCACAATCGCATTTTATCATTATAACTAGTTTGGTTAGGTTGAATGGGGATTTGAACCTCATTCTCCATGTAAAGGTAAAGGTAAAGGTACCCCTGCCCGTACGGGCCAGTCTTGACAGACTCTGGGGTTGTGCGCCCATCTCACTCAAGAGGCCAGGGGCCAGCGCTGTCCGGAGACACTTCCGGGTCACGTGGCCAGTGTGACATCGCTGCTCTGGCAGCCAGAGCCGCACACGGAAACGCCGTTTACCTTCCCGCTGGTAAGCGGTCCCTATTTATCTACTTGCACCTGGGGGTGCTTTCGAACTGCTAGGTTGGCAGGCGCTGGGACCGAACGACGGGAGCGCACCCCGCCGCAGGGATTCGAACCGCCGACCTTCCGATCGGCAAGTCCTAGGCGCTGAGGCTTTAACCCACAGCGCCACCTGCGTCCCCATTCTCCATGGCCCTAGTTCAAAGCTCTAACCATTTCACCACACTTTGCACTTACTTTAAAATTGTATTATCTATAATGCATATTACACTGCTTGTCTTTTCACCATTCACCCCATAACAGAGCTCCCTGAAAAGGGTCCAGTTGAAAATATTGACCTAGCTCTACTTTACATCACTTCCTGCCAGGGGTGCCAGGGGGCACATTTGAATGGCAATGCCCATCAACTTGGGGGGGGCGGCCCCCTCAAATATTTGATGGGAGGCCCAAATGGACCTTGGCCCTTAGGAGTTGGCTCCTATGCTTCCTGGTCATTTATTTGTGAGCTCCAATTCTGTTGCCATTTGCCATTGCTTTTAAGTCATGGTAATTTGTGAGGTTGGCTCATGACCCCCTCATTTCTGTCACCGGCCATTCTTTCTGATTCAATAAGCAATGAGGTCGCTATCATCTTCCTGGGTCTACATAAGGCATGCAGAGGTCACAAGAAATTTCACAGTGGGCTGTAGGCAACAGCTTCCTAAACCAAACATTTCATCTGAACTAACCATGATATTGTTTAGAAAGACAATTCAGAGCGAAATTTCAAGGCATGCTTGGTGCAATATAAAGGTCATGTTGTTGTGTATTTTTAGCAGCGGCAGGAACAACATAATAACAAAATACTTAAAATATATTTTCAAGAGACATTCATGGTCCAATGCTATTTAAAAATGCTATTTCATATCTTGCAAGGAAGAAGAATACACCCCAGTAACTATCTCTCAGAATGTAATAACTTTGTGAACAAGAAGCGGCAGTTGTTTGAATTAATTGCTGATGGCTGACACATAGACAAGCAAGCACTTTTTTTTTTTTAGTATTCTGACCTTTTTGAAGGTTTCTCAAGCCGGAAGGGCAGAGTATTGATAGAAACATCACATGTGCTGTGAATATCTATTCCTACCTTGGACTTGAAATAACCATTTCCTGTTTTGTTATATTTCCAGTCAAAGCCAGTGGCCATATTCACCATTAAAAAATGAGGACAGCAAAAATAATGAAGTCAAACTCAACCTCGTAACAGTTAGCAGTACTGTGGTTCTACTATGCCTTATCCATTATACAGTGTGATGGAACCACAAGCATTTCATGGTATCATTCAGTAAATGCACATGCGTTTAAAATGAAGCTTCCCAATCCAGATTCTTTACTCATTTAACTAACTTTGGGAACATGCTAAGAGGAAGTAGTTCATGTGACATAATAGTCTTCTTCAGGTGCTTGCCTGAACATGTGAGGAATAAAAGTATGTAGAGGGGCAGGAGTGCATATAAAACTCCCCACCATCAGGGTCCCTGTGCAGGGTCCTCTTAAACCATCACACACTGAGCACAAAGGCTGGAAAGCACCTTCTGCATGTGTTCAGCTGACTGTAGCTAGAAACACCTGTGAGATCAGGAATCCTGCATTTCACAGACCTTCCAAGTGTCCCTACTTTCCAGGGACAGTCTCAGATTTACAGAAATTGTCCCGGTTTCTGATTTGATCCCAGAATGTCCCACTTGTCCTTAGGACATCCCTATACGATATACAATATCTTTATTGTCATTGTCCCATACAGAAAAATGAAATTGGAAATCTACACAAATCATTCAAAAACCCCTAAAAACTCTGAAACCCCATTTTAAAATACAATATACAATTTTCATCAGAGGAATGTTGAAGGGTATGGAGTTATGCGATCCTTGAGCCAAGGAGATTAGTAACTGAACAACCTTTAGGAGGCATCTGAAGGCAGCCCCATATAGGGAAGCTTTTGAAACGTTTAATGTTTTATTATGTTTTTACATATGTTGGAAACCACCCAGAGTGGCTGGGGCAGCCCAGTCAGATGGGCGGGGTATAAAAAAATAAAATTATTATTATTATGGAATAGGATGTCCCTATTTTCATTGGAGAAATGTTGGAGGGTATGTTATCAGGATTCCCAACTGTGACGAGGCTCTTAACCAGGGGTCAGCAAACTTTTTCAGCAGGGGGCTGGTCCACTGTCCCTCAGATCTTGGGGGGGGGGGGAATGAACGAATTCCTATGCCCCAGAAATAACCCAGAGATGCATTTTAAATACAGGGTGAGTCTTTTAAAAGAGGCCCCTTGGAACATGTGTACTCTGTATCCATGAGGCCTCTTTTAAACGACTCACTCTGTAAAAGCACACATTCTACTCATGTAAAAACACCAGGCAGGCCCCACAAATAACCCAGAGATGCATTTTAAATAAAAGGACACTCATTTAAAAACACTGATTACCAGACCGTCCGTGGGCTGAATTTAGAAGGCAATTGGGTCGGATCCGGGTCCCGGGCCTTAGTTTGCCTACCCATGCTCTTAACAATGTTCAGTTGGGCACTCTTGGAAACCTGCTTCAGATCTTCATACTCAATGTGTGAACATCTGAGGTGAGCCTTTCATGCACAGATACTTGGGGTGGGAATTATGTGCATACTCCTCCCCCTCTGTGCACTTCAACCCTGATGTTAATGCGATTAAGTTTAAATCTCCTGTTTATCTTGTTTGTGAATGCAATAGACCACGATAATATACTATGGGGGTGCTCAGCCATACACAAAACAAATAATAGACACAAGGTCTTTAAATAAATATAAGGCGTTAAGTCTTTGCTTCAGACCTTCCACATCTAATTAGCTGAGGCAACCCATTTCATCAGTTCCACCAAACATGTTAGGTTATTCCACCCCTGTCAGATGATCTCTTTCGTCTTAATCTTGGCAGCACAACATACAGAAAGATTCTTCCGGTTAATTGCCATCTTTCTGTTCCATAGAATATCTGCACGTTAATAAGGCAACTGGTTTCAACCACACGATTACAGGAAATATACCACAGATGTTTCTGTTGGGGAAGTCAGATCTGTGTATGCATTTTGGGAAGTGTATGATAGCAAAGAGAGAGAAAGAAGAAGAGTTGATTGCAAGCAATCCTCTTTCATTACTGCTGATCGCAAAAGGCTTAGATGTCAAAGCATCAAGGAGGGAACCGAGATTTAGCAGGAGATACTTAGGAAGTGGTAAAACAATAGGTTGACAAGGGACGCAGAGCAGTCAAATAAAACCAGATCCCTCTTGAAACAGTTTTGGAAGAATGGGAAATGTTTTTCATGTGTGTCGACGAGGCTAGCCAATGCTGTGGATATTTTTGAATTAATCCCCATTATTGAAAACAAATTAATTTCATTGAACCTCTATACCTATGACACTACTTAGAATCAAAGCAGGAGGATACACCTGCTCGGCTGCAGTTCAAATAACCAGCATTATTTCATAGCCTGAAACTAATGGTTTCCATCTGCTAAACCAAACATTTCTACCAGCTCTTAAGAAAAACCGCTCTGCAGAACAAAGGATGGTCTTGAGATATATATACTTGGAAAGTTGCTTTTAGGGATTCTGGCATTCTGTTGCTGTCCTGATGGGGAAATGTATTTACAGTACAGTTGCCTATAGATTTTATTCTCCATAGGATACTAACATCTCTAGGAAGTTGTCTTTCATTTCTTCTCTTTGTTTCCTATCCTAGCTAGTGTTTGAATAGAGATTTCATTAACAGCTTTTGCAGCACTAGCAAACTGCTGCCTCAAACACTACCATCTAAAGAACCTTCTGGCATCTTCCCTTGAATGGGAGGTATATTAGTGGCCAACATTGTGAAAACCTTTTTGGAAAAAGTGTATTTCTGAGGTTTGATGGCTCATAACACCACGTTTTTGGGAGCAATGCCATAACATTATATATCAATGGAAAGATACTTTAATGAAGAATGTAATGCAACAAAGTTTGTTCAATTATCTGTATTGTATCAAAAGTTATAGGCAAATAACCAGAAAAAGGAAGCACAACTTGCTTAGGTTGATATGCAGTAGTTTTCCTTCTTTTGGATCTAGCCAATGAGCACAAGTGTTTAGAGAACCAACCAGGTGTTATAAGCCATCAGACCTCGGAAATACACTTTCCCCAAAAGGTTTCCACAATTTTGGCCACTAGTGTGTATTACCTGGGAGTGAGCTCCATTGAACCCAGTGGTCTTACTTTTGAGTAGACATGAGTAGATTGCACTGCAAACCTCAAATAAGTATCTTAAGGGGTCTCCAGTCTGGCAGGTGCCCTTATTTGCTGTCTCCCCCTGCCTTACCTGGTCTGTTATAGTCAGCAGCTACTTCCAGCTTCTCCAAGCTTCAGGAAACCACTTCAGAGACACAAGAACTCTTGACTGAGTCAGCTGCACCCTGCTCAGGAGCAAACCTTCCTGAGCCAATCACAGCTGAGCTACCTGTACTTTGAGTGATGCTCTTGAAGTTTCTAATAAATTTTCTTCTGTAACTGCTTGCTATCTGGTCTGTCATTACAGACTGCCCATCGTGATCTGGGTGGTTTATTCTATCAAGCCTCCTGAAGTTAATAAGGCCCTAGTTCCCATTTACCCCTGTTGCTCTGTAATCAGAATGGAGTAAATGACAAACACTGGTTCTGATTAATGTTTCTAAGAATGGTATTGATGATAACATGGTAGCAGCTTATTAAAGGGCAAAGATGCTATTTTAAAATGTAAAACACCAAGCTGACCTAAAGAGAACAATGGTTGTATTGTCAGATTCTTACTGTTTGGAACCCATAGTCACAAATCTTCCAAGTGTCCCTATTTTCCACGGACAATCCTGGATTTACAGAAGCCACCCAGGTTTCTGATTTGACCCTGGAATGTCTCGCTTTTCCTATTTTCACCGGAAAATGTTGGAGGGTATGGAGTTATGCGACCCCCGTGCCAAGGAGATAAGTTACTATACTGTACAACCTTTAGAAGACATCTGAAGGCTGAGGTCGGAGTGAAACAATATAAATTGAAAGCATTTGCAGATGACCTGGTATTAACATTGCAGGAGCCTGTCTCTAGTACTAAAAGAGTGTTAGAATTAATTTTGGACTTTGGTCGGGTGGCGGGATTTAAGCTGAACAAGCAAAAAACTAAGGTTATAGCAAAAAATTTGACAAGTACAGAAACAGATGAGTTTGTGAAAGAAACAGAATTAAATGTGGTTAAAAAAGTAAAATACCTAGGGGTGTATCTGACCTCCAAAAATTTGAATTTGTTTAAGGACAACTACGAGAAATGTTGGTTAGAAATCAAAAGAGATTTGGAAACATGGTCAAGATTGAAACTTTCCTTGTTGGGCTGAATAGCAGCTATAAAGACGAATGTATTGCCAAAAATGCTATTTTTGTTTCAGACCCTACAGGTCGTGGACAAGGTGGAATGCTTTGGAAAGTGGCAGAGGGATATTTCTAAGTTTGTTTGGCAGGGCAAAAAGCCCCGAATAAAGTTTAAGATACTAACTGATGCGAAAGAAAGAGGGGGATTTGCCCTGCCAGACTTGAGGTTATATTATGAAGCTGCAGCCTTCTGCTGGTTGAAAGATTGGATTTTACTGGAAAACACTGATGTCCTAGATCTGGAAGGGTTTGACAATGCTTTTGGGTGGCATGCATATTTGTGGTATGACAAGGTTAAAGTGCATAAATTGTTTAAAAACCACATTGTCAGGAGAGCAATTTTAATGGTCTGGACAAAATATAAAGACTTATTGGAGAGTAAGACTCCGAGGTGGCTCTCACCGGTGGAGGCCAAGGCACGTAAGAGACCTAATATGGAAGCCAATTGGCCTAAATATGGGGAAATCATTGAAAAGATTGGAGACAATTGGAGGTTGCAGAGCTTGGAAAAACTAAAAAACAAGGTGCGAGATTGGTTGCATTATGCACAAATCCAAGAGGTCTTCAAAGTAGATAAGAAGGTTGGATTCCAGGTGGAAAAATCGAAACTAGAGACAGAATTGTTAGAACCAAAAAGTAAACTACTTTCGAGAATGTATAACCTGCTGCTTAAATGGAATACTCAGGATGAGACAGTCAAATCCGCCATGATAAAGTGGGCGCAGGATTTGGGGCATAACATTATGTTTGAAGACTGGGAAAGGTTATGGAACACCGGAATGAAATTTACGGCATGTAGTGCCTTGAAGGAAAACATTATGAAAATGATATACCGGTGGTACATGACCCCAGTCAAGCTTGCTAAGATATATCACCTGTCTGATAATAAATGCTGGAAATGTAAAGAGGCGGAAGGGACATTCTTTCACCTCTGGTGGACCTGCCCGAAAGTGAAGGCCTTCTGGGAAATGATTCATAATGAACTAAAAAAGGTACTGAGATTTACCTTACCTAAGAAACCAGAGGCCTTCCTTCTGGGCATGGTGGACCGGAGAGTGTTTAAGAAGGACAGAACTTTTTTTATGTATGCTACTACAGCAGCAAGGATTCTGACTGCAAAATATTGGAAGACACAAGATTTACCCACACTGGAGGAATGGCACACGCAGTTGATGGACTATATGGAACTGGCCGAAATGACTGGCAGAATCCGAGACTTGGGAGAAGAAACATTCGAGGAGGATTGGAGAAAATTTAAAGACTATTTGGAAAAACATTATAAGTTGTATGAATGTTAAAAAACGCACCCTTTAGGAAATTCTAGCTTCAGTAAGGTTAAATTAAAGAAATGGAAATTAAGGTACAAGGAGTCAGAGATAGAATAATGAAACAACTTTATTGTGTTAAAATGAAAATGTACATGATTCGGGTTATAATACATTTGAAATTGGGTAACATGATAAAAAGGAAGATATAATAAGTATTGAAATAAGTTAACAAATTGCAGACGTTATGCATCACAGAGAATGCAGGGTTGGGAGGACGTGGGGAAGTCCAACAGATTTGGAAAAAGGAGTAAGAAAAATTTGTAACCTTTCTTTTTTACTTTTATAATACGTTCTTTATTCTTTTTTCTGTATTTCATAAAACTAATAAAAAATATTATAAAAAAAAATAGAAGACATCTGAAGGCAGCCCTGTATGGGGAAGTTTTTTTAAAAAAGTTTGTATTATTATGTTTTTATATATGTTGGAAGCCACTCAGAGTGGCTGGGGCAACCCAGTCAGATGGGCAGGGTATAAATAATAAAATTATTATTATTATTATTATTATTATTATTATTATTATTATTATTATTATTATTATTATTATTATTGAATAGGACAAGCCATCGGAGAATTGTTGGAGGGTATGCAGACATGTTCATGGGATAGTTTAATGACCGGTGTTTCTGCATGCATTTGTGGGTCAAAATGTAACACTCTAGACAAATATATGACAATGCAAGGAGATTTAAAATAAAAAGGCTATAAGCCATGAACAAAATGTTTATTCTTGCACAGGCCAAATATTCAACTAAAATATTTGGATATGAGAGAATGACTGATTCTGACAAAGCAATGTATTTTATATCCAAAACACACAAGAGGATTCCTGACTGTAATTATTTTCATATTTTACTTTGTGGATTAAGCTTGCAACAGGTTACTGTGGGAAAGAACCAGGATAATACAATGCCCACTTAGTCACCTTGCGTATAAGGCAGACATGACAGCTAATATCAGTTTTTAACCCTTTTCCCACCTTGATGCTCTTTTGATGTTTTTGGACTACCACTTCCATTGACCCTGACCAACAACCAACTTGGCTGAGGCTGATGGGAGTTGAAGTTCAACAGCATATGAAAGGCTCTATGTTGGGGAAGGATGCTTCTATAATACAGTATCTAAGTCAAAAATTTTCTGGTGTGATGAAAGGATCACTGATTAACCTCACGAATTCTTTGACAACTGAAGCCCATATTATAAAATAATCAGATCTAATATGTAATAGAAAGGCTGGTTTCTATACCCATTGACATGAAAGTTTATTTTTCATGCAAGAGTTGCAGTAGGAATAGGCAGAACACAGTTAATCTGGTTCGTGTGACTTTTGCTGTAGACTTGATTGTAGGGTGCTCCCTGGTTGGCTTATTCCATTCCTTTGCTCGGCAGATAAATGTGGGAAACTGCTATCATGGCAATTGAAAAAAAGACAAAAACTGAATACTGTAACATCTTTGGAAGAAGATGGAAGAATAATCACTAGACCAAATGAGATAAGCAATTGTTTTCAAAGCTTCTTCAAAAAACTGTACGCGCAAGGCCCAACAAACGAGCAAGAAATAGAGGAATTCATCAGAAAATATGGACTTTCAAAAATCTCAGAACAGAATAAGATGACCTTAAATGGGAGAATAACAGAACAAGAAATAGAGGGTGCCATTCAGAATATGAAATTGGGGAAATCTCCAGGACCGGACGGTTTAACTGCAGGATATTACAAAATGTTAAAAGAATGGTTGACTCAACCATTGAAAGAAGTTTGCAATCAAATTTTGGAGGGGAAAAAGGCTCCCGAATCGTGGAAAGAGGCATTCATCTCACTTATACCAAAGACAGAGACTGGCAAAAGCCAAGTAAAAAACTATAGGCCTATATCACTGTTGAATGTGGATTATAAAATTTTTGCAGACATTCTGGCAAAAAGATTTAAAAGAGTGCTAGTAGGGGAGATTCATAAGGACCAAACAGGCTTTCTCCCAGGGAGATATATGTCAAGTAATGTGAGAAATATTTTAGACATTTTGGAACTGTTGGAAACGGACATTAACAAAAAGGCAGTTTTGATCTTTGTGGATGCGGAGAAAGCCTTTGACAATATTAGTTGGAATTTTATGATGAAGAATCTCCAGGGAATGGGGGTAGGCCAAAGATTTCAAAATGGTATAGGTGCGATATATGCAGAACAAAAAGCAAAATTAATCGTGAATGGTATGGTGATGGATGATATATCAATAGAAAAGGGTACACGACAGGGATGCCCTATGTCTCCCCTCCTGTTTATATCTGTCCTGGAGGTTTTGTTAAACATGATTAGAATGGACCCGCTGGTTAAAGGTATTCAGGTCGGAGCGAAACATTATAAATTAAGGGCATTTGCAGACGACTTAGTTCTAACATTACAACAGCCAGAGGAGAGTACGAAAAGAGTGTTGGACCTAATTGAGATATTTGGTCAAGTGGCAGGATTCAAATTGAACAGACAAAAAACAAAAGTGTTGGGGAAAAATTTGACACCGGAAGAAAAAGATAGATTTCAAAATGTAACGGGTTTGGAAATTGTTAAAAAAGTTAAATATCTGGGGGTAAACTTAACATCAAAAAATGCTAATTTATTTAAGGACAATTATGAGAAATGTTGGACAGAAGTGAAAAGGGATCTAGATATATGGTCTAGACTGAAACTTTCCTTGTTAGGCCGTATAGCTGTTATCAAAATGAATGTATTGCCGAGAGTGTTATTCTTGTTTCAGACTTTACAAATTCTGGACAAGATGGAGTGTTTCAAGAGGTGGCAAAAAGATATATCTAAATTTGTCTGGCAGGGCAAAAAGCCCAGAATTAAGTTTAAGATCTTAACAGACGCAAAAGATAGAGGGGGGTTTGCCCTGCCGGACTTGAGGCTCTACTATGAGGCAGCAGCTTTCTGCTGGTTAAAACAATGGCTACTTCTTGAGGACACAGACATCTTAGATCTAGAAGGTTATGATAATAACCTCGGCTGGCATGCGTATCTTTGGTATGACAAGGTGAAAGTGCATAAGAGTTTTAAAAACCATATGGTACGGAAGGCATTGTATAATGTCTGGATCAGGTACAAAGATTTAATGGAAAATAAAACCCCCAGATGGTTATCACCAATGGAAGCAAAAGCAGTTTAAAAACTTAACATGGACTCAAATTGGTTAAAATATGATGAAATTTTAGAAAAGGATGGAGAAAAGTTTAAATTAAAGAGCTATGAAAAATTAAAACATAGAGTTAGAGATTGGCTACATTACCACCAAATAAATGAAGTGTTTAAGCTGGACAGGAAAGTAGGATTCCAGAGTGAAAAGTCAAAGCTAGAAACGGAACTGTTAGAACCCAATACAAAAAACTTATCTAGAATGTATAACCTGCTGCTGAAATGGAATGTACAGGATGAAACGGTAAAATCAGCTATGATTAAATGGGCACAAGATGTTGGTCATGACATTATGTTTGCTGACTGGGAACAGTTATGGACCACCGGTTTGAAATTCACGGCATGTACTGCTTTGAAAGAAAATATTATGAAAATGATTTACAGGTGGTACATGACTCCAGTCAAGCTTGCTAAGATTTATCATTTGCCCAATAACAAATGTTGGAAATGTAAGGAAGCTGAAGGAACCTTCTATCACCTTTGGTGGACCTGCCCAAAAATTAAGGCCTACTGGGAAATGATCTATAATGAAATTAAGAAAGTCCTTAAATGGACGTTTTCAAAGAAACCAGAGGCTTTTCTTCTGGGCATGGTGGGCCAATTGGTACCGAAGAAGGATAAGACTTTCTTTATGTATGCAACCACGGCAGCAAGAATTCTTTTAGCAAAGTATTGGAAGATGCAAGAACTACCCACTCTGGAGGAATGGCAGACGAAGGTGATCAAATATATGGGACTGGCAGAGATGACCGGCAGAATCCGTGACCAGAGGAAGGAGGCGGTGGAGGAAGATTGGAGAAAATTTAAAGTATACCTTAAGAACTACTGTAAAATATTGGACGGTTAAGATGTCGAGAGGCTAGAAACAAAGAACTACAGCTGTAAATCGTAAATTAAAGGGGGAAACTTAATGAGAATATATAAAGAAATTGACTGAAGGGTTGCTGACACATTATAAAATAATGATGCAGAGAAGGGGAGGTATGGGGAAGTCATGTTTTATGTATTTGTTTGTGATTTGTTTGTTTTTCCTATACCCTTGTTCCCTGTTTTTTTTTTGTTTTGTAAAAACAATAAAAAAATTATTATTAAAAAAAAAAATATTCCATTCCTTTGCAAACTTCAGAGATGTGTGAATGTTGAAGAAGAACTGTGGTTTTGATATAGTTTCAGAAAGTGCAGGTCAGGTAGGTTCACCTTTAAATGTGAACTGAATCAAAATTCTCCCCCCATCCCTGGACAAAACCCAGTCCTTTAGCTGTAACTGCAAATTAGGCAATCTGAAGGTTATTTTCAGGCTTTTGCGCTGACATGGTCCTTGAACATGTTGCTTGGGGCATTAAAGTGAATGCTTTATGTCATGAGATGGCACATAAACATTGCCAGTTAATTAAGTATATAAATGCATTTCAGAATGGTTTCAGCTTTCAGAGGACCTCTCTCCTTTTGAAGTCTTTTCAGATTCAGTTCTTCTTTTGTTAAGAGGTGTTTTCCAATGATCAGCCCAGTGACGGTAGTTGACGGTTCAGAAAGGAGGAAGAGAACTTAAATTTACTGTTAGATACTGTATTTTTGTAGTGAGCTTCTTTAAACATGTTCCAGATAAGGGTTAGAATAATCAGCATAATGAAAGGATTTCTAACAAGAGCTGCTATTAGATTTTTATTTTTGTTTAATGTTGTATAATAGTTTTAAGAGAACATAGAACTCAACTGTGGGACCATTTTAAATATTTTCCCCTCCTGGGGAACCTTTGTGATGGTACAGCATCTGCCAAAATTTAAATGTTCTGGCTTTTCTTCTGGAGAATATGAGCACATCTCCGCAGCTGGCTCCATAAAATGGGTGGGGCTAACGGTAATTAGTCACAAATGACATATCCAGAGATGCTTATGCAGCAAGTTTACATTAATGGTTAACACAAATGATACAATCTTTTCATGTGTTCTTTAAGAAGCATCAAAAGTTTGGTTGCAAGCATTCTGGTTTTGTGCAGTCCTCTCTTTTTTGCCATAAATTTCCAGCTGGGGTGTGGGACTATATGTGAAATGTAATATTTAAGTGTCTATCGTATGTTTTTAGTGGCTGTTGATTACTCCTCTGCAGGATTATTAGGCTCCTATAAACCCAATTGCCATGTGGTGAGGGCAGGTTTGGGTGGAGGGATTGCAGCTGTGGAGGAGAGTGAATAACCCTTATTTTGCACTGCAGTTGTGTGGTCCCCCCCCCATCTCCTATGTCAATAAGGCTTCAGGGAGAAAAGTTCTATCCATGCCTCATTGCCACGTGGAAAGGTTTGTAGCAGAAAGCATGAGGAAACAGAGGGAGGGAGGGACACACACAGAGTCCCCAAGATATTTCCTCTGGGGTATGTGACCCTAGGAATAGACAAATATGTTGATTTCTGTTTTTCTCTCCATTTCTCATTTTTCCACTTTTAAGTTCAGTTCTCCACATTTCTGCATCAGTTTGTGAATTATTTTTTCAAAAGGTCCTTGTGAAAATTAATCAACATTTTATGATTTTTTTTCTAATAGGTTTTTTTTTGGGGGGGGGGTTAACATTTGCCAGATATACACATTTGGCAATAAGAGAATACATTTTTATAATGCAGCAATATGTGCATTTTTATGACCCTTTCCCCAACATACAATTTTTGTACATATTATTTGATTGAAGAACTGCACCACAATATTCAGAGAAGTGCAAATTTCATAGGATTGCTATGTTTCGTTTCAGTTTCAGAAAATGCAAATTAGATAGGTTTGCATTGAAATCCAGAATGAATTTCTACTCCGTCTTATGTGACCCTTAACATAAAAAAAGGTTCCCACTCCTGCTTTAAGTTACACATAGCTATTATGAAAGGGTCTGTATACTGATAGCAATTGCTGCTCTGCATATGGAGACCTGGATTGGACAAGATAGCTGAATATTTATGCCATTGATGGAGAGTGTGTTGGTTTGCCACCAGCTTTCGAAATGCTCCAAAACAAAGCACACGTGCATATTTCAGCATCTGAGACTCTCCTACCAGTTGAGGCTAGTTTTGTAGGCCCTGCATATTAGCATGGAAGGTCAGGCAGATGGTCAGGAAAATGGTATATCCATCAGCGACTTGACTGTTAGCTGCTGGAGAGGAGCAGCCCATTGCATGCAAAGGTTTCTCCATATAAGCCCTTTCCACTAGAAGGATGGAAAAAGTAAGTGGTCAAGTTGCACACATGAAATGGTCCTTACATATAAGAGAGAACGGCTCCACACGAGTGTCACTGGTGTTCATGCAGTATTTGTTGTGGTGTTTATCCAGTATTTGACGTGCTTATCTCCATACAGTGATGGATATAAAGGCTCTGGAAACCAAGCCTTATGAGGAACAGTTGAGGGAGTTGGGTTTGTTTAGCTTGGAGAAGACTGAGAGGTGATGTGATAGCCATCTGCAAGATATCTTGAAGGGCTGTCACATAGATGATGGAGCAAGCCTATTTTCTGTGTCTCTAGATGGTAGGACCTGAACCAGTGGATTCAGATGTCGACTAAATGACTTTCTTACGCTAAAAGCTGTTTGACAGTGGAACGGAATCCCTCGGAGGGTGGTGGACTCTCCATCCCTGGCGGTTTTTAAACAGAATTTGGATGACCATCTGGCAAGGATTCTTTAGTTGTGATTCCTGTGTTGCAGGGACTAGATGGCACTTCCAACTCTACAATTCTACGGTTATATATCTGTGATGCCTGCATACCAGAGAACTGCAATAAGCAGTAGTTTCCTTGTGCTTTTCCATTGCGTATTTCAAGATGTACTTCTTCTCCCCCTCGCTTTTTACATGTACATTCAGCAGCATGGGGTGAGCACTAGTGAAACTGCAGTAGCTTGTAAGGTGTGTAGCATCTTGTCAGTACGATGTCTATGCCACCATGCATCCAAAATGCCCTATTTAATTGTACTTCATTGCCGTGGGATCTAAGTCATGACTAACTTTCCCCATTGATTTCAGTGGGTCTATTCTTACCATGACCACATCTGAATCCAAACCCTTAATTTGCACATATTGGGTTGGATCCAGACTAAGTTAGCTGAACTTAAAAAGGTAAAGAACGCTGACAGTTAAGTCCAGTCACAGACGACTCTGGGGTTGCGGCACTCATCTCGCTTTACAGGCCAAGGGAGCCAGCATTTGTCTGCAGACAGTTTTTCCAGGTCATGTGGCCAGCATGACTAAGCCGCTTCTGGCAAAACCAGAACAGTGCACGGAGACACCGTTTACTTTCCCACTGGAGTGGTACCTATTTATCTACTTGCACTTTTTGGCGTGCTTTTGAACTGCTAGGTTGGCAGGAGCAGGGACCGAGCAACGAAAGCTCACCCCGTCGCGAGGATTCGAACCACCGACCTTCTGATCAGCAAGCCCACGAAGCTCAGTGGTTTAGACCACAGCACCACCAGCATTCCAGTAGCCACCCGCATCCCAGTAGTTGAACTTGATTCCCATCAAATCCAGTGGGAGAAGATAATCATTGCTTGTGTTGCATTAATTTGTGGGGATCTAATCACAATTCACTTAGTCTGGATTCCAAATCGTTATCCTTTAGGTTTGCTAGTAATTGTTCTAGTATCTTATACCTCTAGGAAAAGCGTATGCAAATCTAGTATTCTCTAGCTACCACCATTCTGGAATATTCATGAATTTAAATATTCCACAACAGTATTTGTGAACAAATCCAATATTTATGTCCACCATAAATAAAAGATCCAAGCTTCATCCCCAAAGCATTGATTTCTTCATATCTAATTGGTATTTCCTTTGCCATGGTGACAGCAGACCTGTTGGCTCCCTCAGGGGTTCAAGTTCTGTCTTGCTTTGACACTCCCATTTGGCACTTTCCTTCCTGTAAGCAACACCGGTCTCTCACAAAATCAAGCTTTCAAAGTGAAGTAACGGCTGAAAGGAATGACCTGGTTGGCAACAGCAATATTGGTCTAGCCCATCCCTTGACAAACAGACGGCCCCTAGATGTATTGGACTACAACTCCCATCAGCCCCCGCTAGTGAATAAGGAATAATAGCATTGCCCTAGAACAAAACTAGTTTTAACATAACATATGGCTAGCAGCTGTCAGGGCACATGGATTTGATCTCATGGGAGTGGTTTGTTGTGTATGGTGAATGTGCTTTCCACAGAAGGAAGGAAGTTAATTCAGTGACTATACAGCAATCCATAGCAGTTTAACACTCGTTCATAGCTTTCAGCCTGCTTAATGTAAAATGAAACTTAAATGCATCTAAAGTTCTGCAGGATAATTGGACTGTATGTTGGACTGGTTAACTTCCCTCTACAAATTTGTAATTGAAAGCAAACACTTCTAGAAATGTGGTATCATAAGGTGCCCTAAAATGGATTGCCAAGTGATTGTTTTTTGGGAACTCATTCACAAGAAACTTTATTTATCTTTGTCGTTGCTGTTCATTTGCCATGGGACTCATTACTAGGTAAGCATTGTCTGGAGGTTATAGACATTCTGAATCTAAATCCAGTTGGGACTACCAGATTAGAGATGAGCATTTCTGTATGGGAGATCATTTTAAATGCCCATCTGCTGCAGTGTGCATCAATGAATAGATTGGCTGGCTTAATTGTAGTTTTTGGATTCAGGTGAACCGACTTCGGATCTTCCCAATGATCAGAAACCCTGTTTTATCAGGGTTCTGGGTCGCAAGGAGTTCTTGGTCAGACCTTCCTTCTCCATGCAGACAGGTTTGGCAGAGACGATAACTTTTGAGGTGAGCCTGCATGTGCTGACTCCATTCTTTAAGCTAACATACATTTCCCTTAAACATCTGCAAAATGCTTATGATTCTTCAGGAGCTAAAAGGACAAAGTTTGGGAGCAGAGTATAATTTCTTAAGAATGCCACCTTCCCAAGAATTATAATGCCTGTGGTTTCTTGCAGGACAGGGACAAAGCTAAAACATTTAGACCAATTTCAGTATGTATGTTGACATTTGCTCAGTGTACAGCTTTCTTCATGAATTTTGGAGACTTGCTAGGACCCTTTATACACTGCAAACCTCAGTTTTTGCATTTTTCTGTTATATTAGTGGCACTCGCTCACTCTGAATCAGCTTTTTCCTTCCCTGATAGAAATGCAAGAAGGCAGTTATGTACCTGAAAACAACATAACCATGCCTTTTAGTTTGGGACAGATAGTGCTGTTCATGATTTGATCAATAGAGGGCACCAAATGAGAGTTTTGCTCCTTGAGTTTCTTCTCTTTTCTTTACTCTCTCTTTTTGGTTAAAAGCAAGATTACGGTGGGGGGGGAGGAATAAAGCTCAAATTTATGCAGGAGAGGGGGTGGGAATGTTCCCATAAAGTGCAACCATTATACTAATTACTAAGAAATCTAAATGAGTCCTTTATGAGCATGTGATCTGTTTAATAACTCTTAAACAACATTAAACAATGCAATTCGTTATTTATGTCTGTGTAATTGCCAGTGGATTTCAGTGCAAACACACAGATATGCACACACCTCAATAAAAAGGATGCTCTCCTAGAGAAGGGCAAACAACTTAATAGGCAATAAAATGCTAGTTCCCCCTATAAAAACTTTTATTTGTCTGTTCTGCAGACACATGATGAATTGCATAAACTTTCTGGGGTAATTAGCTGATTAGAAGGGGTAAAAATAATAATCTGTAGAATATTTTTCAAAGCTTGTTCTCCAAAGAGGTTGCTGATACAGATGTTTGCATGCAACATTGGTTGAATCAGATGGCTCAGTCAGTAAAGCATGAGACCCTTAAAGTCAGGGTTGTAGGTTCAAGGTCCACATTGGGGAAAAGCTTCCGGCATTCCAGGCAGCTGGACTAGATGGCCCTCGTTGTCCCTTCCAACTCTATGATTCTTATCTCACAGTCTTCCAACAGTGTACAGTGATCACATGGGTTGTCATGCCCACATGTCTACATGAGAGACCTTAGGCCCAGTATTCAATTGTGGCCCTCCAGGCCCTTGGGGCAGGGGCATATGAAGTGGGGGGCGGAGAGGGTGGTCCGCCCCGGGTGCCACGTTGGGGGGGGTGACAGAATGGGTTCCTCCGCCACTTCCTTGGGGACTCCACCCAGACCACACACCCTCTCCAGTCATGCCCCTCTCTCACCCTGCTTTTCAGCCTTCTTGAGCACTTCTCCCAAGCAGAAATTTGTCATTGAAATCTGAGAATGCCCCTTGCTTCCCTGACTGGAGCATAGCTAGAAGACTGCTTGAGACTCTGCATAAGTAACAACCCTACTGCACAAAGATAAAATTTATTTTTGTTGCTCTGCCCGGTTTTGCCCAGCTCACACTGCCATGTGCCCCACCCCTGGTCTGTAGCTTGTTCTCCATGCACTGAATGCTCTTAAGTGCCCCAAATGCAAAAGCTGCACAACACGCAAACTCTGTATGTGGCATGCACTAAGCTGCTGCATACACTCTTTCACTCTTATCAACAGGCACCTTAGATCTAGCATTTTGATCTAGCCAGCTCAGATCTAGAAGTCGGGCTCTATTTTCATGACGCTGGTAAAGATGAGATATTGCCTAAGGGAAGTTTTTGGGGTATCTCCGCAAGCAGGTGTGAGGCATCCGTGAGAAATGTAACTACATGCAGTTCACAGCATCTGCATTTGTGATTCTGTCTGGTGCCAGCAGAGGAAGGTGGTTGTAGTGCTGTAAGTTTTGATTTCTGGCAACGCAGGCATAACAAACTGGCATTTGGTGTTCAGGATTCACCAGGAGATAGTTGGAAAAAAGGTGGGCTGCTCCCACCAGTGTTTCTGTGACAGTAGCAGTTCCCCAAATGCTGTCACAATCACAGAATACAGAAATGTGTTTCTGCTGTTAAGAGTGGAAAGAGTGCTTAACACATTTCCATTGGTTCTCTTTCTCTCTCCCTCCCTCCTCTCATGTGTGTCAAAATTGTCTGCTCTCAATTGCTTGCCCTCCTGCAGGGGGAAAAGAGATGAGTTGCACTCCACCAAATTTGAATCACACTCTCCCTCCAGCTGCAATTCTGTAAAAGAAAGCTTTCAGGAGGCTGACAACTGTCTTGCCTAGCCTTGCTTTTAGATGGGTGCAGCTATCTTGGGAATATAGCGCATGCAGAACAAGTTGTTTATGTGAGCTACACTCAGTGGTTGGGTGGCCCTTTCATGGCCCAGAAATGAATCTGCAATATCATCCACAGATAGTTGTCCACCCTAGTATGTATGTATAACAATAGCAATAACAATAATTTATTATTTATACCCCGCCCATCTAGCTGGGTTTCCCCAGCCACTCTGGGTGGCTCCCAACCAAATATTAAAAACACAATACAGCATTAAACATTAAAAACTTCCCTAAACAGGGCTGCCTTCATATGTCTTTTAAAAGTAATAGTTGCTTATTGCCTTGACATCTGCTGGGAGGGCATTCCACATGTCGGGCGCCACTACCAAGAAGGCCACCTGCCTGGTTCCCTGTAACCTCACTTCTCGCAGGGAGGGAACCACCAGAAGGCCCTTGGCACTGGACCTCAGTGGCCGGGCTGAATGGTGGGGGTGGAGACACTCCTTCAGGTATACAGGACCGAGGCCGTTTATGTGTATGTGTGTGTTGCTTCTGCCAACCTAGCAGTTAATATTCTGTTGGAAGCCACCCAGAGTGGCTGGGGAAACCCAGCCAATGGGCAGGGTATAAATAATAAATTATTATTATTAGTCAAAAGCACACTAGTGCTAGTAGATAAATAGGTACAGCTGCAGCGGGAAGGTAAACGGTGTTTCTCTGCACTCTGGCTTCCATCATGGTGTTTCGTTGTGCCAGAAGGGTTTAGTCATGGTGGCCACATGACCCAGAAAGCTGTCTGTGGACAAATGCCAGCTCCCTCAGCCTGAAAGTGAGATGAGCACTGCACCCCATAATTGCCTTTGACTGGACTCAACCATCCAGGGGTCATTTTCCATTACCTTTTACATATCCCACATAGCTAGAATTTCTTGCATGTTGAGATTGTTAGGTGCATTCCTCTTGGTTTTGTCACAGTCTGCTGAGATTTTTTGTGTGTCAGCTATGGAGAGGGCCTTTTCTGTTGTGGTGCCGTTTATAGAATCATTTTCCTTCTGAAACAAATAAAGCTGATCTGCCTTTTTACTTGTTTGCATGTTTCTATAAGTTATTATATATACGTGTGGCATCTCGTAAGTTGGGGGTTAATCAATGGCTTCCATTGATGATCCTGGACTCCCATTTTATTCTTCAAAATTGGAGTGACTGACTTTTTAAGTTAGGGCATGTGTTTGGCTCTCATCCAGATGTTCTGAGACCACCCATATGTCTGTGTAGTTATCCAGTCTTCATGGTTCCAAACAGAAAGTTGACCAGACTCAAAATGCTGCCTGACTGAATGGCAGAGCTTCAAAGAGGTCTTTTGTCGGTGCAGATAAAAGCCTCTTTGTCCAGTTTTGGGATAGATATCAGTCTTTTCCAAATGGTGGACTACAGTATGAATTCTCCCTCGCTTCAATCACTGAAGTAGCATCTGGATATTGCAGGGAATTCTGTATGTTCTCCCCCCCCCCCCCCAGGCTGAACTCAGAGCAGATCTGCAGTTCAGCAAAACACATCTCCTGTTGAGATCACGTCGAAGCCACTATCTCTCACGCAAACATAGCAAACTCTCTGCACTCTAGTTAATTTTGCTAATAAGCTTCTGGTTTCTTGGGCCATTAGACATTAAGACCAGTTTTTGTGTGTACAAATAAGCCATTAGGAAAAGGGCATGTTGATTAGCGGATGTTCTGGTAGCCCTAGATGGAATTCATTCGCATGCATAGGCTAGTGGCCAGATGCTCTATTTAACATTTTCTAGAAATTTATTACAACTGAGCAAGCTGAGTTTAAGATTACTGCAGGCCAACATGACTACTTAAAAGATACTTTGAATGTGGACCACTTGTATGAGTCCATTGGCAGATTGGCAACTGGAGTACATGCAAGAGACATTTTGTTAGATTTCTGATACGCTATTGCAACTAGAGAAGGTGGTAACTTACTAACTTCTTTAGTTAGGGATGAGAAAGAAATCTGATTCATTTAGCATTTAAAGGCAGCTTTATCTGATTTGCAATTTTCAAAACAAGATGTGAACCGAAACACAACCACCCTTTAAAATTCACACCGCTCTGAATTTTGCAATGCAGTTCTCCAGCAAAGCAATGTGCATGAAAATGCATGTGCTAGTGTAGTGTGCAGAAAAATGCACATATTTGTGGAAATGACTTTAAAAAACGCATTATAGGGAAATTGCTTTGCAAAAATGTGCATATCAAAAAAGAGCATGAAAAAATGTGTGTGTTACGAGAAATTCACATTTAAATGCTATTTAATTTGCATGAAGCCTTTTAAGATTGGGAAAATGATAACTAGAGAGAAACTGATATTGACACATTCTGTAGTGAATCTATCTCCCTGTGAATGACATTAATGCCTCAGATCTGCAATTCTTCCACAAAATGAGCTTCAAGTGAATATTATTCTTAAATCCTTCTTTTTATCCAATTTGGCATCACATTGTTTCTTCTGAATTTAAAATACCCAAATTAACAATGTTTCCCCACAAATGTAGTTGGCAAGAGAGAAATTTGCTGCTTCTTGTTTATTTAATATATTCTTTTTATGCTTTTCAGTCCAAAAGTTTCCCAGTGTGGCTAACCACTCATAATGCACTGAATCAACCAAGTGCAATCAGAATAGACAATGATAACTTTAAAATAGCAAAATTAGATGTTAAAAAAAAACAGATAAACCAGAGTTATCAAGAATAAACAGCATTTTAAAAGCTGTGGTGGGCTCTTCTAGCATCAAAATGATAAAAGAGATCCTCTCTTAGGAGAATATTCAAAATATAGGGTCTTTTTGGTGGTGACACCCTATTTCTGGTCACTATCCATGGTAGAGGACCCTGAAGAGGACCTCAACATCCAAGCAAGTTCATTGGAGCAAATACTGGTATATTCTTAATAAAAGCAATTGATATCTCACAATCCATCTACTTGCCATTCCTTTGAGCCACTTAGCAGGAAATAAATCCTTTAGAGTTGAGGCAGGAATGGGGAATTTATGCTTCCCCTGATGATGTTGGACTCCAAATCCCATCTGCATGTGCAATGGTCGAGGATGATGGGAGCTGTAGTCCAACTACATCAACAGAGTTCCTATTGCTGATAAAAGGGAAAGCTATAAATTAAATTGTCAGAGGTAATCTTAACTACCCATTTGATATTTAGTCTCAGGGTTAATCCTAGTCCAGGGGTCAGCAAACTTTTTCAGCAGGGGGCAGGTTCACTGTCCCCCAGACCTTGTGGGGGGCTCGACTATATTTTGCAGGGGGGGATTAATGAATTCCTATGCCCCACAAATCACCCAGAGATGCTTTTTAAATAAAAGCACACATTCTACTCATGTAAAAACACACTGATTCCCGGACCGCCCACAGACCAGATTTACAAGGCGATTGGGCCAGATCTGGCCCCCAGGCCTTACTTTGCCTACCCACGATCTAGTCCACCTGTCTTTCTTCAGCTGAGGCCAGTTAGATGTACTGAGAAGTCCACAGGCAGGCCATCCTTTTCAGTTGTCTGGGACTGATGGGATACGGAGTCCTTCGACATCTGAGGGGAACCAGATTGGGGGAAACTGGTGCAAAAGGGCTAAAAGAACGGAAGGAGTTTGAGTAATATTGGAAAAGAGAGGAAGAGGGATATGACTTTGGTCAACATTTTGGATGCCTTTCTGGAGTTTTGATCCAGGACAGCAGATGTGCTGCATGGTAGGGAGTACTAGGCTGTTCCCAACTTGTAAATAAACTCAAATATTACTGAAATGGCTAATGATCTCTCTGTTCCAGAGGAAGCCACGCCCAAGTAAGCACTATTCCTAGGATGTCTCACAATGTTGGTAAGGGCAACATGCACCATCTTATATTGTGGCTGAGCATACTGAAGCTCTTGGGAGGGACAATTTGAAGAGGAGGGAGTGTTTAGCCTTTCCCCCCCTATAACTTCCTCCTTTCACAATTCGTATTTGAAATGAATGTTTCCCACATTGCAAACCCTGCCAACCACATTTTAACAAGTTAAAAAGGGCTACTGCTCTTTTTGTTTTGTGGCCTGAGGCCACTCATAGCATGCTTGTTGATCAAGCAGCACTGAAAGAATTCATCGGTGATCTAAGGATTTCAAAGCATCTCCTTGTGACCTGCAGATCAGAACCTGTCTCTCTAGACCCGGCACTTTTATTGCTTACCGTTAGCTTATCTCCTTTCACATCCTCATTTCTTTTTTAACCTGAGGAAACTTAGGACAAACAGCTTTAGCAGGGATTGTAAGCAGAAGTTCAAATTCCTATCCTGTCGCCCTTCCGTTTGTACTGCAACATACATTTACCCATAGACTTTCCTGTCATTTTCTCTCCAAAATGGGGGTGCAACAAAGATGATTCAGTTTGAGACCCCATTTTGGAAAGCAGATCCGTCTGACAGAATGTTTCAGGCACAACGTGTTTTGCCTCAGGGCTGAATCGGAACCTTGCTTTGGAAAATCAGAGGTTTCCAAAATTTCCCCATTGACTTACATGGAGAAATGGCCGGGGTGGAGGGAGTGTATAACCATTTTGGCATAATTAGATAAAATTTGCAGGCATTGTTGCCCCTTCTATAGGGATGGTGCCTACTGAATTTCAGAAAGATGGGGGCAAGGGTAGTCTTTAAATTTCTGGGGATTAAGAAATGCGTAGACACTGACCCCTCTGTGATTTCTATTGAAAATGTACATTGTTGGGGTGCAGAATTTAGGAAGTTATGAAGAATGAAAACATTATGAGGCCTTGTTTTCCACTTAATTGACAAAACCACGACATTAATTTATATTTAGAATAATGTCTTTACGGACCATGTCAGGTTTGCTTTTGAGTTTCTGGCTTATCTGCAGGGAAGCCCCTTTACTAAAAAAATAGTTGATAAGAATAAATAAGTTTTAAAAACTTTTTCTCTGGTTGTATGACTTGGGGAAAAGAAGTTCACCCATCCACGCCTACCTGTCTGAAAACAACTTAGTAAGATACTGCCATGTGTATGTATCTAACACAATGAAGTCAGAGAGGAATTACTTTCACTTGTTTTCCTGACCAGGATCTGTATTGGTCTGTTGGACTAAAAAATAAAATTACACTCCTCTGCCTACTTATTTGAGAGTAACACCATCAAACCCAGTGGGAGTTACTTCTGAGTAGACCTGTATTGAACTGTGAATCTGTGGTTCCCATGAGGAAAATTGAAGAAGGGTGGTCTTTAATCAGACTAATTAATTGAGAACATCTTTGTATGCTGCAAACAAGTGACAGATAAATCTTATGAAACAAAGAAACAAATATTTGGCTCTACTCACCATTGCCTGTTGGCATGTGGCCCCTGACAGATGACTTCTGAGGGAATGTGGCCCCTGACAAAAATGTTCTCCACCCCTGCTCTATAGGAAAGCGGTAGCTTCATGCCGCAGGCCAGTTACCATACTTAAACATATAATGTTTCCTTTGTAAAAAAAAAAAAAAAAGTCTCCACGGTATATTTACAGCTTCTTTCTCCAGGGACAGGAAATAGCATTAGAATTTTGCCTCTCTGTTTAGCCCACACAGAGATTTAGGCAGAGATAATAAGAAAATGCTCTGCAATTATGCTCGCTCACACAGTATTAGCCTTTCAGATATGAAGCTGAAGCCAAAAGGAATAGCTCAGCCATTTAGGGTATATATTTCTCTGGCACACTGTTAATATTACCAAAGTCATTAGCTGGAAGTCATTTGCGCTCAGTCATTTTGCCTGTTAATGAGGCACTACTGAATCCTCCAGACATTAATTCCATTTAGGGAAACACAAAGGCAATCTGTACCTTACATCAAACGATTATGACTGCAGTGAGCGTGAGGAATTCGGCCGTTTGTAGGGGGTTGTTTTCCCCACAACAGACCCTCTGAAGGGAATTATGCCGTCTTTCAGATGTTAATTTGTTAAGGAAAACTCAATAGCTAATAAAGACAATTGCGTGTGTATTGTAAATATTAGGAGCACTGTGAAACCACCACCCTGTTCTTTTTTTGTTTGTTTTTGTTTTAATAACAAAAAGGAGTGAAATAACGGGTTGACAGAGACCATTTTCACAAATGACACCCACATTTGGGTTGAGCATCTTCTCATAGCTGGTAACTGAAGTGTGAGGCCTACATTTGAGCTAGAAAGTAGATTTAATTGTTAAATTGCTATATGGTTTCATTTAGTATCTCTTTATTGCATTTATATCCTACCTTTCCTTCAAGGAGCTCAAGACGGTGTATGTGGTTCTCTTCCTCCCCATTTTCCTCTCGCAGCAACTCTGTGAGGCAAGTAAAGTTTGTGACTTACCCAAGGTCACCTAGTGTGTTTCATGGCTGAGCAGGGGTTTGAAACCTGATGTCCCAGGTCCTAACCCAACATGTCACCACATTAAATCTTCCTTATTTTCTCTTCAGCCCTGCCAAGATCTGTACTGCACAACTTTAGGAAAACAAGGACAAAACCATAATGCCAAATCTAACAAACTTGTTGAAGGAGGTCCTGGACCCTAGACATTACAGGGGAAGAACAAAACACTATTGCATTGAGTGAAGAAAGGTCTACCTCACATTCTTTTAACCTCTAATGGTATTTTTCAGCAGCTTGATCCTATATGTGTCCACTTGGGAGTCCTGAAGGCTTCAACCATGCCTCCTTTCAAACAAATGGCTAGAGGAGTTATAGTGTGGCAGGGCACTCCTATACACACTTACTCAGAAATAAGTCCTTTTGAGTTCCATAGGGTTTACTCCCAAATAAATGAATGTAGGTTTGCAACCTAGATCTGAAATTCTATGCATATTTCCGTGAGAGCAGGCCTGAATGAATTCAGTGGGACTTAGTAGAAACTGACTTCATTATGGAAGGATCAGATTCAAAATGTATAGTTTTCTTAATGTCCAACTTGGCGGAAAATTGTGTTTTTTGGTTTTTTCTAAAAAAGTTCTATAAGTAGCATTGGAAATGTATCAGCCAGGAATGCTCTACCAACATAACTGCTGGCCAAGAGGGTTGGTAAGTTGTTTACCTGTATAGTAAGGAAAAATCCTGCCACAGAGAACAAGGGAATATTCTCCACATCACTTGGCAAGACAATTCAGATGACCAGCTTACTGAGTGACTATGCAGGAGTGGTTTCCTGTTAACTGATTCAAACAAAAAGGATGCAGGTGATTCTTACAGCTTATGGTCTCGAGGAACATGATTCTTTGAAAAATTGTGCACTGTCTATGTGTCTGCATTTGAGTATTGGGATCATTCTTGGCAATCCTGCTCAGAACCATATCCCTATAGATACCATTTTCTCGTTTGTTGGTATTGTTTCAACTATTCAAAGAACGTAAACCTTGCCCCACAAGCACAGTTGCTTCCCTCCAATCTCCTTCAAACAAAAATAAAGGCATTTATAGTTAGTGTTTTCATTCCCCAGACATCACTCTCAGATTCAGCCATCGGTCATGATGCTCAGAAAGGCAGCATCTATGCTTTATCATATCCAGTGGAAACAACAGATCTGTTCACTTTTGGGAGCCACTAGGATTTGGCTTGCAGAATGATGGATGATGCTTAGATTTCATTTACTGTTGATGCGCGTGTCCATGTTTTCCTTGGCAGTAGTTCTACTTACAAACTATTTGGCAATTCAAGCAGACAGAAGATGCCAAACCAGAGATATGCCTAATTCCATTTCATTTTATTGTTGTGTAGCTCTGGGGATTCTTTGCTGACTTTAGTGGAATAGGGTTCCATGTGCACAACTGAAATTAGAATCTGAAAAGAAAGTCTAACATTCTTTATGGCTGCTGTTAGTGAATGGGCTATACCAGGTCAGCCAGAAGTTGTTGGGTTACAGCCATTTTCTGAGTTACCTAAGACATCTCGAGCTGTTAAACCACCATTACTGTTAATACGGCCATTGCAATTCCCTCCTGTAAAATCTGCCCTTTGGCCTGTTCCTGTCAGGAATTCTCTGTTCGTTTTGCATGAGCTCCATGTTCTCTGAATTTGTTGATATTCATGAGTCGCTGTGAAAAAGCTATGGATTGCTGAATGAAAACAGATACTTATTTGAAGGAACATTTTCCTCCATCACCCCTTCTCACAAATGCTAATTGTGGAGAGCTTTTCCTGGTATAGGTTCTGGAGTTCCAAAAACATTGTCTTTCCATTTGAAAACTCTTTTAATGTATTTCTGTTGTCTTACTTGCTTATGTTAACAAACAGCAGAAAAGTCTCTGTAAGAATTCACATTTCAATGCAAATCTGAGGCACACTTCTATCTATTCATCTATTGAGAGGTTTAAGCCTATAAGACAATAGGCTTTTAAACCAGCACTAAGGATGTAATGTAACTTTGAGTCAACTGCCCCTGTTACACAGTGCAATAAACTTTGCAAAATATTTACATTGCCCAGATGGGTTATCTTGCTAGATCCTGTTTTGAACAAGGAATGGAATCCATGGAAGTTAACAAACTGGCACTGCTAAAACTATGTAGCCCTGATATTCAGAGCCCTGCAATAAAAGTGTTAAGACCAGTTCTTGATTGCAAATATTAAAAAATCACACTACTGATTTCGGCTTGCACAGAGTTCATCACCTTAACCCGTTGAGGAAGGAAGAGGCAGTTCAATCTATCTTTCTACAGCCATGTCTTTACCTGCCCTCTATGTGATGTCACACAGGACTAGGAATGGATGGACCTGTCAGTTTTGGTTCTCTCAGCTTCATATTTTTCAAATCTTAATTCTAGTTCTCCATAATTCCACATCAGTTTGTGTGGATCATGTCTTTCAGCCTGGACACTGAGGTCTAGCTTCGAGGGCCTTCTGGCGGTTCCCTCACTACAAGAAGAGTTACAAGGAACCAGGCAGAGGGCCTTCTCAATAATGGCGCCCGCCCTGTGGAATGCCCTCCCATCAGATGTCAAGGAAATAAACAACTATCTGACGTTTAGAAGACATCTGAAGGCAGCCCTGTTTAGGGAAGTTTTTAATGTCTGATATTTTATTGTATTTTTAATATTTTGTTGGAAGCTGCCAAACCCAGCCAGATGGATGGGGTATAAATAACAAATTATTATTATTATTATTATTATTATTATTATTATTATTATTATTATTATTTCCAGGGTTTCTGTTGGCAAGTTGGCTCTTGCTTTTTCTAAATGACACCCACTTTCACAGCATCACAAAACACAATCAGATTAACAGCACTGGTAGAGATGCCCATAGAAACTCATTTGCATGAGGCAAAATTATGGCGTTTTAAGCAAGCCTGGTATTTACTGCCCTTCTGAACATGACTGGGGCTTTTAGCATCTCCCAGCCTGCGCAATGTGGTTTTCCTACTGAGTCATTGTAATGCTGTGCAAAATGTCCACTTTTGACAACAGGCAGGGAAAGGGTTACTCTTCTGTCCCTGAGGAATGGAAGGACCACAGCTGCATATCCGCAGTGGACGGCTTGCCAGAGAACTGCCTAAGAGAGAAACTACCCTGGACTCAGCTGCAGCGAATTCTTATTTGATCATTTCAGTCGCTATATTAAAGTAATGTGCTTTGTCACTTTGCCCTTGTGCTACTTATATTATATCACCATCAATATGCACATTGTTTACAGAGCAACGTTAGCAAAACTACACACACACACAAATTGAATTTCCCTAAAGGAAAGAAATGAGAATAAGAAGTGCAAGTTATGCTATACAGGTAGTGAGGGGCAAACAAAACATCAGGTGATTTGCCCTTCAGATCAAAAATTTGCTTTATGCTAATTTCTTCAATTAGCACTAAGCAAATTTCCCCTATTGGACAGAAAACAATTACATAGCACAGGAATACATTTTTAGAAGTCAGTTTGCTAAATCCTAGCCAGACATGCTCAAAAATGTTTTACATTCTTCACTAAATTAGAATAAAAGGGTGCATATGCATTTGGAACTACAAAATACACATAACAAAGCATATTAAACTGCTTTTAATTTACATTTAAATGAAGACCTCTTTAATAAATTAGGCTATCATTTTCTATGCAAGCTTGATAATATCATCATAACCCATTGCTGAATTATGATGATTCAGCTGTTAAATTTCCAAACTAAGCCAAAAATACTTGGCATTTACTAACAAAAAAAATCGAGTCTTTCCTAAGGCTTCTCGGATTTGGCTTCAGAACCTAAGAACAACCTAAAACCTATGTATCTTATTTTATAAAAAGTGTGCTCACTGTGCTTATTAAAGGAAGATGTGATTTCAGCACTGAAGACTTGCCTTGTTAATTAGCTAGAAAATGCACTGCAGATTTTTATATAATATATGGGATGATCTGATGATGGTCTAATCTCCCAAGTGGTTCAGAGTTATATATCAAATGCTTTTTTGTGGCGGATTAACATGAATAGGTTTCTGCAGGAAAAGCATGCTTTATGAAGAATTTTCTGTAAACTAAGTTGTTGTTTATTACAAAGAGCCGGTGACAGAGATATGAACAAGAACCATAACTCTGAAAAGGAATACTGAGAACATGGAGAACATTCAGGCCCAGCACTGGCATTCCTATCAAAGATGTTGCCATCAGGAATGCATAGGCACTCTGGCAGATGCTTGATCAATTCTTTTCTTGAAACCACCCAAGATGGCATGTTCCAAAAGCTACCATCCAAAGATGGTATTTAGGTCTGAGAAGCAGGGCAGGAAAAGTTCCATTTCAGTTCTACTTGTTATTTATATATTTTTATTTGTAATGCAGATAATCTAAGTGAAACATTAGATTGGGCGTGGTTAACACAAAACTGTGGACATTTGCCTAGCTGTCCGGATCACAAAGACAATTTTTAGGCTATATCCTCAAAAATGTTGCATATCTCTCCCAGTTTTGTATTATCCACAAAAACGATAACTGTGCTTCTTCATCAGAGTCACTGATTAAGATAATCACCACACAAATCAACATATAATATGAATGTTTGTTTAATAATATCATCTGCAACACTCTCTACATGGGTTTCCTATAGCCCATTGATGATTTGTTTCCAGGACTAGTTCCAATGACTGATTATGACTTTTAAAGCCTTCCTGGTTGGAACCAGGTTATCTTGAGGTACCGTACGTGGGTGGCACTGTGGTCTAAACCACTGAACCTCTTAGGGTTGCCAATCGGAAGGTTGGCGGATCGAATCCCTGCGACAGAGTGAACTCCCATTGCTCTGTCCCAGCTCCTGCCTACCTAGCAGTTTGAAAGCACGCCAGTGCAAGTAGAAGGTAAACGGCATTTCCGTGCACTCTGGTTTCTGTCATGGTGTTCCATTATGCCAGAAGCAGTTTAATCATGCTGACTACATGACCCGGAAAGCTGTCTGTGGAGAAACACTGGCTCCCTCGGCCTGAAGATGAGATGAGCACCACAGCCCCATAGTCACCTTTGACTGGACTTAACCATCCAGGGGTCCTTTACTTTTGCCTTTTTTATCTTGAGGACAACCTTTCCCAGTAGAAACCTATCTACTTGCTAGGTCATCAGTGGAGGCAGTCTTACATGTTCCATCCATCCTGTTTGTCTGTCACAACTACGGACAGAGCCTTTGTGGCAGTAGCACCTGGTCCCTAGAACTACCAGATGAGAGGGGCTTATGTGCCTTTCACTGAATGCTGAAGATCATTCTTTGATAAGCTGCATGACTGAGCCTGACTGCAATGCTGAGTGCTACATATTTATTTAAAAGCATTCATAAGCCACATAATATTTAAAAAGTGGTGTACAACATAAAAAGAAACATTATTAGAAAAATACAACATAAAACCAGCAAAATGGTTATGTAAAAGCATATTGAAAACAGGAACTCAGGGAATTCATACAAATAAAAACAGAATCTGATCTCATGAGTCAGGGAAAGCCTTGAGAAGAAGATAGGTCTTTTAAAAAGACATCTAGATCAACTGTTGCTTGCTGCTCTGTGTATGTTGTTGCTGGTTGTTTTGTTTACTTATTGCTGCTTTGATGGACTCTTTCAAAAATTATTTTTTATTAGGCTTTCAAATATGTAAGAACATACAAACAAAAAAGAACAGAATATACAAAAACAAAACCCAAACAAACCTCAATACCTTCCCAACACAGTGGTCCCTAAAAATTGTATTGGAGAGTTGGTGGATCTTTAGGAACCAGGTGGAAGTTGCCATGGTCAGATCACAACATAGACATTTCAGGGAAAATAAGAAAAGAGGAGAAGTAAGAAGGACAAGGTCCACGTATAGGGTAGGAGAGAAAACCTAATGCGATCCCAAGTCTCTTGCCCATAACTGACATGCATTTCTGCACATCTGATGTATTGGCACATTAAATAAAGTTCTACCATATGGCACTGAATGTTTGTGGTTTCTTCTTCCCTTGCAATAGGCGTATACTGTGGGTATTTTCCTCCAATATTGCAATAGTCCAAATATTGTTGTACGAGGCTTGAAGAGACAAATGGTCCAGATTTTTGAGTTTTTATTTGACAGTTGAGTCTGGCAGTTCTTGCTAGGTTATTATTTGAAGGTCCACAAATCCACAGAAACAGAGTGGTTTGGACTGAACATTCTTGTCTGGACTTTCAAACAGCAACTATGAAAACAACAAAGTCACATAAACAATCTTTTCCTTAATGCTCATAGAGATTTCCTTGTGGACCATAGTCTAGGCATTACCTCACCATTCGTGTTTTGCTGTTCTAATTGATTTTGTTAAAGTGTTAATTGAACTTGTACTGTTGAGTGCAATCCAGTTGGCGCTTAGAGAAGGTTTGTGGTTTTTTGATCCACAAGTTCCCTCAATTAATGGAAGATTAGGGTGATTTTTGTCTACCACATGCAGCCCCCAGTAGTCTTTGAAACTGGCCCAGAGAATTGATGGACCCTCTAGAACCAGGTGGAAGTCGCCATGAAGGGGGATTGCAGGGGGGGAGGACAAAACACCAAGAATCACCCCCCCCACACACACACACTCTTCCATGGGTGGAAGTGTCCACTGGATCAAAATCCTCCTGTGAGTGCAATTATATTCTAATTAGACTTCACCCATTGCTTTTCCTAAATGTTGTGAGCCACCTTAGACTGTTTTTTAAAAGAAAGGTGGGATGTACTTAAAATATATATATTTATAAGTAAATAACTATAATTCCGTTGATTAAACTTACTAGAAACTAATTATTTACAAATAGTTTTCATTATTTGCTTTGCTTCATTGTGCAACGTTTAGCAGTCTGTTAGAAGGTTGCAGTTTCCTGGGAGCATGTAAAACATCACTATGACTGCCAAACCTTTGAAGCTTCTAGACTGGTTCTTGCAAAACACTTCCTTTTCAACCGTTTTTTGTTTTTGAGGTTGCCAACCTGGCTGAGGAATACCGTGGACCACCTGCACTGCATCTCTGCCTCCGAGTACTTACATTTCCCAAGAAATGTGCTCATGCCTTTAGCAACATAAAATAATTGTACGTTGTGTTTAAGTGAACACCCGTATTCTGCTCCCGAAAGGAATGTGATTTAGGGCTATGGTCTTCCAATAGTCTTTTTGTTTTTACTTTAGTCTTTGGCAGAGAGGAGAAGAAATAAGCAGAACAGCAGACCAGTAGCAGAGCCATAGCTAAGAGCCATAGCTAAGCAAGAACCTCCCTCTCGTTGAAGTATCTGTCAGTGTCTGGTTGTTGTCCCCCTCTGTTTTACCTTTTATTTTTGGATACAGGAAGGCTTTTGGAAGGATTCCCCTTCTTTTCTGGATATTTTTATAAAAAATAATTTTTGTGGTCCTCAATAATCAGTTCATTCCTTTTTTCTTTTCTTTTTCTTTTTGGCAGAACCACAAATTTTGGTCTGAGGATTTGTGTTTTCCCCTCTGGGATTCCTTTTTCTAAAAAAGTCACCTTTTGGAACAAGTCTTCTCTGTCCTGTCCATTTTTTATTGTATTTGTTTTTCCCAATTTGAACTATAAAATGGTGATTTTCTTAAGTCAAAATGAGAGTACCCCTAAACATTTTTTTAAAGCAAAAAACACTGTACCTTGCTACTCCCCCTCTAGGTAAGCAGCAGCAGCAGCAGCAATGCCACTGCCAGGAAGCTAGTGGGAGCTGGTCTGTTAGGGTAAATGGGTCACTGCCCCACCAACCTCAATCTGTCCACAGTCAGCCCGCATCTATGACGACTCTGCCTGTTATTGGCTCTGGCTCCACCTACTGTTGGTCTCTGTGACTTCCACCCTACCAGCCACTATTGCAGGAGGCTACTGCTGTGACTCCACCCCACTGGGCAAGCTGCTCCTTCTGCAAACAGATTAGACCGGATGTTCTACAGGTGTCGATTATTACAACCCGCTGCAGCTCCTGGGTCATTCATCCACTTCACATAAATGAAGGATTTAACCATTGTTGCCTTCATGCAGTTCTACTAAATGCCTCTTGTTTCCTGGGTGTCTATGGAATCAACCATACATCAATGACCTCCTTTATCAATTGTAGCACAAGCCCTAGAATCTCCCGCAAAGTCTTCAAGCAACCCGGGTTTTCTTTTGTTTTTCCTTCTCACAAATTCATTTGGGCCTGGGCTCCAGACTGTCTGGAGTCTATGCTAGGCCAAAATAAAGCTGGATTGGTCCTTGGGTAGCTCTAGTCTTGCTAAGAGACCTCTAAATTCTTGCAAGGCATGAACTGATAGCATCACCTCAACCCACATTGTGTGTTCCCAACCAGTTGCTCTGTCAAAGGAAACTGAATTGTTCTAGCATGATTTGATCTTTATATAACGACAATAGTAGCTAGTAAATGCTCCATTTCCCATTAGGGTAACTTAAAAAGTCATTTTATTCTTATTTGCTGGAATGCCATCCAACGGGGGGGGGGGGGGGAGTGTGGAGAGGGAGAAGGCCTGCAATTCCCTAAATTACTTTTCTTCTTATAGATAGGCCTCTGTTCATCTGCCAGGGCAGTATACGACCGTTAGACGGGCAATTCTTTGATGCACTAACTTCTTCAAGATGCCTCGGGTTTATTTCCTCAGACCTCAGTGCTCATTCAGGCAGGGGGAAAAAACATTATTTGATATGCTCCATTATCCTCAGCTGCGACTTTTCTTCTTCCTTTTTTCTCGACTGCTGTTAATCCCCTCATCATCACAAGGGCCTCCTTTTCTGAAGGCAGAAACTTAACATTGCTGAAAATTTAACACGCAATCTTAAAACACACTATAGGGAGCAGGAGTGCCAAATTGGCCCCACAACCATGGGTACCCAGGGCTGTGGGTGCCATGCAGCATGCATGGCCCTGGCACTGAAATTTGTGGGTGCCCGGCCCCTTCATGGGGAATTTTGTGGGTGATCAGGCACCCAAGGGCCCAGGGAGCAAGCCCTCAATGAATACAACAGGACTTCTATTGAGTGAAAATGCTTAGGATTGCAATCTCAATCCCTTTTTTTAATTCATCATTAGCATCTTAAGCAATGGGCCCAGTGGCTCCCCCTTCGCTTCTAAGGCAGCGATGAGGAACCTGTGGCTGCCCAGATGTGCTGGATTACTGTTCCCTTCATCCCAGACCACTGGGGCCATGCTGGAGTCCAACATCAGGAAGTCCACCGGGTCCCAATGCCTCCTCTAAGGGTGGGTACCTCCTTTCAAACTTTTGCTGCCTTGATCTTATTCAACACACTGGTGGTCCAACAATGTACTCACCTGACAAGGCAAAATACGCATTCTTATTCAGAAGGGAACCCTAACTGCAGTGGCGTAGCGTGGGTTGTCAGCACCCGGGGCAAGGCAAGTAATTTGCACCCCCTAACCTGTGGATTTGCGCCCCCTAACCCCCAGATGTTGCGCCCGGTGCGGCTGGGCCCCCCCGCACCCCCACGCTACGCCACTGCCTAACTGGGCTCCCTCACAAGTGTGTGTTTATGGTTGCAACACAGATAACCTGGGTTTCCTTTCACTTTAGGGTTTCCAGACCACTAAAAAGATCTTTGGGCAGCTGCATCCATTTTGGGGGCTACTCCCTACCACCACCACCACCTCCAAGTTCTTTTTAATCATGAGTGCCTTTGTGTCTGCACTGAGTCAGTTCAGAACTAAAGTTCTACTTTATAGAGGACAGTCTTCTATTTGCAGGTGCCCTCTATTTTGGGGCTGACTGCTCCAAGTCTAGTTTATGAATAAAGAATCCTATAAAGGAGAGCAAACTGTGATTGTGAACAGATTAGCACCTGGACAGCAGACTAAGCAAGCATTCATGCTCTTGTTCCCCATGATGGTGAGTTTGATTATATTTCTGTTTAAACTGCAGTATTCCCCCCCCCCCTAAATTGGCAGCGATGCATATATACTAACATATGGAAATCAGTATAACTCTTTTCATGGTATCATCTTTTTCCAGCAGTGCATAATTGGCCACCTTGGCTTCCACCCACTTTTAAACCCCCTTAGAGATGTAGCTCTCTTTTCCATGGGACTCAGCTTACTAGCTTTATACAAAATAAATAACATTGCTCCTCTAAACTCCTCCTTCCTTTGTGTAGCATCTCAGGTAGCATGCTCTCTTTGGACTGCCTAGCATCCTCTTTTTGCTTCATTCTTTGATCACAGACTCTCCCCCTCTAGCTGTCCCCTGCCCCCACTGTGCAATCCTATTTGGTTCTAATCAGAAGTAAATCCTACTGAGTCCAGTAGGGCTTACTCCCAGGTAAGAGGGTATAGGATTACAGCCTAAAGCAGTTTCTGACTTTCCTGCTTTATTGTGGCCTTGCTCCTGTGACCCTGTCACACTGACTCACAGGCCTAAGAGATATTTCCCATGCTGACATTTTTCCTCTGGGATCCATTTTGCCCTTTTGCTGTAGGGATTTGTCAAGATGAGCTTGCCAGTATTACTCACTGTGCTGAAAAAGCCAGGCATTCCTGATCCATAATATAATGCTGATGCTGGTCAACAGTGGGGAAGAGGAAATGAAGAAGTAGGCAGAGCTCTAAAAGCCACCCATTTCATTAATTAGCATAATTCACATGCATAACTATTGCTTGCTTATGTTTATTACCTATCCTTTTAACCGTATAGCTGGCTGCTCCTAATAGAGAGTCTGAAGTTTTCAAAATCTTGCACATTAGACAATCAAATCCTCCTTTAGCTGTCTATGTTAGAAAAATATGCAGCCAACTCGGTATCTGACAGGGAAATATGTAATTGGAATTAGCATTTCCTTCTGGTTTATTTACTGCACGCAAATTACCCTCTGATGTATCACGAGAGCAGAAGACCTTAAACGTAAGTGGTGTTAGTTGCTTTGCTGTAAGAAAGGATTAAAGCAATTTAATGATAGGCTGTAGTATGCACTAATGAGAGCATTTCATTGCAGTCTAGCTACTGAGGTTTATAGACATTTGTTCTAATGAAGGTGCATCACCGCCAAACATGTCTCCTTTTCCTTTAGTAAATGTCGCTGTCTGGCATGGACTGAGAAACACAGACTGTGTTTTACACTTCTCAAACTATCCCATTTCTAAGGGAAAGCCCAGACACTGGCATCTCCTTAGAAATGTCAGCATCTAGGTAGAATCCATTCAGTATCAGGCCATGTCTGCTCTATGCATTTAAAGCACTATTATACCACTTTAACAGCCATGGCTTCCCCCAAAGAATCATGGGAGCTTTTTTTAAAAGGTAAAGGGACCCCTGACTGTTAGGTCCAGTCATGGACGACTCTGGGGTTGGGGAACTCATCTCATTTTATTGGCCGAGGGAGCCGGCATACAGCTTCCGGGTCATGTGGCCAGCATGATAAAGCCGCTTCTGGCAAACCAGAGCAGCGCACGGAAACACTGTTTACCTTCCTGCTGGAGCCGTACCTATTTATCTACTTGCACTTTGACATGCTTTCGAACTGCTAGGTTGGCAGGAGCAGGGACCGAGCAACAGGAGCTCACCCCGTCGCGTGGATTCGAACCGCCAACCTTCTGATTAGCAAGCCTAGGCTCTGTGGTTTAGACCACAGCGCCACCTCACAGAGCACAGAAGTGGCCTGAGTTGGTGCCGTTAAATAATTTTAGTCTCTGGATTTAATGTCCCCACAGGGCCCCCTTCAGGGCTGGCCCAAGACATTTTGGTGCCTGAAATGGAAATAAATTAGCAACCCCTTCCCCACCCCAACCCCACATGCAAGACAAGGCCAACCAGAGGTAGTAGATCCCACAAACATATCTTCCTGGCCCCTGACAGTAAATATACAACAATCAATTGTCTAAAACACCCACCTCAGTGTGCCTAATGACAGGACTGGCCCTGCTTTATTTACTTTTTCAATTTCACTTGCTTGAACATTTTTGATGCCCTGGCAATTGGAGGCCCCTCTGCTGAGTAGCGACCTGAACCTTTGCTGTAGCATCATGGCTGATGGCAACACACTTCAGCACTGAGAATGCTTTAAACTCTTGATCTGGAAAAAAAAAAAAGGAAGTGCATTAATGAGACTGGGACTTTCCTGAATTAAAAATCTTGTCTGCCTTTCTGCAGCCTAAAAAGAAAGTTTCATGCATAGTTACTTAGGAGTAGAATCTCAAGTATCGTTTAGTTATTGTGTGTACAACTGCATTCTTGGATGATAGTTCTACCATCTGAATCCTATTGTTTTGTCGTGGACTGCTTTGTTTCATGTTACAGGCCATATCAAAAGTGTTGCTAAAACTGAGATATTTAGTCGTGCTGGCTAAAACGGCAACATTTTATTTGTTTAGCATTTTAGCATATTACATTTTCCAAGGGAAACAAGCATTCCTTAAGGGTCATTGTTTCTACTGTGAAATAGAACATGACACATTCCCACAGGAATCGGTTATAACTATAGAGCAAAGCCTTTTCCTCTAGGAAATTTCCATACCCTCCATACTGCCGCAGAGGAAAATTGGGACACCCTTTTTTTGGGGGGGGGGGGTTTGCTCTTGCAGGAGCTGGGTGACTCTTGTGAGATCACGTCCCCCCCAAAATGGGTGTCTTTGGGGGCTACACTCTCACAGGAACCAAAATGGGACATCCCAGGATCCAATCAGAAGCTGAGATGGCTTCTGTCATTCCTGAATGTCCAGCTCAAATTGGGACAGTTGATGGGTATGAGCTTCCAGATAGCACAACAGGCAAAATACAATGGTCCAATATGCTGCCCAAAAGTGAAAGCAGAGAATGGAGTATGAAAGGAGTCAGATCTCAGCACACCCACAAAAACTCCTTGTTGACAATGGGGATAAGTGTTCAATGACAAATGCCCTGAACTTTTATGTATACCAGGTGTGGGGAACCTTTGCCCCTCCAGATGTTGTGAACTACAATCCTATCATCCCTGGCCATTGCACGTGTTTGCTGGGGCTAACAGGAGTTGTTATTACTATTACTATTACTATTACCTGTACTATTACTACCAGTGCTATTTTTCTAGAAAAAGTGGTGCTGGAACTCACCATGAACACCTCCTTTGTTCTCTTAGAATGGAAATGGTGTCCACCTGAGAGGTGCCGGAACTGAGTTCTGGTGAGTTCCCACTGAAATAAATCCCTAACTATTACTTTTTTATTATTATTAAACACTTTCTAAACCAGTCTCAAGATTTACATATAAGAGGAGATTTTTTTTCAGATAAGTTCAGCAACCTCTGAGCCAAAGTTTCCTCACACCTGGTGTGTACCCATATTCCCTCCATCTGGTGAAAACTGAAACCACAGGTGATTCTGGAAACAGATCAAAGGCACTGACTGAAACATCTATAGCACTCCTTTATGAGTGTGTATGAAACAAATTGCCTGGAGATACTGGAGCTACCCAAGAAAGTCAAGCCTGGTACCATTACCAGGAACTTAAAAGGAATCTGGTCTTTGATGGCCTCCTGTGCTAGCTGATCTTTCTCTGCCTTAACTTTGACCTGCATAATCTGGCAAGGTCTGAGACGCCACTCTTCCTGGCCCTACATAGGTTTGCTCTGACCTTCAGTGTCTCTACATTGGTTTAGATTATGAAAATAGCATTTTGTAAAATGTTGTGTTCTGATTATTAAAATTATGTACGGTCACATCCATTCCATATACTTAACACATATAGCTTCCCACAAAACATCCTTAGAACTGTATTTTGTTAAGGGTGCTGGGGATTGTAGCTCTGTGAGGGGGTAATCTACAGTTTCCAATATTCTTGGGGGGGAGCCGTGTGTTTTAAATGTGCGGTGTAGATTTGACTAGTGACTTGGCCTTGCTTGTTGCTGTTTTCATTAACGAGTAAGATTACATTTACATATAAGCACTTAATGGAAGGTAAAAGTGGGATGTTTAAAAAGTAGTATTTTAGGAACTTGTGTATGTTGCTGTCTAAGTTTGCTGTCTAAGTTTAGACAGCATCTTAAAAAGCAGAGACATCACTTTGCCAACAAAGGTCCGTATAGTAAAAGCTATGGTTTTCCCAGTAGTGATGTATGGAAGTGAAAGCTGGACCATAAAGAAGGCTGATCGCCGAAGAATTGATGCTTTTCAATTATGGTCTGGAGGAGACTCTTGAGAGTCCCATGGACTGCAAGAAGATCAAACCTCTCCATTCTTAAGGAAATCAGCCCTGAGTGCTCACTGGAAGGACTGATCGTGAAGCTGAGGCTCCAATACTTTGGCCACCTCATGAGAAGAGAAGACTCCCTGGAAAAGACCCTGATGTTGGGAAAGATGGAGGGCACAAGGAGAAGGGGACAAGAGAGGACGAGATGGTTGGATAGTGTTCTTGAGGCTACCAGCATGAGTTTGAGCAGACTGCGGGAGGCAGTGGAAGACAGAAGTGCCTGGTGTGCTCTGGTCCATGGGGTCACGAAGAGTCAGACACGACTAAACAACTAAACAACAACAACAACATGTATGTTGCAGCTCAACAAGGCCAATAACACTGCCTGCAAAAAAACAGCAAATATTTCTTTTAGCTAAATTAATCTATTGGAACATATTTCCTTGTAGATACTTAGCTTTCTCCTTCTTTGCAAAATAATGGAAAAGGGCACCAACTCCTACACATTTTCTTTTAAAAGTGCAAATAAAAATCATTAAATCATCTTAGCATTTCTAATTGTTTTTGTAAAAGCTCCTGGCTTTCACAAATGCAATAGAAAAGGTCAGTTTACATTCTTTTCTTTTTTTTTACAAAGAGGATGGCAAAAATTTGCAGTCTGGTCTTTGTAACATGAACGCATCAAACACATTTCACAATTTTTCTTTTTAAGAAAAAAAGAGGAATAATTGCAAAACGTTCGCTTTGCAGATGTGTTTGTTTAGGTTGTTTAGACCATTGTCCATTCAGTTTCTACATAAAGAGCTTGCAAACCTACCGACATCCCTGTGGTGTCAAAATAAATTAGGTGAATCTGTTGGCTGAAGTTTACACTCATGCAAACAGCCATTGGAAGTTTGAACCCCAAAGTGAGAACACCAAACATTAACAAAGTTAAAATGTTGGCCGCTTTAAAAAAGAAAAGAAAGAAAAAAGCTTGAGTCTGTAGCTTCTATTTGAGAATTGAGTCACCCAGGGTCATGTGGATTGAATTCAAATGGGGACAAATGCAAAGAAGATCAAGGGCCATAGCAACTGAACGGGCCAGGGAGAGCACAACACAATATTTATGAGGTCTCTGTAGAAAAGGTGCATGACTTGAATCACTTGCTACTCTGAATCTTTCCATTTCAGTTTCTCTCAATTTCTCATACTTCCAGTCTTCAGTGCAGTTCTCCACATTTCTGCAGTGATTTGAAACTTAAAATAAAAATTCTCCTGAAAATTTGTAAGCAGTTTAGTAAGACTTTCTACTAACAGAAGGATTTTTGGACGCAGCTTTGACTTCTTTTGCAAGCAATTTCACCCCCTCATGTAATGCCCTTTTTGTACATTACTTTCATTAATACATTCATTGGAGGACTGCATGGCAACATCTGGAGGAGGGCGAATTTGGTGGCTGTTTGCTTATCCTTTCAAATAATGCAAATTCAGCAGGTTCTCAGTTAAATGTGAACTGAACCCCCCCTCCCCAATCTCTAGTTGCTACTGCTAGCTCTTGGCAGCGCACAACAAATATACATTGTACATGCTAATCTGTGGAGGGATTGCAGTGGATGTGGATAGTCTTACAATGAAAGCAAGGGGTGGAAAACATCAAACCCTGCCGAACTCGGTCCCATAGTGGCAGATAAGCATATTGCTTGTCAATCAGATTCAGCTTCCTACCTTGACCTAGACCCAGCTTATTACAGCATAAGGGGATCCTATGCATCCCTCCCATTGAACTGGAACTGGTGCCATTAATATGCTCTGATGAGGGTGGCGCTGTGGCCTAAACCACTGCACCTCTTGGGCTTGCCAATCAGAAGGTCAGCGGTTCGAATCCCCGCAATGGGGTGAGCTCCCATTGCTCTGTCTCAGCTCCTGCCAACCTAGCAGTTTGAAAACATGCCAGTGCAAGTAAATAAATAGATACTGCTGCAACGGGAAGGTAAACGGCATTTCTGTGCGCTCTGGTTTCCATCAGGGTGTCCCATTGTGCCCGAAGCGGTTTAGTCATGTTGGCCACATGACCCAGAAAGCTGTCTGTGGACAAACAGGTCCTTTACCTTTACCTCTGATGGGCATGATGTGTGATGACTTTCAGATTGCTTCGGCAGCTTCTCTTAGACTACTTTGTGACCTTGCTTTAATATTTTTTTATTTCTTTTAAATGATTAATTTGATATATTTGATGTAAAAATTGTATTTTTTTAGCCACCTTGGATGTATATTTTTTTATAGGAAGGTGAGATATAAATGTTAAATAAATGAATGAAATGGTCATCACTACTAGAAGTGGCTCCAACCGTTCTGTGGCTTGAACTATAGATGCCCTTTAACATTCTTTCATCTCTAATAAGTTTGTGAGGAAAAAGAACTTGGGGGTGAGGCTTTTTCATGACAATATGTTCTTTTGTTCAAGCCACTGGCCCTTACTTAGCTTTGGGAGAGAGTTTGAAATGCATTCTTCTTGATTTACTCAGCTATAACAATTTTTTTTAAAAAAAGATTTAAGGCATAATTTTTGGGGAGGCTGATACTTTGCTTATGTTCTCCACTTCAAACTGGCATTTATTTTTGTCTCTGTGGGAAGAAACTATAAAACACAGAATTTTGACTTCTGGTGAAGGAAGGATTAGGAGCGAGATGGTTCCATTTAACTTTTTTTGTGCTCAAACCCCCCCCCCCCCCCAATTTGGAATAGAACATATTGCCTTCGGGGCAACTAATTTAATCTTCCCAGCAGAAATACAAGACAAGGAACTATTATTCACCCTAATTAGACCCTTTAAAAAGGGGAGAATGAGAGAAAGCAAAAGGAGGAAGTTTCATGAAGCCTTCCAAATTGTTTTTCTGGTAAATGTGATTTTGCTCTTCCCTTTTTACTGATAAATCTGAAGCTGAATTGTACGTATCCCTTACCAAGGATTGCCGTCATAGATCTATTGCAATGCAACCACAAAGGAAGTGAAATAAGACCACGTAAGGACAGAAATAAGAATGGAAAAAAGAGAGAGAGAAATACTTTTAGTTCCTCCTGAGGCAAAAGAGAACTTTCCCATTGTTGTCTGCTCCTATTATATCACCTTCTTTTGAACCAAACATGTGGAACATTTAACAGTGGGTTAGGATAATGAGGCTAATGATAACTGCATTTAATTGAGTTAGGAGCCAGATTCTGGCAGCAATGTTAACATGAGAGAACTGAATACATTCTGAGTTGCTTGGGGCCTTCTCAGATTTTGTCATTAGCGTCACATCTATGCCATGCATTTAGAGGACTTTCCTGACACGTTAACAGTCATGGCTGCCCTCAAAGAATCCTGGGTGCTGTAGTTTGTTAAAGGTTCTGTGAGCTTTTTAGGAGATTCCTATTCCCTCACAGAGTAGCAGTTTCCAGAGTTCCCCAAGAAGAGGGATTGACTGTTAAACAACCCTGAAAACTGTAGCTCTTTGAGAGTTATTTTGCACATGTTGACTTTGTGCCTATGCAAAATACCAGTCCTTTGTGTGCCTACCCTTGGAACACATGTAAGGAATCTACACCATTTGGGATGAAGAGAGGCAAAGAGGACCAAGAACAGATATGGGAAAAGACAGAAACTCTCTTCCAAAGAGGAACTGAGGTTTGCCCTGATTACAGCCTCTTTCTGCTTATGTTTGCAAGGGATGGTGGGAATTTGAGGCCAATGACAATGGAAGAATAACTGAAGTTTCCAATGGAGCATAGAATAGTTCAGGCATAGGCAAACTTGGCCCTCCAGATGTTTTGGGACTACAGCTCCCATCATCCCTGACCACCGGTACTGTTATACAGTCATATCTCAGAAGTTGAACAGAATCCGTTCCGGGAGTCCGTTCGACTTCTGAAACACTCAACTTCCAAAGCACAGCTTCTGATTGGCTGCAGGAACCTCCTGCAGCCAATCGGAAGCCGTGGAAGACCCCTAGGACGTTCAGCTTCCAAAAGAACGTTCAAAAACCGGAACACATATTCCTGGTTTTTTATCGTTTGGGAGCCGGAATGTTTGACTCCCAAGGCGTTTGGGAGCCAAGGTATGACTGTACAATGCTATCTCAGTCCGGAGGTACAACTAGACTTTATCTTGCCAAATGCATGATCCCAGCCCCACATTAGTTAATTTATGGGGAGGAAGGGTTATGGAAGAGAACAGTACTTAGTCCCACCTGCAGCGGCTGTTTGATCTGCCTCACCAACCCCAGCTGATTTTTACTTCTAGTTTAAGAATCTGGATGGGGAGAAATACAACAAAAAATGTTTTAAATGACCAGGAGGTAGTTTCAGGGACAAATCATTGGGAAGGAGAACAGTTCAGTATCCCTTTCTACATACTCACATATTCTACCGAGCAGATTTACCTTCTACTCTTCATTTCCCTTAAGAAGGGACTCCTTCTTATTTGCCTTGTGACATCTAGATCCAATCCAGAGCTCAGTTGCCATAGTGGATTGATCTTGAGCGGTTCCTCCAAAGTTTTGATGTGCAAAAATATCACTTAGGTTCTTAGCTCCCATCTGCAGCCCAGTGCTAATTTTGTTTCCCCACTTAGGTTTGCAAAGGGGTTAAATCGAAACAGGAGAGCAGTATTCAGCGATTACTCACACTAATCATTCTGATATAATAGGTCAAGATGTCTGACTGGAGACAAGCTAATGGAGAAAAGGATGTCATATGTTTACAAACATTTCCGTTAACATGCTGGAATGGCAAGCTTATTCATCGCAGGCCAGAGCTCCCAGAGGTCAATTGGAGGGAAAAAAGAAAGAGGGGTGATATTAATCATACCGACGCCTGATTGTCTGATACTTTTTGACATATTGTGGAAAAACTAGCTGCAGTGAATTTTGGCAGGGATATCGGGGAGGGGGTTCAATAAAATAATGTTTTTGTAAGGCATTACCTTTTATCTAGTCATTTATCTTTGGCCCATTAAAAGTTTCACATATTACAATGTCAGATTTAAAATTGTTCTTTTGAAAGAAAACTGCACACCATAGTTCATCTCCCTGCCTCTCTCTCTCCTCTCTCTGTGTGTCTCTCTCCCTTTGACATTTTTAGTGCATGCCTTGGCGATTCAGAATGGTGCAGGGTAAAAATTAGCACTTCAGAGGCCACAAGCTGTGAGTCATCTGGCAATGAATGGCTGGCCTGCTGTGATGTCACCGCTGATCTGTTTGGTGCAGAAGGCATGGTTCATCTAGCTCATGGCCACTGGCGGTGCCAATGCTCAGAGTGCTAAAGGAACTTGGGATGCAAATCTGTTGGTTAAACCACACAAGTCTCACCTAGGCCCTGTAGACTTTCAAGTAGCACTTTCTAGGTGCAAGTCAGTTGACTGGTTTTGAAACTTCTTAATGTTCCAAACAGGAAAGATTTTGCTGCTGTCAGGATGATGGCACCTTGTTCCTGTCACCCCAAAACTGCTGCTAAAATCAAAACAGGAAAATATCAAGGAGAATAACAGGAAAATATCAAGGAGAATTCTCCCCATAGTAGAATAAAAGATAAGTCAAAGAGCAAGATGACTAATTCAGCAGACCTATATTTAGACAACCCAAGATAGATCCAAAAACTCATTTGATGAGAACCATCTCTGATGTCTGCCTTTCCTTTCACTGTCATCTGCTGACATTAAGCTCTGAAGCTGCCTCTGATGCCAGTTTTGAATTATTTGTTTCATGATTGCTGAATGCTGACTCAAAAGTTGCCTGGAGAGGGAAGTTGTGTGTGTGTGTTTTATATATAAAAAAGGAATCATTCATATCTCTTCCTTGCCAGAAATGCTTTAGAAACAATGGAACTGTTCTAAATATTTTGTGACCTTGCCTAGCACAAGCTTCTCTGCTCCCTTCTTGAATGCTCATAGTAACTACTTAAACATTCTTTGATTTCCCTCCCATCCATCACCGCACACCCACCCGTGAAGAAATATTGGTGATCTCTTGCAGCTATAAATGTGAATAGTTGTTGCTAGATTCAGACAATGTCATTATACATATCAGAGGTAGTGATGGACCAATACTCTCAGGTGTGTGGAAGTTGGAATTATGAGTAACATTGGAATATTTCCTCCCTTGAGAGTAAGTCTTGTTGAACTCACTGGGGCTTACTTCTGAGTAGATGCTTATATCATTTTGCACAGAAAATAAGGGATGTACCACTTGTCTTATCCACACGTTGTGACTCCAAAATGGGCTTATTTTCTATGTGCTATGTATTATTAGTAAAGATGGTTTCCTCAGCACTTTACATTTCATGTGAGATAGACTGCAACAAGAACTAAAGATGATTGCTAATGAATGAACTCAAACTACCAACTGGCTTCCATGGAGCTGAAACAGATCTCCTAAATCCCTGTCCCAATGATAACCAAGTCTGCAAATTACCATTTAATGGGGATAATTGTTAAACTGGCTGCAGTCAACAACTTACCTTACTTGCGTTTAGGACTTTAAAAATAAACAGATCTGGTCCAGAGTAAGTTGCCTGAATATTTGAGCCTTACTTTTCTGGTAACCTAGTACCTATTCAGTTCTTTTTGTCTGTGGAACTGAAACGTGAAGGAGGACAATGTTAAGCCTCTCATCTTAAGATGCATGTATCAAACACTTCCAGAAAGTCACAAATGTATCTATTTTATTACAAAGGCACACACTTGGCAAGACAGCATGTGGAGTCTTGCCGAAAATTGCATTACAATACAATAGCCTTGTGTAATCCTTTGTAAGTGATGTTGGAACTTTATATTCGCTAGCAAACATTGTGAATCCAACAGAGAGAGCAGAAATGAAACTAATGGGAAATTCCATCTCCATATAAATTAGCAATTATGTAATGCATCATATTAAAAAGGGAATAACTCAAGAGTGATTGCAAACATAAGAATGTCACGGCATGAAAAGACATACATTTTAAAGAATAAATGAGGTGGGGTAAAACAACAAAACCAAACCTCAATGAAATGTAGAGAGATGGGTTTTTCGATCTACTAAAAAAGAAACCTGAATGGATGCTGTGATTTATTACCAGTGCTTTTTTTCTGGGGGTATGCATACCCCTAAACATTTTGTGAATCTAAGTTTGGCCTCATTGAGGGGCAGTACTTCAATATGAGTAGGAAAATGAGAGTACCCCTAAACATGTTTTTTTTAGAAAAAGAACTGTATATTACCAACAAATTAAGCCTGAAATCTACCTACCCCTAGAAACACCTATTGCTTGATAGAATGAACAGAGGTGACAGGATAGAAAGACCCAGGGAGTCAAAGCATGCAGCAAAATTAACCTAAATCTGACCTTAATTAGTGACAGAACAGCCAAAAATATGGGGAAACGGACAATGACCGCAATTATATTGTGCTTCATAAAGTCAGACAGATTATTTGGCAAATCCCTCCGTCAAGTTTGATTGTCTTTTTGGTTCTAGCTGTGTGATCAGCACAGGGCACCGGAGCACAAATTCAGCAGAAGGTGTGGGTGTGTGGAAAGCAGCAAAGGTAAATTACTCAATGTTGAAATAAGTGAACTAACACACATTACTGTATACTATACCACTGTATGTCCCTTGTATACTAGGGCTGTGCATTGGATCAAGCTGAATCCTGGATCCTAAAGCAAATCAGGCCGATTCGGGTCAATCTGGCTGGATCTAATTCAGCTGGATCAGACAGAGGCAACCCCAGTTATCCCCAGGTTGGATTGGGTCAACCCAGAGTGATCAGGAGAGGTCAAGAAGGTTGGTGGCCTGGTGGCCAGGAGCGGAGGAGAAGGAGACGCATTGGTATGTGCATCTCCTTTTCTCCCCACCAGCCACATGTTTAATTAGGTTAAACCCCGATTAAACATGCTGGGAGTGAGGAGGAGGCATGTGTCTCCTTTCGCCCCCGCCCTTGACCTTATGTTTAATTAGGGTTTTAATGCAAGTAGTATGAAAAGCTTTTTCTGTTGGAATTATGGCGAAGAGAGAAAGATTTAAGCTTTGCCACTCAACTTTGCCACCTCCCTCTTACCACTTCTGCTGCCCTGGTTGTCCCCAAGTTGTTCTCTGGATCTCCCTTCATCTGCTATTTGCATTTTTTTTAAAAGCTATTAAATTGTGTTCATGTTTTGTATGGCTCCTTCACATTTTAAAATTCACCACTCTTGCAATTTCCTCTTTTCATTAAGCTATTCCCTTGTTTACTAGTTGAATGGTATTGTCAAATTATATCCATGTGATCATTTTCTTTTAAATCCACTTTTCTCTCCTAATTGTTCTTAATTGTGTTGGCTTCAATTCCAATAGCTACTCTGGTTTCAATCTGATTCTGTCATCTCCCTCACCCCAGGCCCTGAACAGAATGGTACCGTTCTTGTTCCTTTCTTCTTAAGACAAGGCCACGTCACTTTTCTATTTTGTTCAGAAAAGTCATGTAACTCTATCCTTGGGATTTCCTGCATTTAGTGCTGCAAGTCTTCTGAAGCCTGTTCTGAGCAGACTTTATAGAAACAGGCTCATTTTGCAAGTTTCAAGTAGGGCATCTGAATGCCCTGTGGAAGGGGGAAAAGTAGCACAGAGTTGACTGAAAAAAGATTTTCACTTAGAGGTTTTGAAGGACACAATAGAAGACAGCAGATACTTGCCACATAGAAGAGGGTAAAAACTTGTTCACTGTTCTCCTAGAACAGGGATTGCAAATCTTTTTGGGCCCTTGAGTTCATGTACACAAACACACACACAGCCACAACAACCAAGCCTATATTGCAACCTAGTCTGCTTGCTACAATAGCGTGCTTCTTTTGACCCTAATTTCAGTGGGTAGATGGTGGGGAAGAGAAGATTCTTTGGGTGCTAAGAAAGGCATCTGTGGGCACATGTGTTGCAACCTCTGAACTATACCTGATGGGGATAACTTACAGGATTGTATTACTATTATTTATTAAATTTCTTCACCACCCTTCTTTATCAGCAGAGTTGCTGGGACTTTGGATCCACTCCATGATGTCCTAGCTGGGAGCTTACTGCTGACTACCAGCAATGGGAGAAGGTGATGCATTTATTTTTATTTACTTAATAAAATGTATGCACCACTTGATTGTAATAATAAAAAAGCACATTGAAAGCAGTTAACAACGAGATGAAACAAGAAAATCAAGAAAAATTACAGCCATACTTTAAAACATGCCAAAGTTAAAACACTAAAACAGATCAAAATTACCTTCATAGTCAAATCAGTTTTGAATGTTCTACCGTGGGGTTCTGCATTGAAATGAAAAGCTGGCAAGATGGCATGCAGGACGTGAGTGGGTGGACTGTGAAATCTACCCCATTCAAGTCCAAAACAAATACAACCTGCCTTGCCTGCATTTTGCCATCTTGCCAGATGTTTCTAAGTGTTTGTTGAACATACACGGCATGAGTCAGCAGGAGCAGGGAGGCAGTGCCATGACAGACAGCAGCTAAACACCAGGGCCAGAGATTTCTGTTCTTCCTCGAGTCATGGTTACCTAAGCAAACTGGGCCCAGGATTCAAGCTTAACTGTTCAAACATGAAATGGGTGGCATAACAATGCAGCCTTTACCCACAGATGACTTAATGCATCCCGAATGAAATGTTTGCTTACTAGAAGCCAACAAAAGCCTGTCATTGTAAGCTGAAGAAGAAAAAGCTCTCTCAAACACACTCCTGGAATGGGTCACAACTGATTTGCTGTTACCTTTGTGCATTTGCATTAGAATTCCCCCCACATCCTCTAAGATTACTTGTGCGATCTTGCTGAATTACCCTGGCATGTGGATGAAATGTTTATAGGCCAGTCCCATGCACATGTTTACTTGGAAGGATGTATCACTGTCTTTAAGCTATCAATGGCTACTTGCTAAGATGGGTACATTGTGCCTCCATAATCAGAGGCAGTGGTGCTTTTGAACACCAATTGCTGGAAACTGCAGGAGGGCATAGTGGTCTTCTGCTCAGGTCCTGCTTGCTTGGCCACTGTGAGAACAGAATGCTGTAAAAGATGAACAAATGGCCTGATCCAGCAGGTTCTCCTTACTCCTAAGGACAGAGGCACTGGGTTGCCCCGAAGATTGGAGGGCCTGTGGCTCGTCATGCATGTGTAATGTTGCACACACAACCTGCACATGATGCAGGAGGCCAAGAACTCTGGAGGAACTGCCCACTGGACCTGCGTCATGCATTGTGCACATGACATCTCATGTGCACAACATATGCAAGGTCGTCTGAAGATTCAGGGGACCTGGCCCCATTAAAACAAATTTTGAGGGGAGATGAAGTCCCTTTGGTCCCCTAGAGTTGGCACCACTGCCTAGGCATTTGTGTCAGGAGCAAATCCCACACTCAAGTAGGACCCTGATAGAGACACATGCCCGACTGGCATGTTCTCTCCCTCCTGGTCAATCATTTGGGAGCTTCAAAAGCTTTCTTCAGCCTGAACATCACAGCGACCAATGCCAACTGGCACTGACACACTTAGGGACCTGCAGAGTTTCGCATCAAGCGTAACAGACCTCAGCAACTCAGCATTTTGGCTAATCTACTTTATTTACATATAAACACACACAGAGCACTACAACATGGCTCCCTCTCTCTCTAGCATCAGACAGCAAAGAGGAAAAGAACAAAGGACAATAGTCTCACTTCACGGAACACAGTAACACAAACATCCTGTCTTCGTCACTTCCCACTCTGTGGAATCAAAACATATACCGTCATGTGATAGACAAAAATCCCATTACTGCAATCATGGAGCAGGAATTCTAACAATTTGTGCAAAAGACCACAGCCATGGTCGTATTCTTAACCATGGAAAATGACTGCTATTGGTAACAATGAAACCATAAAATCCAGCATTGAAAACACAGACATTCTAGCCAAAACATGAATCAAACATTGGCAAAGCTACCCCAAAACTATTGGGATGGGGCAACCATGGAAGGTCTATTTAAAAAGAAACCGCATTTTCATAAAGTCAACCATGTCAGCCTCTCTCTTGTCAACGGTGACATACAAGGGTTTGTCTTTTCCATAACACAAATCTAGAATATGAAGCTGAAGCCACTGTCTGATCTGTGTAGTATTCTTGGACATAAATCCTGCTCTAGGATCTGGACCAGTCATACTGGAGCTATTTTTTCAGTTGTAGAGATAACACACCAAAGATCATAATCATTCCTAAAACATTAGGTACCATGCACAAATTAAAACTAATCCATTTTAAAGCCCCAAACAGCCTGGGATCAGTTTACTTGTGGGATCACTTCCCTTCAAATATGCTCAATTAACCACTATGAGCTGCACTGTTAAAGGTGCCACATAGTACTTGTAAGAAATCTTCTTTTTTTAGTGTGGCAGCACCTACATTTTGGAACTTCCTGCCTAGCGACATCAGGTAGGTGTGTTCGCACCTAGCAGCTCCTGCTTAAAACAATTTTGTTCATGCAAGCCTATCCAGACACGTAGAAGCTGCATGTGTGTTTTTTTATCTGTTCATTTTTATCATCTTTTGAATGCTTTTAAGTACCTGTTTTTAACTGTTTCTTCATTGAGAATTTTAACATTGCATTTTGGATTCTTGTAAACAGCTTTGAGGTTTTCCTACCTGCAAGTGAAATATAATTTTTGCTAAATAAATAAATAAATTTCGGACAGCATCAAGAGGGAATGTAAAATGAAGCTGATGTAGGGAGTTTCCCTTAGATCAGGGATGGGCAACTTGCACTCCTCCAGACATTGTACAGCTGTTCCTATCAGTCCCAGCCAGTCTAGCTATACGTGAGGGATGGTAGAATTTGCAGATAAATTCTGCTCACACATAATTCTATTTTTCTGTGCAGATAAATTCTGTTCTGTTTGAAATCCAATCATTCTCATGTGCTTTACAACATTTTTGGCATCTACTTTTTATAAATAGATTTTTGCACAATTATTTATTTCATTTATTGATCACTTCTGATGAGGTATCTGAAAGAGATTTACAATGCAATAAAGGCATTTACACCCCACTTGTCTATCTAAAAGTTAATCAAAGGTGTCTAACAATCTTCCTTATAATGATGCCAAACCTTCAAAGATAGTCATAACTAGCTCGACTTTCACTGATTCCAAATGTGTCTGCTCTAGGTATGACTATGTATGGATCCCACGAAATGACTACAGTTGTCTGTTAATAAAGTCCATCAGATTTAAGCTGCAGTCCTATCAATGCTTACCTGGGTGAAAGTCCCACTGACTTCATCTGTTGTATGTAAACTGCCCTGGGATCTTAATTAATGAAGGGTGACTTAGAAGTTGAATAAATAAATACATAAGTGAAACATTTATCACTAGATATGTACATGATTGCACGTAAAGCATTACTTTTTTGTTGTTGTTGTTGATTCAGTTTATTTCTCTGCCTTCTTCCCGAAGAAGCCCAGGGTGGGGTGGGGGACCCAATAATAGCTTCTTTAAAATAAATAAAAAAGCATTAGAAAACAGGTAAAAACATAATTTCAACCAGTGAATTCAGGGCTGCCAGCCTAACAGCAGGATGAAAACAGAAATATTTTTAATTCGACACATTTTTTTGCAGCAGGAATGAAAAGGACATTTGTTCTTAGATCTCGTAATTTCGATTGTATGTTTGGTTGTTTCTAGAGGAAACAACAATCAGGAATTGTTTCCTTTAACAAGTGTTCTCATTCTAGTTTTAAATGATGAAAATGATGAGACTGCAATAACATGCCCCGAAAAAACTTTTTTTTTAGTCAAAAAAAGTCTGAGTGGGGGGGAAATCACCTAAATTGTTGTCTGCTTCCCTTAACATTTAATTATCCTCCTTTGTATCATCTTGGACAAGTCTTCTCCTGTTTCTGTCTTTGAAAGTAATCGCAACCATACCCAACTTTATCATCACAGCATTTGGCTGGGATTTACAATTACGCGGCATACTTGTTATGTGTTTGGCCATTGGTTTTTCCACGTCTGTGGTCACCGTGAAGTAAATACATCCAGCCTCCATTAACAGGAGCAAAAAATGTCCCATTAATCAGTTATGTTTATGGGCATTGATCTTCTAGTTGGGATGCTTATCTGACTGAGATTTCTAAAGTTTGAAAATGTATGTGTAAGGATATTTCTATTTCCATAGAAATATGCTGCAGCTGGAGTTATTTTCCTGGCATGTGCCCTGATCCACGTATTTGAGGCATTGTGCATAATGAAGCCTTTCAATACCTGTAATAGTTGCCAGTCCTCAAAGCAACTACAGTGGTACCTCGGGTTAAGTACTTAATTCGTTCCAGAGGTCCATACTTAACCTGAAACTGATCTTAACCTGAAGCACCACTTTAGCTAATAGGGCCTCCTGCTGCCGCCACGCAGCCGGAGCATGATTTCTGTTCTCATCCTGAAGCAAAGTTCTTAAACTGAAGCACTATTTCTGGGTTAGCGGAGTCTGTAACCTGAAGCATATGTAACCTGAAGCGTATGTAACCCGAGGTACCACTGTACAGGCAACTCTGCCTTGAAATCACTCATCCTATTGCTTTCCTCATCCTGCCATTCAGATAAGGTGCTGCTGGTGCTCACAGCCATGTTACATCTTGTCATTTTATGCCAGAAGAAGGAAAGCATAATGGGGACAACAGCTTTCTGGGTGCCTAAAGAGGAGGTAAGGACAGAGATGGATGGGAGAGCTAGTGGCTCCCTGTGGCTGCTTTGCTAAGAGGCAAGTGCATGAATCAAGGCACACATACCTGCTTATCACAGTTTGCAGCCTATGAGCAATTTCCAAACAGAAAGGCCTTCCATGCAAGCATGCGAAACAAAAAGTCTAACTTGCAATTCAACCTTGAACTGAAGCCTTTGTGTTTGTTCATAAACGGCTTCTCTGTACGTGTTTTATATGGGCTCGCGTATTTCCTTTCTCCAAAATAGAACATGATCCACTGGGAGTTGTGAAATACAAGACATTCTTGGTTGAATTTTACCCGCAGCATTCAACCTGCCATATCCAATGTTTGCCTAAATGTTTGCATTAAGAGTGGGCTCCAAAGCTGGGTTTCGGCTATTGAATGCATTAATTCTGAATTCTCAAAGATCCAATAACATGGAAAGAATAGATAAATTGGAGATAACCTCCCAAAAGAGGCAACTGAACAGCTTTTAGAGCTTGTAGTCTTTGGCACAGACCTCAAAAGATCAAATAATAAAGCCTAACATCTTTTGATCTATGTTTTACGACCCCTGCATGGTTTTCCCACCCCTCCATCCCCACCGCCACCTAGTGAACGAGCACAGCTATTGTGCAGTTTGTCTTCTTTGGAGAATACTATATGTAGGCATCCAGGAAAGGAATTCTATAACTGGAAGAGGAGAACAGACAAGAATCTGCTGTTTAGATCTTCTACCATAATATAAAACAGAAGTGGGGAAATGGATCTGACCCACATCCATGAGCCAAGGGGGTGTGGCTGTCCACCTGCCAATTGCCCGACATGACAATGAAATAAAAAAAAATGTGTGCAGCATTTCACAAGAGCTGACAAGAGCATCTCCCAAGAGCTGAGAAACAGCTGATAGCCGGCCCTCGAGAAGCACTTCCAAGGGGCTTTGCAGAAATCACCAAAACTCCTTTCAGCCAAGCCCAGCCTTTGCCTGTCCCACACCTGACATCATTTTCTCCCGGGGGAAAAAGGGAATGTGACCTAGCTGAGTCTAGGAACAGAACTCTCTGGTTTTAACTCCTTCATGCACCAACTAGCTTTCATGCATCGTTACGTTTGTCTGCAATTCCCCACACAAAGCAGTGGAGTTCAACAGGAAATTGTGGACTGTGCAAAAGTCTTCTTACATCCCTAAAAGTTACTGAGAGGTGTGGAGGTAATGATCCAAGCAGCCAACAAGGGACAATTTGCTGATGTGTATGTTTAGATTTGAGACATGAAGTTGCTCTTGGGGAATGTAAAGTCCAACCAGGGGGACAATGAGTGGACAGAGAGCTCATGGACAGGACTAGGGAACCTGGTGCCCTCCAAGAGTTATTGGACTCCATCTCCCATTATCCCTGACCACTGGCTATACTTGCTGGGGCTGATGGTTGCTGGAGTTCAACAACATGTGGAAGGTCACAGATATCCCATTCTTGCTCCAGGGCAACAATATGCCAGACACTGTCTCTGGAACAAAGCAGTGCTGAAAAAGAGATGTAGGAGCAGGTGTAACATCTATAAAAGAAGTAAACCAACATAAACAAAGCTGTAGTCAAGGATATGGCACAGGAGCTAAGACAGGAACTATCGCAAGCAGGAAAGTGAGAACAAGCTATAACTCCTTGTGTGAAATCTTTTTCACATGCCTTGGAACTTAGATTCTTTAGCTTCTTTCTTTTTAAAAGGGACCAAACAATGAATATCAAATGATTCCCACCCCCATGGTCTGTTATATGATCCAAGTTGACAGGAAGTCTAAGGAGAATAATTAGTAAATATCCCAATGGTATTGATCCATATCTGATTACTTAAGAGCAGAATAAACATTTTAGCAAAGCAGTCGTAAGTGTCGAGGTATCACAGTTTCACATAATTTGGTGGATAAAAAAAAGAAAGAAAGGAAAATTCAAGTATTGTGATGGAAGTAGTTATGTGAAAAAAGTATCCTCTTGTTGGTTTGTTTTAAAAATCATAACCTTGAGGACTAACAGCTTTTAAGCCATGCTGGCTTAATAATAGTAGTAGTAATAATAATAATAATAATAATAATAATAATAATAATAATAATAATATTTTTAAAATTTATATCTTGCCCATCTGGCTGGGTTTCCCCAGCCGCTCTGGGTAGCTTACAACATATATAAAAACACAACAAAACATCAAACATTAAAAAGCAAAATATCCTATATAAGCAAAAAACAGTCAATAGCAATAATAAACAGTTTCCAGTTATACCCAAATTAAAATCACTGCCAACCCCTACTAAACATTTAACCAATACCAACCTGACAAAAAGGAAACAGAGAAACCAAAATTAGAACCGTTTAAAACATTTTAGCCAGTTGCCCCAACCCAAGAGTTGTTCCAGCAATGTTCCTCCAGCCTCCAAGGTGAGTCTGGGCCCGGCCCCCTAGGCCAGATGCAAATGGGCCTTGCAGCAGAGCGTTTTTTTCCTTTCAGCACTCAGAGGGGAGACAGACAACAGGAGTGGGATTCCACCCCTGTAATACACAGGGGCTGCCTTCCTCTGGGGAAATCAAATGCTCAACTGAGGCTGGATCATCCCCAAATTGGATGATGTCTTCTGCTTCCATCATTGGACAGCTTTATGATTCAAGTGATGCTGAATTATTCTGACTGGAAGGTATCTAGGTACCAGTACTTTGTGCATCAAATGCCAGCTGTTGTAGCTCTGCAGGTTAGCAGATCCGTCAGCCCCCAGGAGAAGAGGCGACAGCGTGACTCCGATTAGGGCACCTAAGACTTCTGTAGGTGGCTCATTCAAATTAGCTCATATTCTACGCATGTACCATGCATGCAGTCCTCTGGAAAATATGCATCACCATTCTTTTCTTGTTGCATTTTTAAGAGGCAGCGCAAATATTTTTTCTAAAAAGTCCACAGTAGCACATGTTATGCTGGCTCCTGGATGTTATAAAATGTGAATCATCTGTGCTTAAAATGGCATGTGCATGTAAATATAGGAGGTATTTATAATATGATCCTTCTTAATGAGGAAGGGACTGGACTGTTGATAAAAATCTCCCTGGCTGAAAGTCACATCTTAGCTGCCAGCTCATACTGATTCGTGGTGTGCTTGCAATCCTGCTCCAGCTGTGTTAGAAATCCCTGTATTAAACATAATTAAAATATTATAAATCACCATGGAAAATGGTTTACAGCAGCGATAATCCTCTGAGTCAACTGCTACTGAAGTTGGCCAGTTTGCTAAAAACCACAGGAGACTAAATATGAAAAAAAAGCAAACACTTTGCAAAAGTGTCGGTTTCACTAGGATTATTCCTAATGTATCAGCAGCAGGACTTGTTCAGTCAAACAGAGGGCAAACTAGGTACAGTATATGGAGCAGCTAAAGGGCCTAAGTTTAGGGAAGTCATGATTGTTTGTTTATACATGTGTCCATTCTGTTCACGCATAAAGCAAGCCAGGAATTCTGACTTTTTACATCAAATAGGGCACATGAGTGGTGAAGAGCAATGGGCAAATTTAGGTTTCTCTCAGTTTCAGTTTCCTTACTTTATGCTCTCCAGATTTCCACATCACCTGTGCATTTGTGCTAAGCCATAGTTTGACTTCATGTCACATGTGAACCAGGTCACAGTGACATTGAGGTCATGGTTTATTGTTAGCTTATGAACCTTGGGTCTATTTTAACTACGGCTTAACATTGCAGGTGAACGCAGCACCCTTTCATAACCATGGTTTCTTTGATTATTTCCCCTCTTTTTGCCTAGTTGTGGGGCTCGTGGAAAATATGCCCCTCTGCAGTCTAAGAACAAACTGGTAGCTTCTTCCATGGGTATAGCTGTGCATATTTTATGTGTGTGCAGGTGCATGTCCCACATAAGTTAAAAAAGGAATTGCTGTCACTTGCTTTCCAGACCAGTACCTGAATTCATCAGTTGCAACTAGAAAAATGAAATCTGTATACTTATTTGACAGTAACTCCATCAAATACAGTGGGACTTAGGTCTGAGAAGACCTGCATAGGATTCAGAATCTGAGAGTGGTATCCAGCTAAAAAGATTCAATAGGGCAAGACTGTTGGGCTGTACAAAAGAACTTCCCCTCCTCCTCTCCCCTTGCACCTTCCATGCCCTCCTAAATTTGTTCTGGAGTTTCTTCCCAACTCTCTGGAACAGCTTTGTCGAGAGCATGGGAAGTGCACAGGGAGAAGTGAGTGAAGGGAATTTGCATGGCACAAGTGGAAATCCTGGTGCTAACAGGTCTGTTTAGCTGGATACTCCTGCTAATCTGTGGTAACCATGGTGAAAACTGAAGCAGAAAAGTTAATTCAGAACACTATGGGCTCTGTCAGGGACGCAGGTGGCGCTGTGGGTTAAACTTGCCGATCAGAAGGTCGGCGGTTCGAATCCCCGCGACGGGGTGAGCTCCCGTTGCTCGGTCCCTGTTCCTGCCCACCTAGCAGTTCAAAAGCATGTCCAAGTGCAAGTAGATCAATAGGTACCGCTCCGGCGGGAAGGTAAACGGTGTTTCCGTGCGCTGCTCTGGTTCGCCAGAAGCGGCTTAGTCATGCTGGCCACATGACCCAGAAGCTGTACGCCGGCTCCCTTGGCCAATAAAGCAAGATGAGTGCCGCAACCCCAGAGTCGGCCACGACTGGACCTAATGGTCAGGGGTCCCTTTACCTTTATGGGCTCTGTCGCCACCCAGTACTGACAGATTCCAACCTCTGACAGATTACCTCCATAGGAAGGTTCGGGGCGGGGTGTTGCCTACCGCTGCCGTTGCATACCCTCCAACATTTTTCTGATGAAAATAGGGATGCCAATATTCTTATTCTTATTAATACTCTGCCCATCTGGCAGGGTTGTCCTAACCACTCTGTGTGGCTTCCAACATATATATAAAAAATTAAACATTAAAAACTTTCCTATCCATGGCTGCCTTCATATGTCTTCTAAAGGTTGTAGAGTTACTTATCTACTTATCTTGGGCGTTGCATAACTCCTTACACTCCAACATTTCTCCGAAGAAAATAGGGACGTCCTAAGGAAAAGTGGGACATTCTGGGATCAAATCAGAAACCTGAACGGCTTCTGTAAATTCAGGAATGTCCCTGGAAAACAGAGGCACTTAGAGGGTTTGGGGTCCTTGCACCATTTTGGATCCACACCTGCAAAGCACTTTAAACTTCCACTGTTTATTGTATGAATGGAGTCTCATTGCTGCACCCTGCACTGCAGATCCTGCCTTGAGGAAGAGATTGGTCTGCACGGCTTTGTCTCTCTCAGAGAACTCTCCTGGGTTTAGTTTCTTCTAGGTGAGGCAGCTGTGAGCGCATATGCGCTGTTGCCTGCAACCAGATTCATTTCTTGGAAACAGCTCCTTGTCTCTCAAAAAGTCATGATATGAAAACTGGGGGCCCCACACGCTGGAATCAAACAGAAACAATCAATTTGATGACAACAGCCGCCTCTGAATTGGAGGACGTTTGACAGTGCTCCCCCCTTGAGCCATAACTTTGTCAACTTTCATGTGACGTTCAACATATTTAAACCATAAACACATGACACATCTCGAAAAAATCATTGTCGGCACGACAGATTATTTTCACTCATGTAATTGACAACAAGAATAAATAAAGCTGAGTTTGAAATGACACTTTGCGAGTCATTATCCTTTTTGTCTCCAAGGAATGAATCTATGGAATGCTTTTGCAAGAAGGAGCTCCATAAGCTATGAAACTCCCTGTAAGAACTGCTAATGGCTGGTGGGCAAGTCATGCAGTTTCAGACACTGACGGATGATGGGTTTCTTTATTAGGGATGTCATAATTTAGGGTGTCATTTTAAATATCATGGTAATAATTTGCTACAGCTGAAGTGTTCAAAGAAACCCTCCATGCCAGAAGCCAATGTGTGGACGTGGTAATGGGACCAGCCCAGGCAACTACGCCCCTGTTCCTCCAAGCCCCCCAGCCTCAACCCACATGTCTTTGCAGTTAGCACAACTTCTGAAAGCGCTTCTTACATGATACTGGAAATTGCACAGGTTTAGGTTTTCCTCCTCCTGGGCCACCCTGCACAACTGGGATTCCCAGCTGGATGGAGAGTTGTAAACATGTAGGCATCCTTGCACCAAACACACGGATATCAGAGGTGGGGTGGACAACTGGCCATGGGCAAAGTCAACAGATGTGGTTCTGCTTTCCACTGCAAACATGGAGGGAGGGTGTTTGAAGAGGGTTATAATACCAGAGTGGCAAGTGACTTGACAGCAAGGGTGACCAATTTGGTGCCATCCATATGTTGTTGAACTACAGCTTCCATCACCCTAATTATTAACCATGCTGGCTGATGGGTGTTCCCATCCGATGACATCTGGAGGGACTTATCCTTGCTCTAAAAGGGCTTTTTCGTACATGCATATGCTCAACTTGAAAGGCACAAGTCAGTGTGAACTTTGCAATATTTGCTGGATTGTAGCTCAGTAGGGTTACATTAGCCCCTAGAAATTTATTTCCTTTCCCTTTTTTTAAGTCACCAGGCTTTAGCTAAGCAAAATATAAATAGACTGGCCTTCAATGAAACATTTCTTTGCATTTTTAAAAATTCTATTTTTTGTATACCATCTCTGCCAATAGACGTGAGTGTCCCCGCCCGGGGGGGGGGGGAGCTTAATAAGAGAATGGAGTGTGAGCTTGTATTCATCAGACACTTAATATTATATGAAGGTTTTCTTATACGCTCTTTGGAATGCTTCGGACACTCATCACTTACCGTCGTCCAATTAGTCTGACATGCTGTCACATCCATGTTTATTGTTTTGAAGGAACCTTATCTTGCTATATTTAGTGAAGCTGTAGATGAAGGGCTAGTATCCACGGTTCTGCCTATGGCCAGTATCCTAATGCTTGTGTCTGAATAGTTCGCGGTCAGTGTCACTTTCTGGACCCATTCCTGGACACAGATATGGACGGCTCCTGTGTCTTCTGCTGGCTTATACCTCATAGTGTTGTCACAGCCATGCCTGTATGGCACTCTAACAAATTCCCTTGATGCAAGATTAAGCTAGAAGCATTTCTTTCTACATGGAAATATTACAAAGTTGGTAAATGTGCACTTCAGCAATGAGCTGTCAGTGCTTTTCAATGGTGCTATCAGAGCAGGAGTTTGGGGGTGAAGCCCAGGGCCACAGAATGAGCAAGATGACCCCAAACGCAACAGGTCTGGCTCATTGCATTTGGAAATTAGTGAAGCAACCCACAGCACCATTTTGCTTTATCTTGTGCATGCTAAAAGCCAGCCCAACTCTTAGTAATGGCCTGCGTTATGAGAGTCTGCTCTCCTTAACTTAAAAATGTTGCCTCTTTTACTGGTTTCTTATCTTTGCTAGCATCACCATCAGCCCGAACAATTTTACAGGCTTCCTGTTTTGACCACATCAAGCACTTTGTCTGCATACCCTCGGCTTAGCTTTTTCTTTCTCCTTTGCTCTTTTATAATAATCCCAAACATTAGCCAGTGTAAACAAAAGAAGCCTGAGATCCAATGTGCCCCTGAAATCAGCAAAACAGATTTTTTCCCAGATGCGACAAAAAAATTCTGGCAATTGCTCGATTGCCTACCGTAGTTTATTTAAGATTCACAATTAAATTTAAAATTATTTAGCACTGAGACTAAGCAAAAGAGAGAATGTGTGTAAGAAAACAAATGAACCAAAAAAGAACTAGAAGATGAGTATTTACTACATTTATATACAACTTTGCCTCCTCCTCCTCCCCATGTTATCCTCATAACAACCCTGTAAGGTGTAGTAGGTCGAGAGGCAGTGACTAATCAATGATGGCTCCCCACATCAAATGGAGGGTGTTTTTTGCGTGGTCCTGTGCAGCCCCCTTCCATCCTACGCGGCTCCCTAAGATACAACCTGGCTTTGCCCCCTCCCACACTGGATACCTGGAGGTTCCTGCCTAACCTCAGACAGTTAACCAATCCCTGCGGGGGATGTGGCATTGCCAGGGGAGTTGGCTAGGTAGGGTGGGACCGCCCTGCCCACACAATAGAGGGTGAATTTACCTGGGAGTCCTCAATTGGCTCCAAAGCTTCTCCCACCCTGCCCTCCCTCGATTATGCCTTCTTTTTGCAGGTTAACCTCTTCTCCACAGGTATCCAGGCGCTGCTATGTCATGGTAGCTGTTGAAGGGCTGGAAAGGAATTCCCCTGCATTGGCAGGTTTTGCCTTCCCCGTAGCAAAATGTCACAACTTTGGCAGTTTCAGGCCTTGGGCGGAATCCTTTAGTCTATCTTCCCTAAATGGGGGGGGGTCTGAAGTGGTGACCCCCCCCCCTGCAGCAGCGATCCCAGGGTTCTCCGTTAAAGGGGTTGGTTTGAGGGGAGTCATTGGCCATACGCCGATAGGTTGTCAGTGGTCTCCCCTGTGTTGCGGCAAAATGGGGGGGGCTCTCTGCTTAAGCATACGTTTTCCAGAGTCAGCCCAATCCCCACACATTTTGGATAACCCTGATGTTCCCCAGATCCCCGGCTGGGGACTGGGAGAGATAAACGCCCAATACCTAGGCCAAGGTCTCCCTACATCTGAAGCTTTAATAAAGTTGTGGCCAATTTTAATCCCATAACACGTTGTCATGAGTCATTATTTCACTAGGGAGTCGCCTGGAGTTGGGGGGGGCTCTGCCTGTCCACGCAAACATTACCCAGTGAGTTTCATGGCTGAGTGGAGTTTTTCATCCTGGTCTCCCAGATCCTAGTCCAACACGCTAACCACTAGGCAAAGTGGTCTTCCTGATTTGCATGCTGGAATTATTTAGGCGCAATTTTCCCCTACGTTTTTATACAAAAAAATTGAAATGTATTTTTAAAGTAATAGTTTGATATGTAGAGAGTGCAAGGAGGTGTTGAATGCATAGATCAGAAGGTTCAATAAAAACTGGCAAAACTGAGAAAAAAATTATTGCCAGGTCACGTTAGGACAAGTGATGGACTGCTGGGGGTCTGGTCTCAGTGATGGAAATGGAATTTGCCTTGCCTGTAGCAAGTCTGAATTTGGTACCCTTTGCTTTAAATGTAAATATGTATCATATGGTTATAGCTAGCATGTCAGCGGCAGCTGCAATCTCTTATGTAATGACTTATCTATAGCACGTATACACTCAGAAATAGTTAGGAGCAGATCAAAGTGCATATCTGCATGTCTCCTTATCACAGATGAAAACTTTAACTCACATGCTAGACAACGTAATACAAAAAGCTGTTAAAGTGCCTGTTTGACACACATGAGTTGTTGTTGTTTGTTGCAAGGGAGATTATTAGATCTAATTCAATAAGTGGTCTGCTGTATCCTCGGTTGTTAGGAGCAGTGGAGTCTAGCTCATTATGGTAAATGGGGCACTGCCCACAAACTTCTATCTATCCTTAACCAACCCCCATCTGCCTGCCTTCTTACCCAGTCTGCAGGGTGGCACTGCCTCTCAGCTTCCTCCTCCTTAGTCTTAGTGTTGCCATTGCAGAACTCAGCAGGGAAGACAATGGAGAATTAATTGGCTCTGCCTGTCATTGGCTCTACTGATGAGCTTCTGCCCTTCCCCACATGTCAAACAATTAACAATTTATGCCACGCTTTCTTTTCCGCACATGGAACAGGAAAATAACTTTGGCAGGAGGAAAGTGAACAGGCCTGTTACTTCTTCTACTCCTTGCATGCTGTTTGGTCAGCCAGCCAACCAAGTTTTCAAGCCCAAAGCCATTTCATATTAAGGTCAAATATTCCTAAGCACTCTTGAGTACCAACTAACTCTACATTCTTTGCATCATCTTATTTAACATGCAGATTGCAATTACAGTGGTACCTTAGTTCTCAAACTTAATCTGTTCTGTAGTCACACAATCAATCAATCAATCAATCAATCAATCAGTAGCTGAACTGGGATCCACACAGTCACAAAAACAAAGTAACTGAAAAAGCCTCAAAACAAAAAACACAATATAAATAGCAAAAACAAAAGCACCAAATATAAGCTCCAAATACCACATTAGAACACTGCAGTTGAAAATGGAAGACTTGAATTACAATGGGTGGGGGGGACTAATTAGCAGCGCAACAGGAAACATAAGGGAACTCAAAATGGAGCACATTCTGCTTCCGGAAAAAAGTTTGAAAACCGGAACACCTACTTCCGGTTTTGCAGCGTTCGGGTTCCAAGTTGTTCATGAACTAAGCTGTTTGAAAACCGAGGTACCACTGTATAGGGTGAAACAAATATTTCCAGCATATTTCGAAGCCAAAACCCAAATGTTAAGGTTCACATTTAAAACACTGGGTAGCCTGAGACTCTGTAAGCCAATATGGAGTTAAGCCAAACCACCTGATGACATTTGGAAAGATGTTGTACTATGTTCATTTGGCTCCTATTTAAGCATGGCATTGCATTTCTCTCATCCCTCTGCATTGCTTCTTTCACTTGGATCTTATCCAGTTCCCTTATACATTTTGTGAATCGTGCACAAGCCTTTTGGAAGTCTATTCCTTCCCGCAGCTCAGCTGCACCATTTATGGAGGCCACCAACTCTTCCTAAAATGGGAATATTGTGGGGCGGGGGGGGGGGGATGAGAACATCACAGAGACGGCCTGAAAGAGAGCAGGTGGCCCAGTAGTAAAGATCCCACACCAGTGACAGGTTAGAAAATGACAGGCATGTTATATCAAATTCCATTCTTTTGGTAACAGGGTAAGAGGACAGCTGTATGTACAGGGTGGGAACATCTCTTATGCCAGCTGGGGCTAATGGTTTTATGTTTCAGATTTGATACTGAGAATATTGCATTAGCTGGGGTTTGAATGCTTGGCTGAATGGTCTTCTAATTCCTAAAGTAAAAATACTTGTCTTGCCTTTTGCTGAAAGGGGCTCAAGAAAAGAAGTCGAGTTTATTTACTGCTCTTGGTTGACATCCTAAAGGCATCATCTTAATATATTTATATCTATATTATCAAGAATCTCTTGAGAGCCAATATTTCAGAGATAGTTAACTCAATGCAAAAATTCCACGCACAGTTGATTAAATGAAAGGCAGCACTAAATAACACTCTATCTATAGTACATACTTCATTCATTGCACAGACCTGGCCTGAGGCTTGTTTTAAAAAGCACCAGATGTTTCTTTGAGAAATGTATTTGTCTTTGTGTGATGACAGATGCTTTCTGAAATCACAAAGTATGTAATAGCAGAGTTTGCCATTTGCAATCAGGAAATTCAATTTGTATCCTCAAAGGCACAACTTGAAGGGCAAAACCCAGGTTTTATATGTCTATGTGTGTTTAAAAAATGCTATATAGATGAATGCTGTTCAACATTATGTACATTCACTGCTACAAGAAAGTTAATTTCTACCGTTGTGGGGTTTTTTTGTTTTTTAAAGGGAAAACCAGTTTCAAAGCCACTGGTGGTATAAAACATTCTGTATACTTTATATACTGCACATGAATTTTTTTAATATAAAAAAACAGCAACTATAAGTTGCATGTGCTTCACCTCAGGTGACCTTATCAAGATACATTTTTCAGAAGTAGAATTATTATCAATTTACGATGAGGTAGAAAGTTCACAGGCTATGAAGGACTTGCTCACAAATTTATTGACAGCTGCACACAATATTATAACTAGGAAGTGGAAGGGGCAAGCAGAATATAAAATGGACGAATGGTATAAAGAGGTGTGAGATATAGCTATTAATGATAAATTTATATTTGCCATTAAGGTAAGATGGGGAACATGCAGGAGAAATGATTTTGAGGAGATATGGAGGGTGTTTGTAGAATTTGTACTGTTAAAATGTAAAGGGATCAAACCATCACAAGAGGTGTTGAAATTTTGAGAGGTTGGGTAGTTACAATGGAATGGTCTCGGTGGTGGGGTGCACATTTTTATTCTGATTCATTTATGATTATTACTTTGTCAAAATACAATTTTTTAAAAAATGCATTTTTCATGGGCAAATAACATTGCTGCTACTTAGGACTGGCCTAATTGAGGGACCACTTTCTTCCTTCCCACTTCAGCAGTCACTGTGGTCTTCAAGAGTTGCATTTTTTACTACGGCATGTGTTCCCAAGGTCTCCTCCATAATCACTGGGCCTTCAGCATGCTGTACCAACTCTATGGAAATCTCTGCCATTGGACATTTGGGAAATGCCTACCGTATTATGTTTTAGGTGCTTGATCAAGACTTATCTCACCTCACAGCTTAGTTAGTTCCTCAGCATGTGTCTACACTGCTGATAACAGTTCATTGTATATATTGCATTTTATTTTGTATCTGCTATACTGGGTTTTAGATTTTCAAATTGTGTACCATTTTGGTATTTATATGTTGAGTGCTATGAAATTTTGGGGAAATAAAATAAAGCAGGGGTTCTATCTAAGAAACTGTTGTGGGTACTACAAAAGAACCCTTTCACAGAAGAAAAACTGGTGAAGCTCAGAACATCCCCAAGACTGGCAAAGCAGCTGCAGACCCCCAAAATACAAATAAAACACAGACAAAAAGAAGAAGACAATCTGCTGCAGAATCAATGGAAAAGATCTAATTTAAAAGAAATCTAGGGAGAGGCAAAGGGTCTTGGCAGTTATCAAAGAGCTGCAGCATATAGTGACCTCAGGTGCCATGTTAGAGACCCTAGAAATGTAGGGTTGAATCCAACAAAGGCATTGCAACAGGAATTTGCAATTTCTACTCCCCGCCCCCATCTGCTCTGAAGGGTTGATGGAGGCAAAGGAGGACATCATCCATCTTCTTGCCTTGGAGCAAACAGCTGGCAGAGGGGGGCAAAATTATGATGGAACACAGGAATGTAGCTGCCTTATACCATGTCAGACCATTGGTTCAGCTAACTCAATATTGTCTGCAATGACTGGCAGCGGTGGCTATCTAGGACAGGGGTAGGCAACCTAAGGCCCATGGGCTGGATGCGGCCCAATCGCCTTCTCAATCCGGCCCGCAGATGGTCCGGGAATCAGCGTGTTTTACATGAGTAGAATGGGTCCTTTTATTTAAAATGCATCTCTGGGTTATTTGTGGGGCATAGGAATTTGTTCATAGGGACAGTGGACTGGCCCATGGCTGAAAAGGGTTGCTGACCCCTGATCTAGGATTTCCAGCAGGGAACATTTCCAGCCCTCCCTGGTGAGTGATGCTGAAGATTGAACCTGGTGCCTTCTGTGTGCAGAGCAAATGCTTTGTTTCTGATCAATGACCTTGACTAACCTGCAGTTCTCTAACTCTGAGGTCAGAGGGGAAAACCCCACCCTGTTCACGAGAGCTTCCTAGAGTCACTTGTTGTTCAAGCTGTAGTTAAGCAATCAAGAAGTCCTCCCTCTGAAAGACCCTTTCTAGCTATGCTTTGCTCTGTGTTGAAGGCGAATTCCACGCTTTTCCACTAGCCAACGAGGAGCAGAGATTTGTGTATCAGAATTAAACAGATACACATGACATTGCAGCCAGATGTCTTTGGGTATGATTTTTTTTTTTTTACAAGAGATAAAAACCATGCCTAGTATGGTTTCTCAGCATGACTGTTTCAATTACATATTTTAAACAACCTTCAAATGCAGTGCAGCAAATGGATTCAGCCACGATTTGAGTTGATTTCAATGCCAGGTATACATAACAGAGAGTTGCTGAGGCTGTGTGTGGTCTGAAGCAATTGTCTTTTTTTCCCTGCTGCACATTTTCTCGAAAAGCAAATAGACCTTTGCTTACGCTCTGAGTCACTGCAAGTGCAATGTTACCCGGTTATCTTTAAGACTCAATTGGGAGTTGTGGAAAGGGAAAGAACCACTTCAGTCGATCATGTACAGAAAGCCCCACGCCAAACCAACAACAAGCACAAGATATGCAGAGTTCACAGCCTCAGCGCATGAGAAAAAGTTTGATTTACTTCTAATGGATGGATCATTTATGAAAGCAGACCTGTCTTGATCATCAGCATCTCTAAACGTGCACTGGAAACAACTTAAAAGGCTCGGGGGACACAGATTTGCATACAATATGCCAAGGCTAATTTATATATAGATATGCGGCTTTTGACGGACTTCCAGAAGAGAAAATAAAACCCTTTGGCTCTTGGGCGGGATCTACACTTACCTATCTAACGTTATTTCCCCCTGTCAGAACAATATTAGATATGTTGTTCTAAAATGCCACAGGGCATACTTGTGAATTAAAACCTTTTTTATCTTGGTTTTTCCCCGTCAAATGTAAGTAATGTCCAGCCACACCATCTTCCAAAATGCTGTTTCTTTCCCTGCTGCTGGTGGGCGGTTGCTTTGCTCCACCCTCTGGTGTCACATTTTAATTCTTCCTCCCTCCCTGAACACTGCCCCTCAAATACCATTGGAGGGGAGGTGGAGTTTGAAGGCAGGAAAAAAGGTAGAATGTTGCATAGGGACAAATGAGCAGTGTTTCACCGATATAGTGGCATAAAATGATTAAAGATTAAGCAATAAAAAAGACAAGGTAATAACTCATTATGAGCATAAAAGGTGGGACGTCATGTGTCCATCTATGTTATCAAAAGCATTCCTTAACCCTTCCTTAATTTGTCTCAGGGAGAGGGTGGAGATTAAGATGGTGGGGAAGTGGACCTCATTGGTATTGCTCATTGCAGCGGGTGTGTGTGTGTGTGTATATATATATATATATATGCTTTCGTAGATTTTCACGGGTACAGGAATGCAGGTTTTGGTGTCCTCGGGTGTCTTCCCGTGTAAAAGTTGGGGTGTCTAGGCGACGTTTCGACGAGGTCTCACTCGTCATCTTCAGGCTGGTGCTTTCGGCTTCTTGTTACTGGAACAGAGCGGGATCTCAATGTTTGAGTTCCTATAAATACTGTAGAGGGGGTGTGGTGTCTAGCCTCCAATGTTCTGGGCAGAGAGGAAATTCCCAGGCTAGTGTGCCTTTTCTTCTTTTGTTCCTTAATTACTTGAGAGATACCTTGAGTGATTTCTTGAGTGATATCCTGAGTACCACTTAGGTGGGTCATTAGGTGTGGATTAGTTGCTAAAGTCTTTGTGTCTTGACCTCTTGAACTTTGTGAAGAGTTTTCCTGAGAAGATGGCTGTATTGCACTTAGTTGTGCTTTGGCTTGGCTTCGTGTATAGGGGCGAGCTGTGGTTTTGTGGCTTGTGTCAGCCAGATCTGTGTAGGGATTGCAGGGGGGTGCAGCATCTAATGACCCACCTAAGTGGTACTCAGGATATCACTCAAGAAATCACTCAAGGTATCTCTCAAGTAATTAAGGAACAAAAGAAGAAAAGGCACACTAGCCTGGGAATTTCCTCTCTGCCCAGAACATTGGAGGCTAGACACCACACCCCCTCTACAGTATTTATAGGAACTCAAACATTGAGATCCCGCTCTGTTCCAGTAACAAGAAGCCGAAAGCACCAGCCTGAAGATGACGAGTGAGACCTCGTCGAAACGTCGCCTAGACACCCCAACTTTTACACGGGAAGACACCCGAGGACACCAAAACCTGCATATATATATATATATATATATGCTTTCGTAGATTTTCACGGGTACAGGAATGCAGGTTTTGGTGTCCTCGGGTGAAAAGGCACACTAGCCTGGGAACTTCCTCTCTGCCCAGAACATTGGAGGCTAGACACCACACCCCCTCTACAGTATTTATAGGAACTCAAACATTGAGATCCCGCTCTGTTCCAGTAACAAGAAGCCGAAAGCACCAGCCTGAAGATGACGAGTGAGACCTCGTCGAAACGTCGCCTAGACACCCCAACTTTTACACGGGAAGACACCCGAGGACACCAAAACCTGCATATATATATATATATATATATATATATATATATATATATATATTGTCAGGGTTTCAGGGACAGAGAGCGAGGGGGAGGGGTCCCAGGGTGACGAGGAAGAGGACGACGACGACCCGAGGTTGTCAGTGAGTCCGTCAAGTGAATCCGAGGATTCCCAAAAGGGAGCCCCCCTGGTCAGGCCAAGGGGCAGTAGAGAGGGAAGCAGTCAGAAGCAGGGGAACGAAGAGGGAATCCCCAGTGGGGGTTGGAGATCGGGACCGGCCTCTCCGTCGGAACGGAGTGAAGGGGGTGGAGTGGCCAGTGTGTCAGAAAGAGCAGAACAGGAAGCAGAGAGGGGAAGGAGTTCGGAGCAGAACGTCCTGCCGGAAGGGGAGGAGTGTAGTACCGAGAGTAGCGTAACGGTCGAAAGGAAGGTCAGAAGCAACGTACGCACGCCAAGTTCAAATGTGGAGGCGCGCGGAAATGAGGAGAGCCCTGAGGAGGAGCCTGGTCCCAAAGCACGAAGGAGGGGGGAGCAGGCGTCAGAAGACTCAGCCTCGGGGGAGTCCCGGAGGGAGGGAGCACAGGGGGGCAGGAAGACCCTGCGGAAAAGGAAGGAGAGGAAAAGGTGGAGCAGTACAAGCCTCTTAAGCTGGTGCAGGGGCGGGACTGACTCAGAGGGGACTTCAAACATCTAAGGGTAACAGATGCTGAGCCACGGAGCTTGGATGTAACGACAACAATGTTCTTCAATAAAACCTTTTGTATATAACTTGGACTGGATTTTGGTCTCTTGTGAGCTGGGACCTCGGGTGGCTCTGACATATATATATATATATATATATATATATATATATATATATATATGCCAGGGTTTGTCCTCCTCCCCATATCACCACTCATCTAAACTGGGCATAACTGACCATTTCTGTTTCCCACAGTTTCTCATTTTTCCAATCTTAACTTCTGTTCTCCACATCAATTCCACATTGGTGGATCTTTGAAGGAAAAAAAATCATGGAAATAAATCAGCATGTTAGAGTGAATTTCTCCCAATATTGGCATTTTTGTGTGAAACTTTGCCTAATGTGCACTTTTTTGGCAAAGCAAGTCCCCCTTTACATAATGCATTCTTATAGGTTACTTTCACTAGCGTATTCATTTTATTTACACACTGTACCTCAGTATATGTATGAGATCTAAAGTAAAGATACAAAAAATTAATATTGATAGCAGCAACAACCCCACCACCAACAGAAAACCATAATTCTCAGCTTTTGTAGCTGGGGTCAGTCAAGGTCAGGTGGGAAAAGGTCTGCAAGGCAGGGAGCAGGTCTTCCAGGACACACATATGAAATAAGGCCTCTTCTCTTGCATTAGATATCATTCCTTTCAATATTAGCAAGAATACTCTAAATTCTAACCACTGTCTTTCTTTGAAGATATTGTTGTTGGTGTTATAATATTTCATACATGACTTTTACTGTTTACCTCTAGGAATTTCTAACATAATCATCAATAGTGGATAAAATCTCTCTTCTTCTTTTTAATCATGCCTTCTGATCACTTGAAAAGGGGAAGATTCCTGGACAGACAACGTTGCTGCTCTGCTGTCTAGTATGTCTACTTCCTCTATTCTTCCCATTATATATTGTGAAATGGAGATGAACTTGCCTTTTTGAAAGAAAGAAAAATGGAAGTGTTGTACTTACTCTGAACCACTCTGGTGTCTTTAAAAATAAAATAAAAGTGGGGTATAGATGATAGATAGATGATAGATAGATTAGATAGATAGATAGATAGATAGATAGATGATAGATAGATAGATAGATAGATAGATAGATAGATAGATAGATGATTGATAGATAGATGATAGATAGATAGATAGATAGATAGATAGATAGATAGATAGATGATAGATAGATAGATAGAGATATAGATAGATGATAGATAGATAGAGATATAGATAGATGATAGATAGATAGATATAGATAGATAGATAGATAGATAGATGATAGATAGATAGATAGATAGATAGATGATAGATAGATGATAGATAGATAGATGATAGATCTATGATAGATAGATTAGATAGATAGATGATAGATAGATAGATAGATAGATAGATGATAGATAGATAGATAGATAGATAGATAGATAGATAGATAGATAGATAGATGATAGATAGATATAGATAGATAGATGATACATAGATAGATAGATGATAGATGATAGATGATAGATAGATGATAGATGATAGATAGATAGATAGATGATAGATAGATAGATAGATGATAGATAGATATAGATAGATGATAGATAGATATAGATAGATGATAGATAGATAGATAGATGATAGATAGATAGATAGATATAGATAGATAGATAGATAGATAGATAGATAGATAGATAGATAGATAGATAGATATAGATATAGATATAGATTGATAGATGATAGATAGATAGATAGATAGATAGATAGATAGATAGATAGATAGATAGATGATAGATAGGTGATAGATGATAGATAGATAGATAGATAGATAGATAGATAGATAGAGATAGATAGATATAGATGATAGATAAATAGATGATAGATAGATGATAGATAGATAGATAGATAGATAGATGATAGATAGATGATATAGATAGATAGATATAGATAGATAGATGATAGATAGATAGATAGATAGATAGATAGATAGATAGATAGATAGATAGATAGATAGATGATAGATAGATAGATAGATAGATAGATAGATAGATAGATGATAGATAGATAGATAGATGATAGATAGATATAGATAGATGATAGATAGATAGATAGATAGATAGATAGATGATAGATAGATAGATAGATAGATAGATAGATAGATAGATAGATAAATGATAGATAGAGTATATTCTCTTCATTAGCATGAGCCATTCCTCCACTGGTGTCATGGCCCAAGATTCAGACCTCCTGCTATTAGAGGAAGGGTCTCTGGTGACCTGGAGAAGGGAACCTATGGGTTCAAGATCTACCCCAGGCAGAAGCAGATTTAACCGCCAATCCCTCTTACCAGGGAACTCTGAAGGGAATAAGGTTGTCCTAACAACTCTCAGCAAATTTAATAATCTAAAGTTCCCAGGATTCTTTGGGGAAAACCATGACTGTTTAAGGTGGTATGATTCTAATTTAAATATAGCGAGAAGATGGGGCCATAGTCTAAAATGGTACAATTCACACACAGCATTAACACCTCATCTATGGTTTGTGAGAACTAGGCTAACACTAGAACAATGCTCAAGGTACTGAGCATAAATGAAGTGTATATCATGGAGGTTCTGCTCTATTTATCTGCTAGTTGAATGGTAGTAACCCAAGGAAGACTGCCATTTTGATGTGAACTGAAGATCTTCGGTTTGCCAAAAGTAAATTTGAGGATCTTCAGTTTGCCAATCAGCGTTCCACTTTGGGAACCACAAATAAATCCCATCCAGAGCTTTCTTATTCTATTAAAGTATCAAAAAATTAAGCTGTAGGCCGAAATGTCATATTCTACTTGCTCTGAATCAGCCCTGGGCTGAAAAATAATTTGTGACTAGAAAATGACCAGTAGTTAATGCAAGCCAAAAGTGAACGAGTTTTTATTGTCTAAAAAATAAAGGAGGAAAAAAGAACACACGAGCTGATCTAGGGTTCCTGTTATTTCCTTTAATCAGAGTGTAAGTTGTTTCGTTTTTCCACAGGAGAAGTGTACAGCAAAATCCACAGCATATCAACTTTAATCTCTTAAACCAGAAAGCCGAAGAGAAGCTAATTTGAGAAGCACAGGGGGGGAAGCCTCAAAATGAAATACCAAGCTGGTGCTTAGATCACACTGGATGTTAAAAAGTCTGGGGAAGATAAATAAATCAGCTCTGGATTTAGGGTCACGAGCAGCAGTTCCACTACACAGGGTGCCAAGCCAAGGGGGCACAAAATTGAAAAGATGCATATCTGAGAAGATCCATTGGGGGAGGGGCACCAAATTTTGGCCTTGCACATGGCGCCATGTTACAAAAGATTAAGTCTATGCCTGGTACAGAAAAGACAAACATCTGAGGAAAGAGAGTTCCATAGATGTCGGGTGCCTACCACAGAGATAGATGATAGATAGATAGATGATAGATAGATAGATAGATGATAGATAGATAGATAGATAGATAGATAGATAGATAGATAGATGATTAGATAGATAGATGATAGATAGATAGATAGATAGATAGATAGATAGATAGATAGATAGATGATAGATAGATATAGATAAACTTTATTCGCATTAGCCAACGGCCATAGCAACACATCAGCTTCTCACGATGGGCTTTATTAAAGCAAAAAGGCTAATTGGACAGCGTCTGAAGGACTTAGAGCAACAGAACAATCTGGCCATTATAAAGAAACTCTGTCCTTGGTATGCCTACCACAGAGAATAGCTGCTCTCTCTTTATCAAGGTCCTATATTATTCTGTAGGGTCAGTGTAAAGAATGCCTCCAGAGCATAGCACAACACAAGATCCTGCTGGTACGTTGCTGGTGGGACCTGGTTTCAAGTCATGCTTTAAAACTTCAATGGTAAGCTTGGGACACTTTGAATTGTGCTTGAACCTGAACCAGCAACAGTGCAATTCTTTCAGCACTGGAGTAATATGTTCTGTTCACCCATTGGCCAGTTACAAACCTGGCAGCTGCATTTTGGATTAACTATCTTTTCTGAACAGTCATTAAAGGCAGCCCTATGTACAATACACTGCAGTAGTCTAGCGGGAGGCTTACCAGAGCAAGGCTAGCCATAGCCAGACTCTTTCTGCTTTTGATGACTGTGAATGGAAATAGAATGTGGTCAAATAGGCACCCAACTCTCATCCTGATCAAAACTAGCATGTAATTTCCCATTGGTTCAGTTGTGGTTACTTTTTCATTTACATACATTACAATACGCACACAAAAAGAAGCATGAGATGAAAAGCTGGCTAATTAAATAATGTAAAGTGCTTTCAAAAAGGAAGGAATAGAAATGGCCTTTGTTCAAGAAACCGATTCTGCGAACTTCTTCATCTCAAGTCATGTGGTAAGGCACATGGCCACATTAAAAAAAATCTTTTTTATCTTCCACACACTTGCACTTCTGTTTCGTCTTACGGCATTGATTCAGTCATTCTCTAAAGTTCAGCTCGGTCCCAGACCCGTTGGGGGCACGACCTCTCAGTTCCTTCATTGTGCTGAGGTTGTCATATTGACAAGCAAGTGTTAGATGTCATCTTTCTGCACCAAAAGCTGGCAAGCTCAGCTTGGAACAGCAACACTCACATCAAAGAGACATCTTGCTGGAGACATCGCTTTCCTCTTCAGGGGGCAAACATTAGCAACATACTGTATAACCCCAAGTAACGTACGTAATTTTGGCAAAGGCTCTCCCTTCAGAAGATCCTAAAGTGACTTTCCAAAGGTCGCTGAGGCTTAGGCAGAACAGCGATGCGAATGTGTACATTTGTATGACATTCCCTTGGAAAATGCTTTTATGTTTTCTCGCTAAATGCCTGCTCAATTTTGTTATTGTTTTTGGCACTTCCCCTTGGCATGAGATGATGGTTTGTGTCAGGGAGATCAATGAAGCTTTTTCTTTTTCTTTTTTTTTAAACAAAAGAGTCAGTGACTCTGAATCACTCATCTCTTGTGTTATTTGTTTGTTTCCTATTTCCTATAGCTGGCTCGCCCTAGAGATGTGCTCTGTTCTATGTTCCTCTGAAATTAGATGTTTTCCATGCAGCCATATGGATCTCTCTCTTTTTTCCAGGGGAGAAAGCATCATTTCAATGATACTTCTTGAAGACTGGATTTTTGACATCTTGAAATTCTACATAAATCCATGCAGATCAGCTTAGGTCATGGTGGGTGAGGGCCAGGCCAAGCTGATTGCAATTAGTTCCCATTGAAAATTAATGGCACTTAGGTCATGACTGACTTTTAACACTGATTTAAATGGGATATGCAGGTGTTTGCTTGAATGCATTGAGCCCAATGTTGCTTTGCAAGACTTGCAGGGGAACTCTGAGGAGCCACACACTGAGGACTTCTGGCAGTGGCGTGTAAATAGAGATAGGGGAAAGGAGGAGGAGTGGTGGAATTGCTAGCTTTTTGCTTCTGAGTAGGGGATAATTTTAAAAGAAAAGGGGGTTCCCTGGACAGAGAGATTGACTGTTCAGCCACTCTGAGAACTGTAGCTCCATGTGGGGAATACGGGTCTCTTAACAACTGTCTCCTTAATAAATTACACTACAGTGGTACCTCTAGTTACGAACTTAATTCGTTCCGGAGGTCCGTTCTTAACCTGAAACCGTTCTTAACCTGAGGTACCGCTTTAGTTAATGGGGCCTCCCGCTGCCACAACGTGATTTCTGTTCTCATCCTGAGGTAAAGTTCTTAACCCGAGGTACTACTTCCGGGTTAGCGGAGTCTGTAACCCAAGGTGTTTGTAACCCGAGGTACCACTGTATCTGGGAGTCTTCAGGAGAAGCCAGGGCTGTTAAAAGTAGTGTGATTCAGGTTTAAAAAAATAGTGCAGATGGAGCCATAATCAGTGCTTTTTTCTGGGGGTATGCAGGGGTACGCATACCCCTAAACATTTTGTGAATCTTTGTACTTTTGTCCATTTACTGTATTTATTTTCCCCGATTTGAACTATAAAATGGTGATTTTCTTGAGTCAAAATGAGAGTACCGCTAAATATTTTTTTAGGAAAAAAAGCGCTGGCCATAAGGATATCAGAACTTTGCTCTCCAGGAAACATTTACCTGAGAGAAAGCCCATTGGAAACAATGGGACTTCTAGTAGGACGAAACTTTGTAAGAATAAATAATAAATTATTAGCAATAGCAAGAATGAGTTCCTTGCCCTGTTCCTTCCCACTATAAATGTAAGTATTTAACATTTACCATAAACTAAAGAGCATTTAAATTTAGAAAATGAGGCTATGAGCTTGGAGGCCAAGATTCTTTCTTCTGTTGAACAAAATGAAGTCGCTTATAATTTTCACTCCAAACCGCACCATACTCTGTAGTCTTTCTTGTTTCATAGAGTTTGATGTGTTTTACCCTCCCAGTATACTTGTGAAATGTAAAAATACCACCACCATATTTTCTTAATAAGATGTTTTCCCCTTTTATAAGCTCTCCAGCACAAAATGACACCAAACCAAGAGCATTTCAGTTAACATCTGTGTTCATCTTTATCAGAACTGATAATCAAAGAAATGGCTGCAATGTGGCTGACAAAGGGAGTTTCCGTCAGGATGAAAGTCAAATCAGGAAATAAATTGTGTGGGGGTGGGTTTTTTTAATATAAGTAAGCCACCCTGAAAATGAATATTATTATGGCACTGACTTCTGAGACATTCATTTCAGAAAAGTCTCAGAAAGCAAGCCTCTTATTTCCATTTCTGTGTGCTTTTACATGTTCTGCAATTTCCTGAGCACTGAGAATTTTCAAGGGCAGTGCTTACCTGAGCCGGCTTTTGGCTGATGGAATGGCACTTTGGAGGGTAAGGCTATCAATAGCTACTTGCATGGTAAGATAAATGAATTCACACAGATACGGATATTTTGTTTAAGGTTTTTGGGCAAAAATTTGGCCACAACTTTATTGATTACAGGAATGAGAGAGGTATTGGCTTAGGCATTGGCAAGACTATATCTGACTCCTGCCCCCTTTGCAGGAAGTCTGTAAGGGTAAGCCACCCAAAGGGAAATGGCTTCGGGGGAACCCGCCTGCATCTCCCCGGTGTTCCCAGAGGCCTGGCATGGCCCTCACCCTTCAAGCGGACTTTGGACAGGAACCAGGCCCCGGCTTCCTTTAATGGAATACCCTTGAAAATGGAGGGGCAGATGATGGCCGACCTCCCCTCCCCCATTCACCATAAGCTAATGCCTAACCGCCAAACTGCTCACTGGAAGGACAGATCCTGAAGCTGAGGCTCCAATACTTTGGCCACCTCATGAGAAGAGAAGACTCCCTGGAAAAGACCCTGATGTTGGGAAAGATTGAGGGCACACGAGAAAAGGACGACAGAGGACGAGATGGTTGGACCGTGTTCTTGAAGCTACCAGCATGAGTTTGACCAAACTGCAGGAGGCAGTGGAAGACAAGAGTGCCTGGCGTGCTCTGGTCCATGGGGTCACGAAGAGTCAGACACGACTAAATGACTAAACAACAACAACCGCCAACCTTACAAAGTTCTGACGATTGCTAAGAGGTAGGCAAAAACCAAGTGGCCCGTGCCAATTTGCCAAATGGAAAAAATTCCTACCCGGCCCCCGACTCAACCAACCAAAGTCCAAAGCAAGGCCAAAGGATCTAAATTAAAGGGAGGGTGGGCGGGTGTTTGGAAGCACGAAGCAGGAGCCTGGCACACGTCGCGCTGCTGCTTTTATACTTTCCCCCACTATTACCCTTGACTTGATTGGGCAATAGCCCTGGGCTTTTGTGGTGCCACCCCAGCGTGAGGGCGATAGCTCCACCCACGCCAGGGTGGGGGGAACCAGGTGGAGAGCCTGCCCGCAACCAGGACCATCTATTAAGATGATCCCATTAACCACACTATGTTCTCCTTCCACACCCTCCAGCCCTCACAGTCAGGTCCTGTTTGTAGGCACCTCACAGGCATGAGGTTGGCCACTGTAAGAACAGGATGTTGGACTAGATGAGCCATCAGCCTGGAGCTCTTCTTGTATTCTTATGTAATATTGGGAACAAGTTGAGCATTAATGGAAACAGACAGCACACAAGTGGTCCTACAAAGGAAGAAATCCATTGTCCCAAATCACACCAGTACCTCCAGATATTTTTAGCTAGCAGATCCCAGCTCAACTCTCACTTCTCTCAAACTTTATCCCCTTTGTCTCTATTCTTTTCACACAGAGCTCTAGCTCACTTCTTTCTAGGAATCCCAATATCTCACCCAAAAGTGGACATTCGTGGACAATTACGGAATGTCCTGCCCCAGAACATTCTTCTGTACAACCCTCATATTGTGATATAGCATAAAATCTGCCTTACTCACACTAACAATCATATAACAGTCATAGAATCATAGTTAGTACAGTTAGAAGGGACCCCGAGGATCAACTTGTTGAACCCCCTGCAATGCCCATAGCTGACTGCTCAGTAACTCCACTCCAGCCTCAAAAACTGAGCAAAACATTTACTGTATTTTCTGGCATGTAAGACTACTTTTTAACCCAGGAAAATCTTCTCAAAAGTTGGGGGTCGTCTTATACGCCAGCTACAGCAGCAGCTCCTGCAGCAACTCCCCACCAAAGGATAAAAAGACAGCAAATTAAATCAGAGGACACCAAGCTCTCTAGATGAAACAGAAATATGCCTGAAAATTGGCCCCAGAAGCCCCCGGCCACTGGGAAGTGGAGCGGATTTCTGAGCCAGACTGGAGACTGGTTTTTTAAATTTTTATTTGGTGTGCGTTGAAAAAGGGGTAGTCTTATACGGCGAGTACCGGTATATCCCAAACTCTATATTTTAACTGGAAAAGTTGGAGGGTCATCTTATACGCCCAGTCGTCTTATACTCTGGAAAATACGGTACATGGAAAATGAGTCTGAAGTAGCAGACAGTCTCTTGTTGTCTTGCATAGATCATTTTATTTGCATGCCGCCTTTCCATAGTTAAAACCATGCTCAATGCAGCTTACAACACGAAAAACAATTACATAATTACAAACAACACAAGTAGTCTTAATAAACTATAAATGAAACGTCAAGAAGCGCACAACCAAATTAATCACGTTCTGCGTAAATCTTAGTAAGATCTAAAATAAAGATGCACAAAACTAATATCAGTAACAGCAACAACCCCCTTCCCCACAAAAAGCCTCTAGACGTACCCCAGTGTTGCCCAGATACCATGACTGTCAAAACTATGATACTTTCTTTAGCATCTGCTCTCCATTTATACATATGTAATGGAACTGGAAGTCAATGGAATACATGTGTGTAAATGATAGCAGAACCAGGCCTCAAGTGTTTTCCTACAGTGTTGATGCCTTTCCAGATATTTTCATTTGCTTCCACAAATTATATAAATGTGTAGAGCTGAGATGCTCTCTCTCAGTGGGCATCTGCATCTTGAAATGTGTTGTGGATCAATCAGTTTGGTGTAAGAATTTAAACAGATCTCTGAAAAAATATGGATTAAAAAAACAAAACCACACCCATCATAGATGCAGTACTGGTCATCTTCAAATTGCCTTGAGGTTTTCATGTTTAAATCTCTGATTCCCTCTTCCGTCTTGCAGACTCAAACTTTATTCATAGCTCCTTATTAAATATTATTTCCAAATCCTGTTATTGAGTTTGCTAAATTCTTTTGCCCCTTCTACACACACACACACACACACACACACACACACACTTATTTCTTATTCATCTGACATTCACAGGGGTTGCTTTTTTCTAACCACAGCAAACATTTAAAATCCAACCTTCTAAGCTCTTAACTTGACTGCACTTCAGTTTAATGGGAAAGCACACTTGCCGATTTGACCTATGGTTGGATTCTGGTTGAGCGAAATAGGAAAGAGTTTCAAAGTAGACTTTCATACACAACAAGCTGCCAGTCTTTTTTCTAATTCACTGTGACTCATCCAGTCATCTATCCCCCCCCCATATTTTTTCCCCCACAGTTATGCTTATTTGGCTGGTTCCTAATTGGAACCCTTTAGCAGAGTCCTGTCCTTAACCACTTTGAGGATGTTGAATAAATATGTCATTTATATTTTTAAAGGGTAAATTACGCATTTTAAAGGCAGAATCAGCAGGTTCTGGTCGGGGGGTATGGTATTTCCTTGACTGTTAGCAGCAATCCTTGTGAAATACGTTAAGTCATAATACATAATACTGGTTTTCCAAAACATTGCAAATTCGAGTGAAAATTAAGTTCTCATCAATGTGCTATTTGTCATTTCAGATGTAAACCATGCGCAGCCAACATGGTGGCCTCCAGATGTCGCTGAACTACAACTCCCATCATCCCTGACCATTGCCCATGCTGACTGAGGCACATGAGGGTTGGAGGGCTGCAGGCTCCCCACCCCTGTCACAGATTCTGTTACTTTTTGTGTGTTATATTTTAAATTTATTTAATTGAGTTTTGCATTTTGTAAGTCATCCTGCCAGTCTGATTGAAGGGTAAGGTGTAAATCCCTACAATCAGGCAATTTATTGAATCTGCATGTGAATAAAATGATAGTTCTGAAACAAAAGGAACACCCTTCCTTTGTCCTTAGATGATGCACGTGTGCGAATTGGGAGACATTTTAGGAGAAGTCTTCCATCCCTTGTGAGAACATGGAATGCCCCTTTTAGGATGGTGTTCTCCCAGTGCTATTCTTCCAGAAAAAGAGGTGCCATTCTCAACGAACTTTACCCTTGTTCTCTTAGAATGGCAATGGTGCCCACCTGAGAGGTGCTGGAGCTGAGCTCTGGCTAGAAACAAAATCCCTGGTGTTCTTCATTTTCACATTAGATCATGGCAGTATATACCAGGACAGCAAACCCCACAACTGACCCATTTTAAGTGGGAAATCCCAGAATCACAGAAGCCATTCCTGGCTTCTGTTTACATCCTGGAACATCTAATTTTCTGGACTGGTGCTCTGGCGAAAATCCTCGCGCCAGATCACCGAACCAAAAGACACTCATTCTGTCAATAATCATTAGGTTTGTACCAAAACACCTTCTGGATTCTTCTGACATGTCCCAGAGTGCCAACTGGGGGATGAAAATATTGGAGGGCATGGGGCAGTGCTCTTGTAGAGCTTCCAATCAGTTCAGTGGAGAATGTGCAGGGGAACATCTTGTTAGATTGTTCTTTACATATACCGTAACTGCTTTCCTCCAACAGTTCCTGTTCTTAGTAAATTGAATGTGTTTGTTTTTCACAGTGATGGCTACCCAAATAAATGTGCTTGACATATACCATCATTTTCTAAGAAATGAATCGCACCCAGAATTTATATACATTTCTTTACATCAGATACAGTGGTACATCGGTTTTCGAACATCTCCGTTGACAAACATTTCGGAACTTAATGCCATAAACCCAGAAATAAATGCTTCCATTTTTGAACATGCCTCAGAAGTCAAACTTCCAAGGAGGCTTCCTGTTTGAGTTTTCTATATGTTTTGAGGCTTCCGTATTGAGTTTTCGGTTTTCGAATGTTTTGGAACTCAAACGATCTTCCGGAACAGATTATGTTCGAAAACTGAGGTACCACTGTATAGGGAACCTCCAGAGGTCTTCATGTATTCCAAAGGGCCTTCTCTGCCCCACACATTTTCCTCCCGGTCTTCCCTTGTCTGATGCCAACCCCTTCAGCTGTTAGGTTTGGGGGAAAATCTTTCCATTTACACCAGCGGGATGGGTGGATATGTATGAATGGATATGTTCATGTGAGAGTGGGTGTATAGAGTGCCCTTCCCACTTCTGTTTTGGTCCCACCTATTTTTGGGCTGTAGCCCCACCCATAACCTGTAAGTGGCCCCCAGAAGGTTAGACATGAATGAATATGATCCTGGGGCTGAAGAAGGTTCTCCAGTCTTGCTTTTCATTGATGCTTTCTCTACTTGTTCCTCCAGAATGAGTCATTGGCAGACCATCACTAGTCAACCACCAGCCCTCCAGTGCATTCAACACTGAGTTTCTTTAGAGACGGTGTATGTACTTTTGTAACCCCAGAAAATCTTTAATAAAAAACAATTTTTAAAAAATCCCCACTGATCATGACTGAAGAGGACATTCTTGTTTTTCAGCTAACCACTACTATTATGTCATTGACCACATGCCATTCAGCACTATCCATTTCCTTCTGTGAAGAAGCTCTTTTGCTAATTCCCTCCCCAAGAACCAGTCTTCTCTCTGAAATACATTGCAGAAAGCGGTAACCTGCAAGAAACCTCAGTGAAGTCGCAGGTATTTGGAAGTCCTCCCATTGGAAAACCATTTGAATATTGGAATTGGCAGATTTGCACTTTTTTGGGTTATTTTTATTGCTTTGCTGTGAGTTGCTTTGAAAGGCGGGATATACAATAACCTCAATTACTGGGAAATCTTTATTACTGGGGAACAGATGCAGCAGTTGAGCATACACTTTGTATGCAAATGAGCCCATTACATCCTCCATTACAGTTGAAAATGAGCCGCATCTGAAAACCCAGAGATCTACCATTAGCCAGTAAAGACAATATTGAGCTAAATGGACTTAAGATCTAACTTGGTATAGTGCACCTCCCTTAGCCTTGAGATATACGAAGTAACAACAAAGGGAAGCATGGAAGCCCTCCAACCATATGCAGAAGTTTATCTCACGCTGAATAACCATAGCCAATTCCTTACATCTGACATTAGGAAAGAAGACTTGCATGTTGGAAAGCATAAGTTCCAGGCAGGTATAAACTTTGGCCTTTCATCTCTTCCACATATAATGTTCAACTGTCCCTTACATAGCATAGCCAGGACTAAATTCCTGGGTCCTGCTTTACTGCGCTTGGTTGGCAGGCCTGTTGAGTCACATGCCGCACTGCTTTTGCAGGATACAGATCCTTCTGTAACTCTGCAGGTGGCGAGATTCCTGAATGCGGTTATCTCACACACAAAAACCACCAAAAAACAACATCAACAACAAAAACTAATCGGACAGTTATGATGAGAGTGCATGACGGATCTCGTCTCCAGTTCTCCTTTTTCTGGGAACCGTCCCTTGGATCTTTCCGGGCCCCAAGCTGTTATTTGTCACTGCTCAATGACCCACCCTTGCATCGTGGTGTTCCCCTTCTGTTGTTAGATGTATTGGTTTTTATGTTTCTGTGCTTTTAGGTTTGTACACATTTTATGGGCTAATAGCCGTAAATAAATAAATTTGATTTGATTTGAATTTGGCCTTTCTCTTTAAAAAGAAAGGGGGGATCATCTCTGGGAGCTGGGTTGCAAAACCCAGGTCATAGAATGATCAAGAGAAATAGGATCCCAAACCTGCCATGATCTGAGAGGTGGCAACTGAGGATTTAACATTTGTCCCACCACCTTACTCTGGTCAAAGTAGAGCTGCAAGGAGGTAACCCATATCAGTTGGTCATCTAATAGCATTTGAGTCTTATAAAAGCTTCTGCGTCAAAATTCTTCACTGATCTGAGCAATCAAGAGACCTCATCTCCAGACTCGTCTTTGCCCTTCTGCATCACGCAGGAGCCAGGTTTGGTGCTCAGTGAAGGACTACGGTATATTTTGGCAATTCATCAAATGCCTGCAAACGAGGGTCATATAAACAGCCAAGCATCACAGCTGCATTCGTGATGTCATTTTGGTACCAAGCATCCTTATCAGAAGCAGTGGCATGCAGTGAAATTTTTCTGATAAAATAGCTGATGCCACACAAGTAAGGAAATGTGATTTTCTGCTGCTGCTGTCTGTTTAAAATCCGGTTACAGTTAGCTTCATGGGAGTCAAAATACTACAACTCTCATCATCCCTGGCCATTAGCTAAGCTGGCTGGAGTTTATGGAAGGCACCACAATGGTTGCCTCCAGAATAACAGAACCATTCTGCCCTGCGCTCCTGGAACAATCCAGTCACATCTATCCATTAAGCATGATATTCATTCTTATAAAACCATGATGCATGGCAGCTGTGAGGCTACTGGCGAAACTAAAGCAGCGCTGATGCAACTGACTAGCTGGCACTCCCAGTGCAATGCCTCAAGAGTGTTTGCAGGCAGGTCCTATATAGACTTACTGGCTTTTGCAGCCTCTTATAGCACTGGGTCATAAGATAACACTATTGTTTTGAGCTCAGCTGTCTGAGCATTTAAAAAGCAACGACACAACAGGACGTAACCTCAGAATGAGCCCAATAGACATGTCTGCACAATTTGCTCTGAGTAGCATCCAGAGTGACAGAACACACTTTGTGAGCAGAACTGAAAAGGAAAAAGCTAACACTCCTCCACCATCTGACCTTGCCCTGGAGCGAAAATAAAAATCTCCTTAGGTTCTACTCAATGTCACCCACAAGGTTTAGACAAACAATTCCCAAGTAATTCTAGGGGAAAGGCAAATTAATACTGAGAAAAATCGTTTTCCTTTCCTTTCTCTCTCTCTCTCTTTGGATCAGCAACCATTATTGTTATTTTACTGCTGTCGCCATCTCCAGCCATTAGGATAAACTTTGCATCTCTACTGATTCTCTCTTTTTTTTATATAATATTTTTTATTGAGTTTAAGAAATACAGAAAAAAGAATAAAGGATAGATGTAAGAAAATAGAATAGAAGAATAACAAATTTCCATGTTCTTTTTTCATCAAATCTAAAGGACTTCCCCGCATCCTCCAAACCCTGCATTCTCTGTCATATAAAACATCAGCAATTTGTTGACTTATTTCAAAGCTTACTGTATCTTCCATTTTATCATGTTCCCTGATTTCAAATATACTGTAACCCAATTCTTGTACGTTTTATATTAAACACAATAAAGTTGTTTCATTATTTTACCTCTAAGTTCTTGTGTCTTAATTTCCATTTCATTAACTTACATTTGCTGAAGCTAGAGTTTCCTAAAAGGTGCATTTTTTTTTAACATTCATACAGCTTATGGTGTTTTTTCAAAGTTCCTTAAACTTTTTCCAGTCCTCCTCGATTGTTTCTTCTCCCAAGTCTCGGATTCTGCCAGTAATTTCGGCCAATTCCATATAGTCCATCAACTGCGATTGCCATTCCTCCAGCGTGGGTAAATCTTGTGTCTTCCAATGTTTTGCAATCAGGATCCTTGCTGCTGTAGTAGCATACATGAAAAAGGTTCTATCCTTCTTAAGCACTCTCTGGTCCACCATGCCCAGAAGGAAGGCCTCTGGTTTCTTAGGTAAGGTAAATCTAAGTACCTTTTTTAGTTCATTATGAATCATCTCCCAAAAGGCCTTCACTTTCGGGCAAGTCCACCAGAGATGAAAGAATGTCCCTTCCGCCTCTCTGCATTTCCAACATTTATTGTCAGACAGATGGTATATCTTAGCTAGCTTGACTGGGGTCATGTACCACCGGTATACCATTTTCATAATATTTTCCTTCAAGGCAGTGCATGCCGTGAATTTCAAACCGGTGTTCCATAACCTTTCCCAGTCTACAAACATAATGTTGTGCCCCACATCCTGCGCCCATTTTATCATGGCGGATTTGACTGTCTCATCCTGTGTATTCCACTTAAGCAGCAAGTTATACATTCTCGAAAGTAGTTTATTTTTTGGCTCTAACAATTCAGTCTCTAGTTTCGATTTTTCCACCTGGAATCCAACCTTTTTATCTATTTTAAAGACCTCCTGAATTTGCGCATAGTGCAACCAATCTCGCACCTTGGTTTTCAGTTTTTCCAAGCTCAGCAACCTCCAATTGTCTCCAATTTTTTCGATTATTTCCCAATATTTAGGCCAATGGGCCTCCATGTTAAGTCTCTTACGTGCCTTGGCCTCCACCGGTGAGAGCCACCTCGGAGTCTTACTCTCCAATAAGTCTTTATATTTTGTCCAGACCATCAAAATTGCTCTTCTGACAATATGGTTTTTAAACAATTTGTGCTCTTTAACCTTGTCATACCACAAATATGCATGCCACCCAAACGCATTATCAAACCCTTCCAGATCTAGGACATCAGTGTTCTCCAATAAAATCCAATCTTTCAACCAGCAGAAGGCTGCAGATTCATAATATAACCTCAAGTCTGGCAGGGCAAATCCCCCTCTTTCTTTCACATCAGTTAATATTTTAAACTTTATTCGGGGCTTTTTGCCCTGCCAAACAAACTTAGATATATCCTTCTGCCACTTTCCAAAGCATTCCACCTTGTCCACGATCTGTAGGGCCTGAAACAAAAATAACATTTTCGGCAATACATTCATCTTTACAGCGGCTATTCGGCCTAACAAGGAAAGTTTCAATCTTGACCATGTTTCCAAATCTCTTTGGATTTCTGACCAACATTTCTCGTAGTTATCTTTAAACAAATTCAAATTTTTGGAGGTCAGATACACCCCTAGGTATTTTACTTTTTTAACCACATTTAGTTCCGTTTCTTTAGAGAACTCATCTGTTTCTGTAACTGTCAAATTTTTTGCTAAAACTTTAGTTTTTTGCTTATTTAACTTAAACCCCGCCACCCGACCAAAGTCAGAAATTAATTCTAACACCCTTTTAGTGCTAGAGACTGGTTCCTGTAATGTTAATACCAGGTCATCTGCAAATGCTTTCAATTTATATTGTTTCACTCTGACCTCAATTCCTTGGACCAACCGGTCCTTTCTAATCATGTTTAGCAACACCTCCAGAACTGAGATGAACAATAGGGGGGATAGGGGGCACCCCTGACGTGTCCCTTTTTCAATTTTAAACTCCTCTGTCACCACATTGTTTACTATCAATTTAGCTTTTTGTTCTGAATAGATTGCTTCTATACCATTTTCAAACCCCCGCCCCACTCCCGTCCCTTCCAAATTTTTCTTCATGAACATCCAAGAAATATTATCAAAGGCCTTCTCTGCATCAATAAAGATTAAGACCGCTCTAGTGTTAAGATTTGTTTGTAGAAGCTCCAAAATATCAATAATGTTTCTTGTATTGTCAAACAAATGCCTACCAGGGAGAAAGCCAGCCTGGTCCTTATGGATCACTTCATTTAATACTTTTTTAAATCTACTTGCCAGGATATCTGCAAAAATTTTGTAATCCACATTTAGGAGTGAGATGGGGCGGTAGTTCTTAAGCTGAGTCTTTTCAGTTTCTAGTTTAGGTATCAATGTGATGAAAGCTTCTTTCCACGTTTCCGGTGCCTTCCTTCCCTCCATGATCTGGTTACAAACCTCCATCAAGGGTTGTATCAAATAATCCTTTAAAACTTTGTAATATTTGGAGGTTAGACCATCAGGGCCTGGAGACTTGCCCAATTGAAGATTCTGAATGGCACTTTCAATTTCTTGCTGTGTGATGTTGCAATTCAGGGTTGTTCTCATTTCCTGGGGTATTTTTTGTAATCCATTAGTTTTAAGAAATTGATCCACCTCGGAAGCTTTTTGCGGCCCTTGTGAGTAGAGTTCTTTGAAATATCTCTGGAAACACTTTCTAATTTCCTCAGGTTTCTGAACCATTCTCCCTTCAATCTCTAGATTTGTAACTGTATTAAGCTTTTGTCTCTTTTTCAACTGCCAGGCTAGCAGTTTCCCACACTTATTTGCTGATTCAAAGGATCTTTGTTTCATTTGTTTAATTTTCCATTCCACCTCTTGATTTATCAATTTCGAATATTGCGCCTGGAAAAATTTCACTTCTCTTAGCACATCCTTCGACTTAGGCCTAGATCTTAATTTTTTCTCTCCTTCTCTTATTTTCTCCAATATCTTCTCCTTCTTTTCATTCCAGAGCCTTTTCTTAATCGTGTTTTGTTGTATTAGAAACCCTCTCATGACTGCTTTACTTGCGTCCCAGATTATTCTTTTTTCCACGGTGGTATTCAAATTTATCTCAAAATAGTCCTTTAAAGTTTTTTGGGCCTTCTTGACAATCTCCTGATCTCTTAATATGGTGTCATTCATTTTCCATCTAAAGGATCCGGTTGTATTTAGTCTCAGTTCCACTTTCAAAGCATTATGGTCAGAGCAAGTTTTTGGGCAGATTTCCACTTTTCTAGTCTTAGGTGCCAGTCCTCTAGTTGTCCATATTTGGTCGATTCGTGTCCATGTCAGATGAGCTTCAGAAAAGAAGTTCCTTCTTTCCCTAGAGGGTTCTTAACCCTCCATATGTCAATTAAGTCCATATTGTCAGTCATTTCAAAAAAGGTTTTAGGTAGTCTGCCATCTTTCGATATGTTGGCACTTTGTGACTTATCCATGTTTACAGACACAACCCCATTCATATCACCCAACATAATGATGTTATTGTAGTCCAAGTAATCCAGCATAGTCTCATGCAGCTTCCTGAAAAATTCCGATTTTCCCTCATTTGGAGCGTATATTCCTAATATGAAAAACTTTTCTTCTTTTTTCCGGGGAATTTCCGCCATTTATGTTCCAACTAAGAAGCTGCAGAGACATCCTGATTCAATTGACGGGTCCTACAATGGGGTGTCTAAGTTTCCCTCCGATCCCGGAGGTGGTAGTACTGGTCCAGATCCAGGTGGTGTAACTTTTGAAGGTGGTCCCGGTGGTGGTGGAGGCCAAGAAGCTGCAGCTCCTTTTTGCAGGTCCTCCTCGTGGTCGTATAGGAACTTCTGCTGGTCTTCAGGTGATTTAATTTTTATTTTCCTTCCTTTGTAAGTAAATGAAAGTCCTTGTGGAAACTCCCACCTATAAGGAATTCCGTTATGTCTCAACAATTTAGTCAAGTCTATATAGGTAGTCCTAAGTTCCAAGAGATATTTGGGTATATCTCTGTAAATTTCAGCCTTTTTGCCTTCTATCTCCAAAGATTTCTTGAAATGTAGGCCTAATATCTTATCCCTCTCTTCTCTTGATCTCAGAATAACTAAGCAGTCTCTGGACTTGTCTTTCTTTACAGATCTTCCCAGTCTAAAGGCTGTCACAATTTTAAAGTCCTTTTCTTCCTCAATTCCCCAGAAGTTGGAGAACAAAAGTGTCAGAAATCCCTCTAGGTTGTCTTTCTCCAGTTCCGGGATAGCCCTTATCCTGAGATTATTTTCTTTACTTTTCAATTCAACCAATGACAGGTAGGCTTGTTGTTCCCCTACCTGTCTTTTCAGAGGCCTTACTTCCCCTTTAATCTCATCAACCTTTATGTTCGCCTGTTCTGCTTTTTGGTTGGCTTCCACAGCTAATTTGTAGTTTTCAGCCGTAGCTCCTTGCAGTTTCTCAATCGCCTGGGTGTGCTGCGAAACCTGTTCAGTTAATTTGCCAATAGAGGATGTAGCTTGGTCAATTTTTGATGTTTGATTATCCACTTTTTGATTTAAAACTGCCAGTTGTTCCAAAATTTGTTTCAAAACTGTTTCAGATCCTCCAGTTGCCATATCTTCTGCAGCAGGCTGTACAAATTCCACCTCCTGTGCTGTCAGCACAGTTGGGACGGATGATCTACGATGATGAGTTAAAGTTGTTTGCATAAGTTGCCCAGATTTTTTCTCTTTTTCTTTATCTTTAGCTTTAGCTGCTCTTGTTCTCCCTGAGCCGCTCATTCCACACCTGCCTCTGTTCAAGGTCAGATGATCTTTTGTCCCATGAGAAAGACGAGTCCACAGTATAAACAATTAAACCACAAAGAATTTCAATAAAGTTCAATTCCCAGGCCACTATACTTCCACAATCCTCTAGGGGGAGTATTTCAAAGTTTCAAAGAAGGAAGGAACTATTTTCTGCCATTGAAGTTCCTATATTCCCCATGTTAAATTTTTGTAATTCCAATGCACAAAAGGAAGGTTTCCAAAGCTTCCAGTTTCTTAAACTCCAGCCACAAGGTGTCAAAGGAGGTCCCAGCAACAATGTTAAACGTTAATATCTCAGTCTATGCAACAGTTTAAGTCTCTGCTACAATGTCGTCAGTTTGACAGCAGTTTGACAGTTCTCTTCTATACACTGGCAGCCCGATGACGGGGTTACCCCTTTTAATTCCGTTTAGCTCAAAAATAGGGGGACAGTTCCAGAAAACAAAAGTCCATAAATTTCACAATTCTTTCCCTTTTCTCCTCAAAAATATACAGTCTATCAATGCACTCTTTCTTCCACTTTTACAGTCCCTTTTAAACACTTCAGCTCACTTCAGAGCCCTTGCTTTGATCTAATTAGCAGAGTCGGGAGGCGGACTTCCTGTTACTCGCCTCCCGTTTTCAGCCAAATTTCTCCAATTTGGTTAAAAATTTAAACCCCTTACTCACGGGTATGTTGCTCCAATTTCGATGTTTTCAAGAAGAAAGGTCGGCGCTCATCAGCAGCAGCAGCGCGGCTTTGCATCCACGAAAAGAGCGATGAACTCACAGCGCCGCTCCCCCTTTCACGTTCCGGAGCCTCTTACGAGGCTCCTTCTCCGCTTCTGGGGGGGCTCAAGGCGCCCGCTGAGTCCCACGGCCGCAGGCTCGCTCTGCCTGCGGTTTTTCTTGATGGGTCTCCGCTTTGCCATAGCGGACGACCCTTTTTCGCGGAGCCCCTCTTCACAGCGCGAAGAGGACCGCCATTGCTGTTTCGCGCCGCCTCCGGAAGTCTCTACTGATTCTCAACATGTTTTGAAATGTGTGGCAGAATTGCTTTCTGTTCTGCTGTTCATCTAGCTACCTGAAAGCACTGAGAGAAAGCAAGAACTGGGAACTAGATAAATTAAAACCCTTCCTCTAGTTCTGTATAGATTAGAAAGTTCTGGCTTTATCAAAACCACTCATCAAGCTTCCTCTAGGCTATTTGCTACCAATTCCATTCGCAGATGGGGTGATGAACTGGATAAGCCAGTTGCTTGTTACAAAATGGCAAACTTCATCTTCCTAGATGCTTGTCTGCAAGAATTCTTAGGAAGGCGATTTAAGCACAAATGCTTGAGCACAATTTTGCAGTATTGTATGTGCTGTGTGCTGGCATCTATCATTCTCAAAAGACAATGGAGTGTGCCTCTGGGGGCAAAGTCAAACTGTGTTGTTTTGCTCCATTAGCAGCACCGAAATGACCTCTCTGGGGTACAAGACTGGGCAGTGTATATAGAGGTCTTGGGCGGACAACAAGACCCTCCCTCTCAGCCTCCCTGATGTGGTCCAAAGGAAATCAGAGCAATACATTTGAGACCAGCTTGGCTGCAGGAGTTGCCGGAAGGAGGCGTACAAGACGCCAGCCAACTATAATAGGGACTCCACTCCATAGGTATGTCAGGTTTACTCCTTAGCCTTTTCTTCTCCTGAGGAGCACCTGATTTGCATACAGAAGGTCCCAGGTTCACAGGAATCTCCAGTTAAAAGCATCTCAGGTACCAGAGCTGTGAAAGAGCCCCTCACCAGAGACCCTGGAGACCCATTGGCAGTAAGAGTAGGAAGTTCTGTGCTAGATGCATCCATGATCTGATTCATTATAAAGCAGCTTGATGTGTGTTTATGAAAGCTGAAACCCAACTTATCCATGCAGGAAGGAAGCAAAGACATTTGCTGAGGTTAGAACCTTTTGGCAACAGAGCTACTACATTTGCTGTGATGTGTGTGTGTGTGTGTGTGTGTGTGTGTGTACTATAACAATCCCAACCCTTTTAGAATCACATCCTGGATGATGTCCACTCTGCAGTAGCTCAGCATGTTCTATTAACACTTCAGAAAAGATAATGTTTCTTAAGAGATAATGTTGCTTAGGAGAGCCTCTTGAAAGCCGAGTCTTGTGAAAGCTTATTCAGTTTGACACTGGTAAAAGGCAAAAGCCCCAGTTAAAGTGAAGTGACAGCTGTTTACATAAGCAGACCCTGGTTACTTTAATTATTCCTTTTTGGCAGGCTAGTAAAAGTTTAATCTTCCCTAAATCCTACAGTAATGTCTGCTTGCTGGAGGGTTTCATTGCCCTGGGAAAATGAAAGAAGACTTCCTTAAGTACCTATCTTGAAATCAACTAAGTTCTGCGGGAAAACTAAAAGGAACTAATGTGAAATGACCGAAGGCCATGAGAAGTGAACATGAGTGAAATGGGCCAAAGGACAGCAGGCAAGTGGTTACTGAGGGAGGGGCTTAACCATGTGTATGCAGTAGGAAAAACGTGACACCCAACTTGAGATAGAAATGGCCACAACTCTACTGATTACAGATGTAAGTCAGATTTGGCATAGGCCTTGGGTATGTAGCCTGAATCAGCCAACCCATTTGCTGGCTGATACAGTGGTACCTCAGGTTAAGTACTTAATTCGTTCCGGAGGTCCGTTCTTAACCTGAAACTGTTCTTAACCTGAAGCACCACTTTAGCTAATGGGGCCTGCTGCTGCCACCGCGTCACCAGAGCCCAATTTCTGTTCTTAACCTGAAGCACTATTTCTGGGTTAGTGGAGTGTGTAACCTGAAGCGTATGTAACTCGAGGTACCACTGTAACTCCATTAGGATTGATCCTGGTGAAAGGATACCCCACCACCACTATTGATGCAACATTCACAGGGTTCCTAGGTAGTTACCTATTCAGGCACTGATTAGATCCAGATCTGCTTAGCTTCAGCAAGGTGAGGGATTTATGTGCCTTCAGACCATACTCTTGGGACACCACAACGAGGTGCCATTCTGTTGATTTCAATGGGCACTGAGTGCAACTGGCTTTGTCGGCATCCAAGCCAATATACTTAACTTTCACCAGTTGTTCTGAAAAGATTCCCTATAGGAATCATAGTTAAAATTGGGGAGATAATACTGTGTGAATGAACAACACTACCCTCAGTTGCTTGATTTTGTGTAAAGGCTGAAAGTGGTGCAGCAATGCAAAACATATGCAAGATATTTATGCAGTATGTCACCCTTTTAAAAAGTGGCTTCCCACTCCCCACTCCCTCTCCTAGTGGAAGGTCTACCCGAGCTATTCAGAATGGCAGTTAGCATTAATGCATATTTCAGAGAGTGATAGTAATAGAATCTCTCACAGCTGAATGGTACTACTGATTGATATTCAGTGTTGCATGATAAATGTGCATGGAGGCTTATGTGTTGATGTGAAACCCTGGCAAATCATGTGGGAAGTGGAGACACTGAATGTCAAGATACAAGGCAACATAGCAGCCAGCAACAGCTGTTGAGAAGAAAATACTCTTTGGCCTGTATCTGGACTGTGATAATGCAGGCTACGTAGAAAGAAAATAGTTTTGCTGATGAGTTAGCCTTTAAAAATAAGCATGCCTACTTTTAATTTTGGGTTGCAATTTGTTTAGGAATCAAGGGCAGACTTTTGTAAAAGGTTGAAATTGTGATATTTTTCAGGCAACCTTTAAATTGCTATGTTTTCAAGTTTCGGGGTACACAAACCAGCTGGGGATGGCGGTGTGTGAGACCATGGTTTGCCAATCCCAAATAAATCATGGTTAGAGAACTAGGTTGGATTTGGTAAACATAAGAGGATGCCATCTGTACATCACACACACAGAGAGAGAGAGGGAGAACACACGGAGAAAATGCATTACTAAAAAAGGTGGACCAAAAAGGGCTCCAACCTACATAAAAATGCATGTGCATATTAATGAGGGCATATTGGCACTTTTTGTGGTCCCCTCTGTTTTCTTGCTCATAAATGTGGCTGCCATTTTGTGCTATGTCACCCTCAAAGCAGCCATTTTGTGACTGGTACTCAAACTTCCAAATGTTCCTACTGTCCCCTAAAGATTGGTGACCCCTGGTCTATCTGACAATTTAGGAAGCATTTGGTGCTCTGAGTAAAAACTTCATTTGCTTATGAGTCAAGGGCTTTTTAAAAAGGAAAAGAATTACTTTATTCAGGCTTACAAAGTTAAAAAAAATTACTGGTATATTTCCTAAATAACTAGGTGGTTCAAGGATATAGAACTGCAGATATAGACGCTGGAATATGAAAAATATATACAATTTCTCTCATTAGACTTCAAGGCCTGAGCTTTTCCTAAAATAAGGAAACATCCTTCTGAACCTTTTACATAGCTCTGATTTTGATGCATGCTAATGTACATAGTTTCTTCCAGGGGTGGTGAAACTGTGGCTGGCATATGTTGTTGGACCAGAACTCCCCTCATGCCTGACAATCAGCCATGAAGGCTACAGCTGACAGGAGCAGGAGTCCAACAACCCCTGGAAAGCCACTGGTTCCCTATCCCTGAGTTTGCATCATGGATGCAACCACTTTACTAATACAAGGTAATATCTGTCCATCTGCCTTTCTACCCAGTTACACAAATATCAAAAATACTCTGTGCTCTAATCCATGGAATGGAGACAGCAAACATTCCAAAGTTAAGCTCCATCTGATGAAGAGAGTCATTGGTCACAGTCCAGATGAAGCTGAGCACTTTGAAGTCCAGCTGATTTCAAAGAGAGAAGTCTAAGCATCTGCTTAACTCGCTCTCTTAGAAGTGTGCAACACAGCAAGCCTATACTGATTAGCTTGCTTCTCAGTCTTCCTTTGTTAGAACTGCATGGAGCCATACAATCAGAAAAAATATCTATGGCAGCATAGCAAAAGCCTTTATCAGTGGGAAGTTGTGGCTGGGGAAATCCCACCAGTGCGAGGAGCAAAAACTCAGTGAACTGAAGACGTCACAAGACCTCCTTTCTCCCAGCCCAGATGATGGCATTGTCATGGCTGCAAAGAGATGTCCAAACTTAAAACATGGGATGGGGACGAGGTTCATAGCTCAGTGGTAGAGCATGTGCTCTGCATGTTCCTCAGCATCTCCAGGGTGGATGAGGAAAGGCACCTGTTTGAAACCTTGGAAAGTCACTGCCAGTCAATAAAGACAAAGTTGGGCTAGATAGATCAATGATCTGGCTCAGTATAAAGCAGCTTCTGACATCCACATTTTCCTAAACAAATGTGTAGTGCTATCTGACTTTTTTTTCTTTCTCCTACTTTGGTCTCTCCAGCTGGAATGGAGTTATGAAGTCAATAACAGGGTGGCCATATAATAGTAAAGATGCGGTAGGAAACATTCTTTTGGCAACAAGCTAAGGGGAAGTGACACACTGTATGAATCAGTCATGAGTCATTAAGAGAGTTCTACTCTGAGTTCTCCAGGTTTGTTTGTAGTCATTTGCGTTTTTAAGGCTTTAAGCCAAACAACTGTTGGGGGCCCAGGAGCCTATTTGGAAATTTAAGAAACTTTTTTGTGGGGGAGGGGTACAAAATAATACAGATTTCACAGGAAAATAGTGGTTGCCCTCAGACCAGCACTGCCACAAACAATAGTGAAAACGCAGAAACTCCAAGCCGAATGAAACACAGACCAAAAGAAAAAAGAAAAGAAGAAGCAGGTAGCACAAAACCAAAAATACCTTGTAAAAAATGGGAGCGGCTGGAGCCTTAGTGTGTGCCAAGGGTTTTGTTTAGAGCATCATGTGGTGCATGTTGCAAACCTTAGCTCTGAATCATCAACAGAGACAGTGTTTTGCTATTTCATCTACGAACCAATTTTGCCTCCCCACATCAATTACTGCTTTCATATAGCAGTTAAAAGTAGTGTGAAATCTGAGTGTACTTAGCAGGTGAAGCCCACAGGTTCTCTGAGACCTTTGTTTTAATATAACACAATTTTGTTTTTTCAAGAAACGGCTGGATCTTGTCACAATGGTTTAGGTACGAGATATCGTGTCAGACATTACCTAGTTAGTAGAGTCTGCTTACTCATGAGAAGCAATTGCTTGAGGGGTCTGTGACTAATTTCTGACATTATATGGTGTGCTGAAGCACCAAACCGAAAGGCTGGATATGGAGGGGAATAATAGGAAGAAACAAAATGACAAAAAGTCATGTGGGACATTCCTCACAGCAACCCTCGGAGGTACAGTGGTACCTCGGGTTAAGTACTTAATTCGTTCCAGAGGTCCATTCTTAACCTGAAACTGTACTTAACCTGAAGCACCACTTCAGCTAATGGGGCCTCCCGCTGCCGCAGCGCCGCCACACAATTTCTGTTCTCATCCTGAAGCAAAGTTCTTAACCCAAGGTACTATTTCTGGGTTAGCGGAGTCTGTAACCTGAAGGGTATGTAACCCGAGGTACCACTGTACTCTGGACTGATACATAGTGATTGTCCAAGATCAGCCAGTGAGCTTTTTGGCTCAATAGTGATTCAAATCTGATTTTTGTACAGAGAAATTATTCACTTGGCCACCACACTCGCCTAGCTCCCTATAGCAGAATGACAGTGGTACCTTGGGTTACAGATGCTTCGGGTTACAAACTCCGCTAACCAGGAAGTGGTTGCTCCAGGTTAAGAACTTTGCCCCAGGATAAGAACGGAAATCGCGTGCCAGTGGCACAGCGGCAGCAGAAGCCCCCATTAGCAAAAGCACGCCTCAGGTTAAGAACCATTTCAGGTTAAGAATGGACCTCTGGAATGAATTAAGTTCTTAACCAGAGATACCACTGCATTTTAATTTAACCAATACCAACTTCCCCTTTTGATGTTTCCATCAACTTGTGAAATACTATCTCATACAAGTTCCTTCCTGGTATTTCACAACATATTTCAGTGCTTCTGCTTATTTTGCTATGGAGCAAGAAGAAAAGCAATACTATTTTTTATTTTTTTTAAGGACTGGGGATTTGGAATTATATAGGGAAAAGAAACTTCTTCAAGAACAGGCACTTCTTCTTTCTCACAGATGTCAGCAGCAGATGGAAGACATGCTTTTATTTAGCCGTCTGCATCATTGTGCACCATTGGAAACAGTCAGGGCCAGCGCAAGACATTTTTCTGCCTGAGGTGAAGGACAAGATGGCGCCTTCCCTCATTCCATGTATAAAGCCAGCAAGACTGGTAGTTGACAATTACTCTATCACCAGTGTCAAAATAAAACTCAAACTCAAAATAAATCTAGTCAGCTTGTGATCTTAAATGCCTTGCCTCAGGCAGCAAAATTGCTTGGACTGGTCCTGCCTAATAGTGGCATGAATCCTGTCAACAGTTGTTTAGTGGGAAGCTTTTTGTTGCTTGTAAAAAGTTGAAGGATTTCCTTTTGTACATTGTCATGTAGGTTAAGAGACGCAGTCCTAAGCAGTTTGATTTGGAAGTAAGTTCCACTAAAAAGCATGAGGCGGGAGGCAAAAACTAGATGTGGTCCCAACACAAGTGACAACCCACCATCCAGTTCCCTCTCTTCCTGTAAAAGTTAGCTCCTGGGATGCACAATGTTGGCCTTTGCTTGCCTCATCCCACTAGACATTATGGGCTGCTCTAGGAAGATAAGGAGAAACATCACAACATGATTTTCAGGAACTAAATGTTGTGGGAAGGAGAGGGGAACCTGGATGAAAGACTGCAGTTTTTGGCAAGCTCACATTTGGCATCACCTCCACTTCTGTTCTTACTTCCAAATAAAAATGTTTAGGCCTGCAGAACTCTTCTTATTCTGGAAACATTTTTGCTTTTCAGCCAGCAGCTTTACCCTGGCCTTCACTTTTTTTTCTTGGCACACTTTCCCCTTCAGTTATCATTGGTTGTTACGGATGGTGATCATGTGCTGTGATTTCAGGAAAAAAGTTAACTTTGTTTGCAAATGAGAGATAACAGAGAAGCCAATATTTTCTGTGCAGACGGAAATTGTGATTCACTAGAAATGAAACAGCAGTTCTGTTACGATGAGAGCCATGTTGAAATGCATGCTCTGTTATTTACAGATATTCAGGTTCTAAACCAGTAAATGCTATGGACTCAGTTTTATTAAGTTTAGGTGGGAATTACTGTAGACCTATCCATGTGTAACTTGTATGTAGAGCATTTCCATTTTGGCAGCTAAGTGGGGCTCCATATCCATTGCACAAACCTCTGTTCACATGTAGGAGCTCTGCACAATTGGGACACATGCACTGTTTTATGTGCTGTTAATTATCCTTCAGGATCAGACAGAAATACTACAAAACAAGCAACTTCCTTTAAGCAACCTTTTTTTAGCTTCTAACTCTGACTCTCCTGTGATCTCTTTATACCCGGGGTGCCAACATGAATAAAATATTGGGGGGAGGTAAGGCCTGTCATGCAAGATTGATCACATGAAACAGTGTGTGTGCATGCGCGCGCGCACACACACCATTTGAATGGCAATGCCCATTAACTCTGGGGTGGTCCAGCCCCCTCAAATATTTTTTTGGGGGGGCCAAGGGACTTGGGCCCCTAGGAGTTGGCTCCTATGCTCTAAACATTCGGTGCTGAATTACTTCCTGGTAGCTGTTTCCTTAACCTGTGCTATCTCTCCATCTCACTAAGTTTTTAGGACTGTTGTCCTAATCCTCTTTTATAAATTTGGGTGGGGGTGGTACACCCTCAAACCCTAGAAATTAATAAACCCTAGAAATAAATCTCCCTTTCCTGAGCAAGGTTCTGAAGCGAGCGGTCGCAGACCAGATCCAGACTCTTTTGGAAAAAAATGATTTTCTGGTTCCATTTCAGTCAGGATTTAGGCCCAGTTTTGGCACAGAAACTGCTTTGGTCACCCTGTATGATTACCTCTGTCGAGAGAAAGACAAGGGAAACATGTCCCTGTTAATTTTCCTCAACCTCTTAGTGGCTTTTGATACCATCAACCATGGTATCCTTCTGCGGCGAATGTCCGAACTAGGGGAGGGTGGCACCGCTTTGGGGTATTTCCAGTCCTACTTGGATGGTCGTTTCCAGATGGTGTTGCTTGGGGAAACATTTTCAGCCCCATGGAACCTTCAATGTGGGGTTCTGCAGGGCTCAATCCTATCCCCTCCGTTGTTTAACATCTACATGAAACCGCTGGGTGGCATTATCCAGAGGTTTGGAGTACATTGTCAACAGTATGCTGATGACACTCAGCTCTGTTTCTCCTTTACATTTGCAGATGAGGCAGTGGAAGTGCTGGACCAGTGTCTTGCCTTGGTAATGGACTGGATGAGAGCCAACAAACTGAAACGCAATCCAGATTAAGACTGAGGCTCTGTTAGTAGGTGGTTCCCTGGACCGGATGGGTGGGAGATCACCTGCTCTTTGTGGGATTACACTTCTTCTGAAGGAACAGGTTCATAGCTTTGGGGTACTCCTGGATCCTTTGCTGTCGCTCGAGGCTTAGGTGGCCTCAGCGGCCCAGAGTGCCTTCCATCGGCTTCGGCTGGTGGCCCAGCTACGCCCCTATCTGGACAGGGATAGCCTAACTACTGTTGTCTATGCTCTGGTAAACTCAAGGTTCGATTACTGCAATGCATTATACGTAGGGCTACCTCTGAAGATGGTTCGGAAGCTTTAGCTAGTGCAGAATTCAGCAGCCCTAGTCCAAATGCACTGGCTACCAATTAGCTTCTGGACCCAATTCAAAGTGCTGGTTTTAATCTATAAAGGCTTAAACGACTCAGGACCACAATACCCCGAGGACTGCCTCTTTCCATATGAACCTACCTGGACCCTGAGATCATCTTCTGAGGTCCTTCTTCGTGTGCCTCCTCTTCAAGAGGTCTGGAGGGTGGCAACATGAGAATGGGCCTTCTCCACAGTGGCTCCCCATGTGTGGAATGCTCTCCCCAGGGAAATTTGCCTGGCGCCTTCATTATACACCTTTAGGCACCAGGAAAAAATGTTCCTCTTTAACCAGGCCTTTGGTTGATTTGATTGACATCCTATGCCCTTTTAAAATGTGGTGTTGGGGGGTGTTATTGGTTGTTGTTTATATTTTGATTATGTATTTTGTGGTTTTATATTTTAATTTTTTTCTGTGAACCGCTCTGAGACCTCCAGGTATAGGGCGGTATATGAATTCAATAAATAATTATTTATTATTATTGTTATTTGGGGTGTGAAGCAAGAAATACAAGCTGCAAAGGAATTCCTCTGCACTTTGCACGCCCAAATGAATCAAACGAGCGATCTTGCTGCCGTTATTTTTGCATGAATGCCAAGTGGCTGTTAGGATGGCATGACATCTGATGCTGAAGCAGAATTGTATTCCAAAGCAACATTCCTGAATGACACCAGTCTTAGATGTAATGACGTCTAAAAATAGGGTGTTTGGGAGGAGCTATTATTTATAGAATGTGTGCTCCTGTAGTCACCAGCTTAATGTTATTATTAAACACGTATCATCCAAACTGGAAGATAGGATAATGCAGAGGAAGAATATTTTTTACAATTATTTGATCAAACAAGTATTTGAGCTTGACCTGGGGGTGGGGGCAGGAAGGAATGTTGACAGTTATTCCCTGTTTGTCTAGGAGGACAAATCAGGACCTGACAGTTCCATTTTCTTCTTTTTTTACTTCCGCAGCTGTATTTAGAATGTGGTGGGCTCATACGATCCTTCTTCAAGGTGCAGAAGGTCAGGAATCTGGCAAGGCACTCTGCACATAGTCGACAAGTGCATTTCCTAGACACACCTGTTAAGTGGTTCAGAGGCAAAAGAGTTAACAGAATGGCAGAATTTCTGTGGTTAAAAATAGATCCAGAAGCTTCCTGTATGTCACCAGTGCTATTACAACTCATATTTTTACAGTTGTTTTTTATATTTTATTTCCATTTATAAAATAATCTACAATGAACAATGTCAAGTAATAACAAACAAAAAATCGGCAAAACGTTCAAAAGTAGCTCATTGCAATTTATTTCCTTAAGTTGAATGGTGTTTAAATGCAATTCCTCCAGCACTATGTCTCTATGCTACCAATTTGGGAACTACATTGATGTTTAAAGTACTTTTATGACAAATTAAAAATGAGGATTCAGTATATAAATATAGAACACTGGAGTTTATTATGATTATTTGGGGTAAGCTAGAAGAAGATTCTGTATTAGAAGGAAACCTTCTGTTTTAGCAAGGTTCTCTGTTGATGAAATAGACCTGGGAGACTTTTGTCCCTTCTGGGGACAACTCAGGGCTTATCTACACCTATCTTTCCTCTTCTTTTTCCAGGCACACACCACACTTTAAAGCTCCGTATCTGAGGACCATTTCTTTCACCCTGGAGCTTTCCTTGAAAAACCCGCTCTTTAGTGCTCCATTGGAGCAAACGTCAATCTGCGAAAACCCAAATAGATATTTGCTCTGATTTTCAAGGGGGTTTTCAAGGGGGGAACTCTGGGTGAAACAAACAAACAAACATGCTCTCACTTTAAAGTGGCTTTTGAGTGACTGGGGAAACCCAGCCAGATGGGTGGGGTATAAATAATAAAATTATTTATTATTTTTATTAAAGTGCACTGCCTACCTGTGCCTAGACAGAGCAGGGGGGAAGATAAGTGTGGATAAGCCTGCAGTGCCTTGCTGTTCTTTTTTAGGTCAATTTGCACTTGGGTCCAAGGATATCCAAAGCAGTGGGAGATCTTTCAAGTGACTAGTTCTAGCCAAGTATGACACCTGACATCCTTTTGTTGTTAACCAGGTGATCCAATCAAGTTTCATATCATTCATAATTCCATTCTATATCATTTAATAATGCTATTAAGCTTTGTGTGTTATTAAACAGAGCCATTTGTTTTAATTACAGCCAGGATTCTGTGGTTTTTATCGTGTACTCTTCTGGGTTGCTACTGAGGAAAATGGAACCTTGACTGAAATCCAGTGGATTTTAGTGCATTGGCCAGGATTGGCCATGGTGCACTGATGTTGATTGGATCACCAGATTAACACATGTCTGGCACCCTTGCACATCTGTGCCATAGAACTGTGGGCCTCACGGCTTTGGGGCAGACATCCAAGGCTCTGTGCAGCAGAACAATCAGGAGGACACCAAAATGAAGCAGGGTTGGGTTCTCGTGTGTCAAAGTAAGTGTCATCTTAAAAACAGGGTTCATTTGCTCAGAATAGCTTGCTCATGTTTTCTGTTTTATCAATAATATAGAGACTGTTTCCCTTTTTCTGCTAAATCAAATGAAGTTAATATGTAATTGGTTTATTAAAAAAGATAAAGAGAGCCCTCAACTTCTTAACCAAAGCAGATTAATACGATTCCATTTCCTGAAGATAAACTCACACAAAGTCTGATGTATTCCTGGAACTGCACATTGTATTGTGGGCCTTCTTGATCTCGCTATCTTTCGTTTCACATGCTGATAGAATCATGCATAAGATAATCCTGTTTTATCCAGCGCACACTGCATAAGACTATGCATACCGAGAAACTTTTGTCTGTAGAAATAGTATGTACTGGATAAACGTACGTGCTCGTTGGCCATGTCTACGTGTCGTTACCCCTATGTGGTGTACAAATTCTGCTAAATAAAGTTAACAAATATATTGGCCGTTCTAAACAGAAATCTTCATGATGGGAAGTGTGAATGATTGAAACAAGAGGCCAAGTTGGCATGGGGAATCCTCCTTGCAAATTTTTGCATAATGGTGATGATGTAGTAAAATCATCCCATTTGCATGATATGTTGGTATTCAGATGTAATGAAATCAACTATGTCCGTGATTAAGAATGTGCTCACGTTGACTAGGCAGTAACTGTATGTTATGTACTGAGTAGAATAGGATCCAAAAGGTAGCAGCCTGATTGGTCCAGAACAATAGGATTCAGAATGCAGCAGTCTGATTGGTCCTAGAACAATGCAGCAGTATGATTGGTCCACAGGAGCCACCCAATCCAGCTCCAGGTGGAAGTGAATCCGCAACCTAATAGTCCTACAGGAGAATCCCAGAATTAGCCAATCACGTGCGGCCCATTGTGTAAATAATGTATATGAAGCAGATATTTTGGGAAAACATTCATTCCTCACTACTATGAGCTGAATAAAGAGCATGAAATCCATACTTGATTCCGAGTATATTTCACTGTATAATGACACATTCTGCAGAAAGCTTAGTCAGGGGTCTGCAACCTTTAAGACAAAAAGAGCCACTTGGACCCGTTTCCGAAGGAAAAAAAACTGGGAGCCGCAAAACTTGTCATTATAAAAATAACTTTTTTGTCACTTTTTTATTATTTCTTTGTTTGACCCCTCAGAATTACTCCTTCTCATAGAAATAAACGTTAAATTAACAAGTTACTTTTGTGTGTGTGTGTGTTCTTCACTCCACTTCAAAACAGTGACCAGCGTACATGCCCCCTTTCAATGCAGTGACCAGCGTACATGCCCCTTACAATGTAGCGGGCGGGCGGGAAGGTGACGTCGGGATGGTGCGTGACTAACGCACACACTGCCCCCATGTGACGTCACAGCCAGTACAGCACCCGCCACAGTGGGGAGTGTCGGGGCGCATAATGCGCCTCCTCCCCTCGCTAGTATCCACCCTGGAGCCGCGGCAAAGGTGTAAAAGAGCCACATGCGGCTCCGGAGCAGCGGGTTGCAGACCCCTGGCTTAGATCCTTCCAAGTATCGATATGGCCGCACTCTCTACATGATGGAGTCTGAGCAATCGCACTTCAGGTGCACAGCTGAAAGTTGCCTTCGTCTGATGATTTACCCTTCCCAAGGCTTCATCCTTAGTGTATCTGTTTGTATTTTTCTTCAGCATCTCCAAAGACAACCTTTTATAAAACGTTTGCAGCAGAACATATTTTAACATTTTGTTGATTATTTTAAGCTGTGAGTTCATTCCTAAAACAATTTCTAAAATAGTTTGCTGGCTTCCCAAAGGCATCTGATTATCTATTGTGGGAAACAGGATCCTGAAGAAGATAGACTGATCCATCAGGTATCTGCTTGTGTTTCACCATGGGCAACAGCCAGAGGGGAAGGCTGCGTGATGGTGGCTTGTCCTCTCTCGATAGTGGGATGACGCAGCAAAGGAATGACCAGCAATTTTGGTGGACTGATGCCGCTCTATATCTTAGCTAACATTATAATAAGTAGGAGCAGGAGAGTGGAAGTAACTGGTCGTTCAAGATGTGCAATCCCTCTGTGTCTCATGAAGGGTACATCAAAACAAAGGTATTTTGTCTTGATAGTGAGGGCAAGTGAGGGCAGTTCATCCTCTCAGTCACGTTGTACCCTCTGGCAAGCCCACCGGCAGAATGCTGCTCTTGTTTCGTGAGGAGAGCCCTCCCCGTGTTCCAGAGTGAAGATAGATTCCCTCTTGTTTTCAGCCATAACCTAAAGGGAGCTTTCAAAATATGGAAATAAAGCAGGAGAAGCTGATTCAAAATCACAACAGTATTTGACCTGTCTGCATGCATCAACAATCCTGATTTTAGCTACTAGCAAAAGTCGGCTGTAATCATTCTTATTTGTTTGCTTTGGTTTCTGCCCTGCAGTATGTAAAAGCAATGAAGGGGATAAATATCAGATAAGGAGGGGGGAAATGAAGGCAATGCTTTTTACTATAGAAATCCTTGCCTGTGCATTCTCCTTTTCTTTCCCTGTTTCCTGAATATAGGATGAAAAGAGACTGGCATTCTACAGTGAGGTGAAAGTCATTTGAACACACATCTTTAGCCCTAAGAAGGAATGTCTTAGAATGCAGCAAAATTTTATACCACTTCCACCACACTTGGACCACTTGTTTATGCCTATGTCTTTGTCTGTAAGGCAAGGGTGGGCAAAATCCTGATCTCCTCCACCCCCAGGGGCTGAGTTTGACAGTTTGACAGTCTGATGGTACCACCTGACATCACAATGAGATGAGGGGACCTGAGTTTTGTCCACACCTTTGATCCGCTGATCATTGGGGCTTGCAAAACATCACACACAGAGCTTTGTGAGCCCCAATAGTCAGCAGTCAGGGCTTGTTCACTTTGTACATTGAAGCTATGAAAGCCCCATATGCCCTTTATGGCCGACTCTGGGGTTGCGGCGATCATCTCGCTTTATTGGCCAAGGGAGTCGGCATACAGCTTCCGGGTCATGTGGCCAGCATGACTAAGCCGCTTCTGGCGAACCAGAGCAGCACATGGAAATGCCATTTACCTTCCCGCCGGAGCGGTACCTATTTATCTACTTGCACTTTGACGTGCTTTCAAACTGCTAGGTTGGCAGGAGCAGGGACCGAGCAACAGGAGCTCACCCGTCGTGGGGATTCGAACTGCCGACCTTCTGATCGGCAAGTCCTAGGCTCTGTGGTTTAACCCACAGCGCCACCCACGTCCCACCCATTATGGCATAAAAAGGATCAATTTAACAAAAGAATGTAAGCAAATATAATTTTGGAGGCATTCGGTCCCTTGGCTTGATTACAAAATCAATACATCCTGCAGCTAAATGATCACTGCATACCAGACATTTGAACAAAGTATTCTCTCTTCTCCAGTCTATAGCACAGTGTGAAAACACTTGGTTTGCATTCCCTGACATCTCCAGGTGGGTCCAAAAAGGCCCTGGTCTGAGATGTCAGAGAGGTACGGTTGGTTAAAACAGACAATGCTGAGCTACGTAACTTGATCTGGCAGCTTCCTGTCCTCATTTTCTACCAGATTGCTAGATTTTTGTGTGAGAAATAAGCAGAGTGAGAAGTAGAGGACTTGGACAGTAGTTTTAATGAAAGGACTGGGCTCCTTCAGAAGTCAGGGCAGCATATAAATTGAGTAAGTAAATAAATAATGGGAAAAGGTGTGATGGGGGACCTACTGCCAGCTTGTCTGAACATTATACTTTGTTGTCCTTTGTGTGCTATGTAGCGATGGACCAATCTGTCAATCTCAGTTTCTCATTTTTCCATTCCGAAATTTTGCTTGCCACATGTTCTCTAAAAGATGCGATATTGTGCACACTTTCCTTTAATATGCATGTTGGCACACATATATTTTGATTAAGAACTGCATCATATTCAGGAGAAGTTTGGTGTTTGAAGGATAGCTGCTTTTCAGTTCATCTATTGTTTCCAGAAGCGCAAATTTGCAGGGCAACGTGAACCAAACCTAATTTCTCCCAGATCCTTAATTCTGTGCTCATGCAAGCGGTGCAAAAGGGGAAATAAATCCCAACAAACTAGAGGTGTGATAAAAAAGAGATCAAGCACAGCTGCAAACTAATGCAAAGACATGTGATACATAGGAAATAATTTAGTCAGTTCTGATATGGGCCAGATAGGAATCCAAGACCACACAGTTTGAAGGTTCACTAGTTGGATTCTTTTAAGATATTTTCTCTGTTTTTCTCCAGGGGATGTGGGGAGATGGACCTGAATATGAAAATAAACAACTGTATATGGCATAAAATCCCACCATACTGAACAGAAATGTCCCTTAGAGATCTGTAACTTATGTGTTATTTTTCTCTGCAATTCCAGATTTTTTTTATACCATAAGCATATAGGCAGATTTTTAAAAACCTTTTCCACTGTTGTGCTATAGAGATCCTGACAGCTGGCAACATCCATGTAATTATTATTTTTTAAATCCTTTTGGTGCCCTTTTGGTGTCTTTCTGTCCTCATATTTTGTAGGGCTAAGTCAGGAGAAATTAGAATATGTTTTAATCATCTTTGCTAACTCCTGATAATATTCATTCTAGAATAAAACAATCTGTGGGCATCACCACCAAAAGTCCCTTCCTTCCCACAACCTCTCCAACAGTTTGGTGATGTATTGGAAGTAATATGAGAGAGATGATGTCATCAGTGTCCATTTTTTTTTAGGAACATTCCCTCACATGTGCAGGTGCTGATTTTTGTACCACTTTGAGTTCCAAAGTGCTTTCCAGTCCATGCCCTTTATACCTTTATCTCCTCAATCCTGCCCACTCTTTAAGTGCCTTTTGGTCTGCACTGGGTCCAGACTGCCATGCTCTAGAACAGGGGTGTCCAACTTCCAAGAGACTGATCTACTCTCACTATAAAAAAAAGGCAGTGATCTACCCAAAGTTGTTGAGCTTTTGGGGGGAAGCCAAAGTTGTTGAGCTTATTTTTCTTTTCTTTTCTTTTCTTTTCGCTAAATCGTTCAGGATCACAAGAGTGACCAGGATCAACCAGGGACACCCTGCAATCGACCAGTAGATTGTGATCGACCTGTTAGATAGGCCTGCTCTAGAACAATGTATTCTATTTTTACAAGATGTCCATGCCCTCTATACAAATATTTAGATCCTTTTCCCAAGAGGGATTTATATTATTCTAATTCTATAAATTAGAAGATGTCAGGCTTCAGGGAATTGGCTTCCTCCCCCTGTGGCAGTAGATGAGCAGAACAAAGGAAAAGGGGTCTTCTTACCAGTTTGAAACTTTAATAATCACAGTGAGAGAACAAAGAACACATCTCTTAGAAATGGCGGTGCTCCCAGTTAACAATCCCACCCCCTTACGTCCCTATTAATCCACATCACTGCTCCATCTTGTAACATGAGCTTGTCACCTTTGTGCTTTGTGTGCTTTCTGTTCTGCCACTTTCTCAGCTCTTCTTGACCTTGGGGAGAGTGGATGAATGCTTTCCAGAGACAGTGAAACTGTTAACCCTCTGTCTCCCAGTGTTTGTTCTCCTAGGTGTTCCCCATCCATTTTCCCCCAGCTTCTGCCTTCTGAACTATGTCCCTCCACAAACCACTGTTCCAAATCTATACTACTTCCCTGCTCCTGGGAAGATTCAGGATTTGGATCAGGAGCAGGGGGAGAGGGAGGCTCCCACCATTCCTCCTCAGTACAGTCCCTCAGTACAGTCTCAGTACAGCCCTCCTCAGCACAGTCCCTGACAGAAGACAACTGCTTCCTCTCTGCATTCACTTATTCCTCTTTAAAATATTTATATGGATTATAACAGGCATGCAGGAATTGATCTTAGATATTTCAGACATATAAACTTAAACAAATACATTTTACACACTTATGTATATGTATGTGTGTGTTTATGTATACACACATATATATGAGGAAGAATAAAATACATCCGTATTTCATTTGAGTGAGCAGAAGTGAGGCTAAGCCATTACTATATTGTTTTCAACAGGCTGTGTGGTTGAACATCATCCCACATCTCATTGCACCAGGGCATGATGAAATTGCTCCATTGTTCGATGAATAAGTTCTCTGGTTGCTTGCACTCTCTCTCACACTTACAATATTAGTCAACCTAACCACGCAGGCTGGCTCTTATCACAAAATCTCTCCATTCATCAATCTCCTGTCTATGCCAGTGTATGATTGTCTCATTCTATGTGCTTCATAATTATGACATAAGCACGCCTACACCCCAGTCTGCTTTACATTCCGCTGCAACACCATCATCTTGAGAAAACTGGTTTTAGATTGCTGATTTTAGAATGCTTAACAATACCAGGAAAGGCAAAATTCTGGCGAATGTTAGTAGTCTACCATGTCCTGTTATGAAAAATCATGACCATTTTATTGGCTTGACCACTCGGCTGCATAAACCCAGCTCAGGCGTTCTCATAATGTGTGATGGGAGGAGTGGGTAGCCCTACCTCCAGTATGCGCCATCCTGCTGCCTCTACCCTGACCTTCGTACATGTCTGAGGGAGTAATCTTTGTATATTTGGATGACTGTGTACTTTGAATCCTCCCATAACCAGGAACCATGAGTGATCATAGAACATTCTAACTGCATTTAGCTAGGTCTATTCAATGCCCAAAGGATTGGGGTTGCAGCTAATGGGGATGAGGATGTTGGCATGGGGCTAGTGTGTGCTCTTCCACTTCTGCCCCCAATGTGTTTACCATGAGATCGTCCAGTGGACCACTGTTAGTTATCCCCTGTGTTACAGAGACCCAAGTAGCTTCCACTAGATGCTGTGCATTTAGGGTCACTAGTTCCATGCTGTGCTCTTCCAGCAGAGATTTGGCAGGCATCATCAGTACTGACTTTCAGGCATCCCTTGAAGACCATTTAGTTTGGCCACATGGCATACTATACACATGGCATTTATAAAACTGTATTGAAAAAAATAGTGTTGTTTTATTTCTTAAACATTAATTAGAAATTAAACAAATGATGCAATCTTGAGTGTTTAGCTTGAAAAGAGATTTGAAAATAATAGCACATTTCACTCAGTTCCTAATAATGATTAATGGATAGCACAGACTCAGTGCCTGCCCAGCTGTGGCTGGCAACAAGACCAGAACTTCCTCCTACACCCACACACTCCCTCCCCTTGCTGGCTGGTAGTGCATTCATGGTAGTTTTCTTGCGAAGAAAATGGCTTAGGAAGTTCATCCCTTTGCAGGAGCTGCAGTTGGGGATCCATGACACCTTTGATTTGTCCTCAGCTAAGTTGGCTAAGGATGGAGGAAGAATTTGCAATATTGCCTGAGGGCTGCAGTACTGCCTCTTGTCCTTTCTTCAAAGGTCAGCTACCGAGCTTCATAGCTGAGTGGAGGCTTGAACCTGGTTCTCCCCACTTCTCCCTAACTTGACACACTAACCACTATGCCATGCTAAATACTTGGGGTGATGGTTCTTCTTCTGCCTGGAGTTCCACATTGCCACATGTGCATGTATCATCTTCCTTGAGTCACTGTTTAGAAACTGCTGATGCTCACAGGCACGGTCGCTTTTGGTCCAGTCTTAGAGCCAAAATTGATGAGACACCATTTATACAATGAGTGGTGGCTATTTCAAGTGCATTGTAGGTGTGGGTACAAAACTGGATCAGGACCCCAGACCCCCTAAGTGTCCAGGGACAGCCCCCCAGATTTGTAGAAGCTGTCCCGGTTTCTGATTTGATCCCAGAATGTCCCACTTTTCCTTAGGACGTCCCTGTTCTCTTTGGACAAAATGTTGGATGGTATGGACTTATGCTACCCCCAAGGCAAGAAGATAAATAACTCTACAACCTTTAGAAGAAGTCTGAAGGCAGCCATGCACAGGGAAGTTTTTTTAATGTTTAATGTTTTATTATGTTTTATACAGTATATGTTGGAAGCTGCCCAGAGTGGCTGGGGCAACCCAGTCAGATTTGTGGGGTATAAATAATTTATTATTATTATTATGGAATAGGACATCCTTATTTTCATCAGAGAAATGTTGGAGGGTTTGGGACCCTGGGTTTAACCTTTTACCCCAATCCACATCAAGTACCTGCTATTTGCACTGGAGAGCCAAGGCTTAAGGCTGCATACTTTGCACCAGGATGCCAATCCAGACTGCATCCCTCCACTGGCCATTGAGCTTTTAGAAGTCACTCACAGAGTTGCTAATTGCACAAATGGCATTTTGCCTAGTTTGACCCTTAGACTAGCAGCCAGCCCGAGCCCCACAAAAACTGTTGAGCATGGGGGCTGAGGAAATGTTAAAAATGAAGGTTACGGCCTTCCAGAGCAGAACCAATAGCAAGCAAGGTATGAGTAGGGGAGCTTCGGGAGTTAAAAGGTGCAGATATTCATAGGCCACAGTAACACAGGAAAATGAACTTCGCTTCTCGGCCTTTTGGCTAAGATCAAGTGATGTGTAGAAAAATGAACTTCAAGCAGATTTTGCCATCTTGAAAGGCAGCAGGCCCTTCTGCCATGCACCTGACAGCCATGTTAAAGTGACATACAAAGAGAGGGAAGTGTTTCTTTTCTTGGTACATTCCTATCACTTTCCTAATCAGATCGACAAATATAGCAACTTCTTGTCTGGAGAGTGGTACAGTGGAACCTCGGGTTGCGAACGTGATCCATGCAGGAGGCACGTTTGCAACCTGCAGCGTTCGCAACCCACAGTGCCGTGTCTGCGCATGCGCAGGTCATGATTCGGCACTTCTGCACATGCGCAAAGTGTGATTTAGCGCTTCTGTGCATGTCCAAGCTCCGAAACCCAGAAGTAACCTGTTCCGGTACTTCCGGGTTCAGCGTGGTGCGAACCCAAAAACACGTAACCTGAAGTGTCTGTAACCCGAGGCACCACTGTATATATGTCAAATAATGATAATGTCCACATTTTGAAAGGTGGGCCTTTAGTAAAATATCCGTATGTGCTGTTTTGATGAAAATAGCTGTGCTATGTGAATTCATATTTGACTGTTATAATGATATATTAAGCCTTTGCACTCTTTGTGTGCAAAACAAGTAGGTCCAATTCATGAAGTATTCCAGTGCCTATAATACACATTCAAAACCTACTGTATTTTTTCGTGTATAAGACTATGTTTCTTGCCAACAATTTTTAGGCAGAAATTGAGGGTCGTGTTTATGAATGCAGAGGGGGGTGGGTGATTGGCAGTGGTGGTGACTGGCTGGGTGAGAGCGATGGTGATGGTAACCTCCCCAAAAAGCTCAACAACTTGATTTCTTAATTTTGGGTTCAAAAAAATAGGGGTCGCCTTATACATGGGGATGTTTTATACATGGAAAAATACAGCATGTGTTCTGTACAATAAACACACAGATTACTCTGTCTTCCAATATTGTGTACTGCCTGAATCTCTTGCTTGAGATCAAGGGCAGGGAAAGATTTAACGTATATTGTGCCCTCCATATGTTGTTGGATTACAACTCCCATCATCCCTGACGATTGGATATGCATCTGGGCCCCACATTGGCTAACTCTGAATTGGAAGACCAGCTGTGGTGCAGGGTCAGTGTCCCATGTGCTGTGCAAAATGCCTCCATCCACAAAATAAAATGAGACCTGTCTGTGTTTAAGCCCATTCTTTGTCCTCGCAGCTGCGTTGATTTTGCAGAGTTGTCTTTGGGCATTTTAAATGGCCCTGCTAACTGGCATTCCTGGTTTCTTTTCTTCAGCCGCCTTTGTGGGACATACCATGATCCACTCGGCTACATCAGCCTGGTCTTGACTATCACATGTTATACATTTTCCATAGATCCATTTCTGTTACCCGCTGCATGATCATGCTCTGCCCTGAAAACATTTAATTTAGAAGTTTCTAATGCAGTTTGTTTCATCTCTTTGCCAAAGGTATCATTCCTCCCCACACATAGGGGCTATTCATCAGCTGCCAGGTCTACAGAGCAGTTCCTAGTTGGCCTTTTCCCTTAAAATGACTAACTTCTGTGCCAGATTCATTCCTAATTTCGTGGGCTTCATAGTCACCATTTGTACTATTTCTTCAGGCTGTAGTTTCCTGGAAATGGTCCCAGAAGTCAAGCAACCAGAGTCACAATGTTATGAAGAATGTTTAGTGGAGTCTCCTGTTCTTTCGCACATTCCTCCTGTTATTACAGCCACTTCCTGCAATATCGATGCAGGAACAGGCTTAACAGGTTGGGCCACATGATGATGATGATGATGATTGTGATGTCTCTTGCAGGTACCAAATGCTAATAAGGATATTTGCATGAATGCAGATCAGTAAAGTGCAAGCTTTTGCCTTTGCATCTTGGCTCCCAGCAACTGGATTGTTGAGGAGAGCAAAAGGATGTTGATGCACTGGCAAATGGCCATGCAAAAGACCCCTGTCTTCTGTTTGGCTTATTCAATAGACTTTATGTTTTATCTCCAAGTTAGGGAAATGAACTGACATTCTGATCCAGCTGTTCTTAGCCTGATTTTTTCCCCTAGGGTCCTTTACAGCTGCTGTGGCAATTCAAATGCATAATCAGTGGGAAGCAAAATTAAAAGTGTGGTTCTGCACAGCAATTTATATAACACGGTATTATCCACTAATGCCCGTCTCCAGATAGAGCCTTCCATAGGGTTTGCTTAGAGCCCAACTAGATGTGACATTCATTGTGTGATTGCAGTCAATGTGCCTAATTCTTTAATTTAAATAGCAAGCATGGAGGAGCGGGGAGGCAATTATGTCTTGGTGCACTGCAGTGGTGGTGATAGACTCCTGCCTTCGACCTCTCAGTGGGTCCCGTGAAAACTGTACCAGAAGCTTCTGTTCACAGTGGGAGAGAATTTTCCATTGGCACCAGAAGCTGCAGGAAGACAATTTTCATTAAGACCTCAGCATTTGGCAGGGTGGGGGTTAATTTCGGGGATGGGCCTTGCAGAATGTAGTCCTACCCATGGCACATGCGTGAAAGTGGCTATCATTCTGCATGTTTCTTTGTCCCTGCCGGTGACAGCTAATGAAGTAGAACTGAGAAACACCCAATGTGATGATGCCACAATATGGAGAAAGCCAACCCTCACCAACTCACCAACTTAGTGCCCTCTGGGTATTTTGGACTACAACTCTCATGCACCCTAGCTAGACACCAGATTGATAGAAGCTAGAGTTAGTGATGCTACAAGCATTAGAGAAGAAAGAAAGAATTTGACATAGCAATGCCAGTTTTAGTGGTTCTGCCTGGACTGAGTAGGCAGAGGGTTGTTCTATTGATTGCTAATTACATTACAAACGATAGAGGACCAAACAAGAAATGGCGTGAGACATCCATGATCAGATCTGCTGGTCTTGTTTTTTTCGCTTAGAAGCTGTTGAACTTCCAGCATCTAGCGGCCCTTTTATTTCAGCAGGCATAAGCCATTTCTACTCTTATAGTTAGTATTTAATTGATTATATCTCTATGCTGCTTGCTAAGCTTAGTGCACAGCCTTTAGAGATGACTGTAATTAAGCCAATTACATATCAATTGATGAAATAAATAAAGCATCTGTTTGCCCTCCGAAAGACTTAATGCACACTGCAATGACATTAGCAATTCATGTGCCATCTGGGGGGGGGGGGGGAGAGACAGCGTTTTACACTCTCTCTCTCTCTCTCTCTCTCTCTCTCACCCAGGACAAAACCAAACCCCTTTGCTCAGAAAACAGATAGTCTCTGAAACAGTGGCTTGCAGTGAGAAAAGTAAAAAGTGCTCTGGAAATAAAACAATAATGTGCAAAAAAGCAACAACCACAACAACCACAACCCAATAACCTGACTGCATGAAAGTGAAAGAAAAGAATAAGAGATGAAGGATATGAAACTCTGTCTGTTGTGCGGACCACAGTTTTGCGGGGATGTTGCCTCTGCTTTTTTTTTTTTACTTGAGAGGGAGGGAAGAGGAAGAGGACTCGCATGAAACGCTACTTTCCAAGAGCACATTACTGTACTGCCGCTTTTGAAACGTTAATCTAAACTTTTCCTCCAGAGGACTTGAGTTTGTTTGATGAGGTGTCATGGGAATGTTGCTAATACTGTGCCCACATGGAAGGCCTGCTTCTGATTTGCAGCGAGGGCCTTTTCTGAAGCCCATATGCTTTGAGCAAATCAAGTGCTGATTATAAAGGCTGGAAAGATAGATGCCTTGTCCCTATGTGAACTTGGAGGAGTGGGAGGGATCGGAGGAAGGAAGAAATCCCCCTTTCCAGTAACCCAGAATGGAGAAGGGAAAAGAGGATCTCATTATGCTGCTGGCAGCAGTGTGCACAGAGCCTCCCTCCCCCCTAAATATCAGATGCTTATTTACACAAATGCACACATCCCATCTTGTTAAAAACTGTAGGGATTGTGCTTGCGTTGTCTGTAATGAGAGGAACAGCACAGACGGCTATTAAACGTAACTATCGTCCTGTTTTCAATTTCTGTATTCCTTCTCCACCAGGGCTGTTTAGAATTTTTCCAAAATAAAGGATTCCAAAAAAGAACCTCTTTAACATTCCAGCATGGTTTAAATTTGCCTTTTTAAAAAAAGAAAAAAAAGTATGCTAGGGTCTGAATGTCATCTGATGTATTACAGTCAGTTACACTGTTTCTTCACCGCAAACATTTGCATCAAACGTGGTCCATTTACACTGCCGTCCTAGGCACAACACTTGGGAAGTAAATGCTATAGGTGTTAATGGAATTTCCTCCCAAGTAACGGTCACAATCCAGCCAGGGTTTCCTCTCTGCTGGCTACGAAGCAGCTTTTCCTTGCAGTGTTTTGCTCCCTTCCATAACTGACAATTGGACTTGGCTGTGCGACTTTGGATCGCAATCCATGTATTTAAGATTGGTGTGGTTGAACACATGTTTTAAAGGAAGTGGCCAGACTGAAATGTATGAATATGATTTGTGCATTCTTGGGTATGCCATGAAAACTCATGCTTCAGTTTTATTCTGTACCTATTGTTTTAATGCACACAGGCTCCTGTGTTTTGCTTTTCTTCCTCTTTTGCTACCTTTTGCAACCTGAGCATCTTCCTCACTTTGTCTGTGCATCTGCCTCCTTTGCTTACTGCTCTGGACTTGGCCTCGCCTGAGCTATATCACTGCCTCTGGTTCTTTCAACAGACTGTTTGCAAGCCCGACACTGCAGGACCCTGACTAGCGACTACTGAAAATATAAGCAGACTCCAAGACTGGCCTTAGGTAAGAGACAGGTGTTTTTTTTAACCATAACGAAATCTTTCATCATTTTATGAGGGGTGTTGATAAAAGGGCAATTTAACCTTTGCAAACAAAGTGGATGTAACCAGTCTATGACCAATGCAAGGAGGATCTCAAGCCAACATTTTCAAAGAAGCTCAAGAAATCTCAATGATTTTGTGCTACGAATGTATGTATTACAATATCAGGAAAGCTCAAATTTATTGATGGTTAATATAGTAGATAGATAATATAAGAATTTATACAATTTTACAGTATGCAGAGAACAATATGTGTTGAGAAATCAGAGAGAGGAGCTGAGGGAAGTCTTGGGGGGAGGGTCCGTTGGGGAGGGGGAAAAATAATGAATATATGTTTTGATATTTTTTATGTTGAAATTGTTAATATATTTTTTTTAAAAAAAAAGAATATCAAGAAAGCATAAAAGAGACATTTGCAATGCTTTTTGTCTAACCAAAATTGCAGTCTTCGTTGCAGCAGAAAATTTGCTTTCATATTCCACATTTTGTCTTGAAGACCACAGACCACCACAACCAGCATGGCCCAGCTATTCCAGTACACCTTCCCTACTCAGCTGTGGGACATTCCTGAGCCCTCCACTGCTCTTTGGAAAGCAAGCTGGCTCCATCCCATTTCTGGCTCATCCATCCAGTAGGACTCATGTAAAACTGTGAGTGTATATTATCTGCACTCCATTTTAGACAATTAGTCCCAGTTTTCTTGCCTAAAAAGGCTCCTCAAGAATCTTCCAGGTGATTAAAAATACACAGAGTTTCCCCTCCAGAAAAGGGCAACATTCACACTAACCACGACCCAGATTAGCCGTGAGCAAACTCCTGCCATTCTGCTAATATAATTTGCATGCTCATGACGCAAGTGGCCTGCAAGGTTGCTTATATAATTCAAACACTGAAATATGCAATCCAAAATTTTCTCTAGCAAATGATCATGGAAATCCTTCAAAGAAACCAACAAGCAATAAAAGAGACAGTAGGTAGTAAAAGCATAGCATCAGTCAAATGCTTGGGCAAATAAAACTGTTTCCATTTTGCACCAAAATGGTAAAAATATGGGATATATTAATCTGGGAGGTTATTTAGGGTGAGAACTCATATTTAGGGTATTTGGGTGAGAACTCGTTGCCAAAATCAGAGGGAAAGTGTCGTGGATGGGATTATATACCTGTGTGGCAAAATGTGAGTATGGCACTGAGATGTGTACAGATAATAATTCTGGAACATAGGTCTAAGATTAAACAAAATATTGTGGATGCACTCCTGATGCAAAACTACATTGAATACAGTCATACAATTTCTATTTTAATATTCATATGTAGACTTCCCCTTAAAAATTTTGGAGTCCTTGAAGAGGGGCTTGAAGGCTGTGAGGCATACAGAGACTAACCGCAGTTTTGAAAAGCAGGTTTTCCCCATCTCCTATAGAAGACAAAATAGGGGCAACGTTTTACTAGCAACACATAGCAGGAGAAGTGCAGATCCTGCTCGGTAAATAGGGCCAAATTAGGACAAACGGGGTCTTTGCAACAAATGTCTGATTTCATAATTTTATTAGAAATGGATCATATCGAAATGCATATCGAAATATATTTCAGAGTTTTAGAAGTACATAGTGAAGTGATTCAAAGTATTGCAAGACACATCTTGCTTCATCCTGTAATATGCCAGTTTTCTTTGTTTTAAATAAAGTCTTAATGGATATTAGCTACACCCATCATCCATGCATATTTACATATCTCATCTTGTACAAAGAATCATTCATCTTCACATCCATAGGACTATGTATAGCAGTTACATTTGTTAGTGCTATATTAAGCAGTAAGCTCATTATGCCCAGAGGAATTACATTCTCATGCCAAGGCAATTTGAGTAGATGGAACAAACCCCTAATAAAAAATCTAGTCTAAAAGGAATGTTTTTAGCTGCAGCACACTTAAAAGAAAATATTGACTTAAGTAACATTCTACTTTTCTTCCTCTCCAGACCTTGTCACCTTTTGATGATCCTTGGACGAAACCTGCACTTTATTAATCCATTAAACGTGAGTGACAAGATTGATACAACATGAATGTTTCCTGTATTGTATTGTATTGCAATTTGCATTCCATGGAATTAAAATTATAATGCAATGAAATGAAGTGAAAGAAGCAATACAAATACAGTTTTAAATTGATGTGAATATTTAATGCAAACATGCCATGGACCACTTGAATGAAGCTTGTGGACCAAAGGTGGTCTATGGACTCCTGTATGGGAGCTGCTGGCTTATTTCATTATTAAGTCATGTCATTGACTAGTTTGAAACATGTAGGCATTATAGTTGTATCTCTTTTTAAAGCTGCTTCAGGTAACATAATTCCCGGCATGACAAAGAGATTGAACAAGATATTGCTGAAGTCTTATCCTTAACTGATTGTCCTTCAGGTTAAAATCCCTGCGTCATATTGTTTTGATGGATCTTAAATTCAAAGATAAAATGAATTGCTGTCTTTTACTGAGTCATCTTGCTCATTACTGCCTACACGGACAGGCTCTCTGGGATTGCAGATGGATAGGTATCCCAGTCCTTCCTAGAACGAAACAATACACTAGCCTTGAGGGTACTTCAAGAGTAGAGATGACCAAATTATTTGAAGAACATTCTAACATACTAAATATCTCTTAGTCTTAAAGTGATGTTGATTACATTTTTATGAAAAAATTAAACAGATACCTTTGGTAGACATGAATTTTTCACATGACTGAATTTTTGTGTTAATTATTCTCATAATAGCAAGTCACTTCCCTCTCACCTGTTCTTCCATGTATTTATTGTTACTTGTTACTAAAGATGATTCCCACCCCCCCAAGAAGTAGAATCCAAACAATTTTTCAGCGGGGGGGGGGGGTTGATCTCCACATGAGGTATATCTTGTTCTTTGGATAAGATAGAGCCTTTGATCCCTCTGCAGGCAACACATGGAGAGGAAGGCGTGTGAGCTGCCTGCTATACACTGCAAGTATCAATCATTTTTGAAAGAGTGACAGCTTTCTGGCAAAGAACGTTTGGAAATAGAGTGGCATCAAAAAGATAGTTGCATGCAGCAATGAAAGAATGTAAATGCAAACTTGAGCACCAAACAAGACTCTATTGCAAGCTAAATCTTGTATTCCCCAGCCCTTGGACAGATTTCCTCAGAACAATTAAGGGTTTGTCTGCACACATGATTTGTTACCAGCTAACGTTTTCAAATGCCCTTGTAGTCTCAGTCAAGCATGTTTCATTGCATGTTTATGAATGAAGTAGGAATTCTAATCTGTGTGACTATAAATGTTTACTGTATGTATATATGTACCTTTCTATGATTGTTTCCCAGCTGGATAAATGAGTGTCCACTTATCAAGGCTTTTGTCTTTTAATTGTTTAATTGTTTAATGTGTAGATCACCTTGAGATGGTGGTTTGGAAGGCAATTAATAACTGTCATAATAATACCGTTCTGTCTACTTATCTGGACCTAGGAGTATCAGACCCCACAAAGTGGTCAGATTTCAGGGTCTGCAGGGATATTGTCAGTCAGTCTTAACAGAATACTTGTTTTAATAATAATAATAATAATAATAATAATAATAATAATAATAATAAACCTCCCTTAAATCATTTCTACATCCACAAAATAGAGGCTGACATTGAAAAGATGTCAGATTATTTTTCTTTTCCATAGGTATATCAGCAAAAAATAATCAGCAAAATATGGTTAATGTTGTTTGTAGGCAGAAGTTGAAATAAACTTGGAAATGCCATAGAGGTGAAAAACTGACTCTCAGGCTCACACAGCTGGTGTATAACAAGAAATACTAAGACAGGCTTATCATGTTCCAGCTTATGTGTTACATATTTAGATTTCTTTCTAACTTTTCCCAAGGGCTCAGGGTGATTTGTAATATATCCCTATCTCTTATTAAAGCCTCCTATATATTTACTAGGAAAATAAGCTAAGAAATAGGGCAGGTCTGGGACTTTTGCTGAAGCATAACCAAAGCAGATGACACACTTTAACAAAATGGCAATTGCTGTAAAATGCTGGGCGGAGGGGGTCATCGCCTTATGGATCTAATGGTTGGGCTGAGATTTATAAATGGACCTTCATTGTCCAAATGCTCTACCTAGCATATGGCCGGAATTCTATGTTACTATGCAATTATCTATGACAGCAGTGTCACATGTTCAAGTGATAGCTGAAGTTCTCACGTGACAGACATTAATGTGTGAACCTAGTCTTGGGCATCAACAATCCTCTTTTTGCAATCAACAGCAGCATTTCCTATACTTGAGTTACTCCTCCTTGGCAATGGAGTCAGTGAAATCAACTGAGAAAACATAAATTCTCCTTTCACCCCAACACACACACACACACACACACACACAGAGAGAGAGAGAGAGAGAGAGAGAGAGAGAGAGAGTGCTACAACAGAAGATAGGATTCTTATTAACTCTGAAACCAACCACTGCACTGTCCCAGGAATATGATCCAAACAGGAAACACACACCAGTTACATCAAGACAAGTGGCATATAGTCACATCATTCTGGCCCCATTAGGAAAATCAGAAGCATATACTTAGGCAATTTGTGGTAGGAACGTTTCACAAATAACACTCAGAAGTCTTCTCAGAACCTGGGTGTTATCTCTGCATTTGGGCTCAGACGTAGACACGCACAATCGCTGATTTCATCTTCACGGCCTTGAAATTTGGATTTTTTTTCAGACCAGCATACAAGCACAATGGCATGTACACAATCCTTCTCCCAGAGCTAGCTTACCTTGGGCCCCCCAAATGAAGCTGTTAATATGGGGTTTCATATGCTTTGTGGTTATTTATGGAGACTTAAATAATAACTATGATATGAATTTAAGTAGCCTAATAATGTCATATTGTAGTATAATCGAAAAACACAGGCACTCTTGTTTTTGCATGCTTGTTTCAAGCTGAGTTGTTGCAACAGACTCCTGTCTGAAATGATTCTGGTGAGCTGGAAAACTCAACAGGTTCAAGTCACAGCTTTTTGATGGCTATATAAGGCAACTGGTCCGCACTGTTCTATGTTGCCCATCCTTTTCAATATCATGTCCTTTTAAAGATCTTTATCATTATTGTTAAAGCGGGAAATGAGCAAGAGATGACCTCGTGTATCTGAAAGACTATCTTACTTCATCCCTTTGTACAGAAGCTGTGCTGGGATGCAGAAGAAGATGGAACCCAGATTCCAGCTTGTCAAGACTAGTGCCAGAGTATTCTTAGAAGTCGATTTTTGGCTGCGAAATGGAAGAATCTTTCCACTTTAAGAGGATGTTGCTAAACCAAGCCATTTTGGCACGCTTCTTCTAGGGAATTGAATTTTTAAAAAGAACACTATTGGTGTTATTTCAATGTCTTTCCACACATTAGGCTTAAGTGTAAAACCCTACATTGACCAGACTACCCATTCATATTATAAATACCTCTAGGCTGCATTAACAATGATCAGACATAACATAAATATGAGAGAGGCAAAGACTATTTCAGTCTTACATATGAAAATACTCTGAGATACAAAGTCTATAATCTTGAAGCCATTTACTCTGCAATAGTAGTATTGAAATTTACTGGACCATTTCCACCCCAATTGGCTTGACAATCAAACATTTCAATGACTGGTTTGCAACCAGAGATATATCAATTGACTAGCTACCTTTGAACTAAGAACAGCATAATGCTCCTTCACTTCTTCCAAGGGAATGAATTCCAGCTCTCAAAATGTATCATCACCTTACAAGTGATCTCAAAATTGCTACCTCCCTCTCTCTCTCTCTCTCTCTCTCTCTCTCTCTCTCGCTCTCTCTCCTTTAAGGAATTTGCCATTTGTTTCCATGGAAGATAGTGCACATCCTTAGACCACTTACTGTGCTTCACAGAGCGATCTGAAGCACATCCATTCATAAGTAAGTCCCGCTAAGTTCAATGGGATTTACTCCCAAGTAAATTTGTTTAGAATTGCAACCTTGGACTAGTTTTTCCACCAATTTATTGGTCTCCATCACACATTAAACTTGTTCACAAATCACAATGACCACAGGTACAAGCTGTCTCCACACACGTACAAATGTTTGTGTGAAAGGATGTACACTTGTTGATTTCTACAGTTCCACTAGATAGATAGATAATTTATTACGGTCGGAGACCAGTTTATAAAACACACTTGGGGTACAATCCCAGAAGGAAAACAAACATTTAAAACAGTTCCACTATTTGTATATGCAGATTGCTTATATGTTAAAATGTAATAACTGTTACGTTACATAACTGCTCATTCCGTGTAATGAATGAGAACCCTCTTAACTGCATAAGGAGTGCTTCACTCCAATTAGTAGCAGTAATTCCACGCAGCTAGAATTCTATGCATTGGTGTGAATGTCTGCACTGATGAAGCATATAGATGGGGGTTGTTTGTGTGTATACTTCTATTAGATCATGACTTCTAATCCCATTTGGGTGAAGACCTAAACATAAACACTATTTCCTATTAATTATATGAAGTACCCATTCAATGATAAATGGATGAAAGGAGCTACTGTGTTTCTATAGAGTTTGTCCAAGGAAGTTAGAGAGGGCTGCTGTGCTCAGGTTCTGCTCTTGGGCTTCTCATAGGCATCTTAACTTGTATTACCAGCCCTTAACTTGTATTACCTACAATATTATTATATTACAGCCCTTAACTTGTATTACCTACAATGTAGGATTACCTACATCTTGGTCCTGATTTTTAACAGGTAGTTTATAAGGCACATGCAGACTCCAATGCACTTCTCTATATGGACTCTTACAAACCTAAACCCTTCTGATTTTGTTTCCATTCACAACGGTGTGTCTTGTATAATCTTCTGTTATTTGTCAGGAACTCTGAAGTATGTGACTAGCTGTATTTTTTTTTATGATACCATACTATTGTTTTTATAATGTATTTTTGTGTACCACTTGGAGATTTTAAAATATTAAGCAGTTTAGAAATCTTTTTTAAAAATGCTTTTCTTCTGCTCTGGAGGGTAAGATTCAAACCAATGGCTTCAAGTTGCAAGGAAAGAGATTTCAACTAAACATTCGGAAAACCTTTCTGACAGTAAAAGCTGTTTGGCAGTGGAACAGACTCCCATGAGAGGTGGTGGACTCTCCTTCCTTGGAGGTTTTTAAATAGAGGTTGGATAGCCATTTGTCATGGATGATTTAGCTGAGATTGCTGCATTTCATGGGGTTGGACCAGATGACCCTTGGGTCCCCTCCAACTCTCTGATTCTATGAAATAAATTAATAAATTTATTTGTAACATTATAATGAAAGAATCCACTTAGCTACTATATTATGGAGTGTTGTAACCACAGAGGTTATATAACCCTATAGGTCAAGAACTGTTTTTCAGTTCCTTGATCTGTGGCCGGATTTAATCCATACGTCCATCAAATGTAGTTCATTATCTCAGCTTTTCTCTCCTTGTAACAAAAACATCAAAAACATCAATGCACCTTAAAAGGACGAAGGCAGATAACTGATTTCGCAAGTGCCAAAGAGTGTTGTAGAGCCCTTTGATTCATTTCCTCTCCTTCAAGTTTACATTGCTATTATTTGATCTATAACATGCTGTCAGGACAAGACACATATCTCATTACCTTGTATAGCATTCATTTAAAACAGTGACAGTAGGATCTGTCCTAGGAAACAATTATTTTTCTGTTTATTCAATTAGTTCCGGTTCAGTCCTATCCATCTTTACTCTGCAGAATATATCATCAGAATTGTAGACTACAAGTGTCTGATGGAAACATCACCCTGTGTGTGGGGTTCTTTAAGGTACTACAAGAATCTTTGTTGATTTATTAGAGCTGCGCTTCCCTAAAATCACATAAAATAAAGGATATATGCTATGTTTGAGGGGGTGTGAAACTATGGGAAAAAGCAATCTTTTAAAATTAATGGAGTTCCTCCAAATAGCATACACCCAGCAAATAATCTCTATGGATGTTCTTTTTAGATGGTCACAAACAACTGTGCAGGATTGTGATGCTTCTTGTATTGACAACTGCACACTGCACCCCATATCTATCTACTTGTCTGGCTGCTAAACCAGAAGGTTGGTGGTTCGAGCCCACCTACGGATGTCTATGGCAGGATCCCCAAATTGCAGATTTGGACTAGATGACCCTGAGGGTCCCTTCCAACTGAAAAAAATATATCAAAATATTATATCTATGAGAGAGACTGCAATTTCTAATATTGCACCGATGTACTACTGCTTCATCCCTATTTTGAGTTTTTTACTTACTGCCTAGATTTAACGTTGTTTTCTTTGGATTGTGGTCTAAGCTGCTCTGGGGAATTTCTCTTTTTAAAAGGCTGGGAGTGTGACAGAGAGAGCTGAGCAAATCCATTTCTAATACTGCCTGCCAGTGCAGGTGAGCCATGTGGGCGGGGAGCCACTTTCCTGCAGCAACTTCTTTCCAGTGCTCACACAGCACTTCAGGCCAATCATTTCCCAGTCTGATTCGCACGTGCGCGTTCGGCAAACTGCGTGAAGAGAAAAAATGAAGAATCTCTCTCTCTCTCTCTCAATCTGATCGCGTCGCTTGTTTGTTATGGTGGGGTCTATTGTCCTCCCCGCAAGCGCGGCTAAGTTGTCCTGATGTGTGGTCACCCTTTCCTCCTGGGTCCCAGAACCCCGCCACGGGAAAACCACCGGAGGAGGAGGAGGCCCTGCCGCCTGCTTCTGCTTCTCCCCCATCCACCCGCCGTGCCTGCTCGCTTCCCTCGCTTGACCTTCCCAACATGGCGCCGCGCCGCCCCCTTGACGCCGACGACGCCCACAAGGGCCTCCTCTGTGGGCGGCGGCGGGGCGGGCCCTGGGGGAGAGAGCGCAGGCTTGGCTGGCTGGCTGGCGGGGTGGCTTTTGAGACGGAAAGAGCCGTTGCTATAGCCGAGAGAGAGATAGTGGGTGCGTGGAGGGAGGGGAAAACAGTAGCGAGGCCTTCTGGCCGACACTGAGGGGGGACGACGACGACGACAGCGGCGTTCGCTGAGGTGAAGCGAGGCTTCGCTTCCCGCCTCGCTCCTGAGGAGAAGGAGGAGGAGAGACGGCGACTGAGGGCAGCTGCCCCGGAAGCCGCAGCCGCCGCCTCCGCACCTGTCTCGCACTCCCGCCGGCCAGACGGAGAGAAAAAGAGGGAGGGAAGGAGGAGGAGGAGGGCGGCCGTAGTGGGTGTAGCCGGCGCCGAGCACCTGGCCCCGTCCCCCGCAGCCGCAGCCGCTCCTCCTCCTCCTGCCGCCGCCTCCTCGCCCGCCCGCCTCCCTCCCTCTCTCCCTCCGTCGGCCGCCTCTCAGGGGAGTCCGCGCCGCGGCGGCAGGAGTGGCATCAGGGCGAGCAGCAGCAGCAGCACGACGAACAACAACGGTGTCAAGGCAGGCCGGGAAGCTGCGGGCGGAGCCGTTTCGCCCCGAGAGGAATATTCTCCCTCTCTCACAGACACACACAAGGTCCCTTCTTAAGCCGCCGCTGACATAGTTGCGGAGAGGTTTCTGCTTCTCAAGCCGAGGGGTGGCGGTTGTTGTTTCGGGCGGCGGTGCAGAAGTAACGAGGGGCTGCCGCTCTCTGCCGCAGGAGCCGGAGGAGAGGAGAGGAACTGGAGCCTCGGCCAGCGGGGGCAGGATGAACCCCAGTGTCACCTACGCCAGCCGCAAGCGGCGGAAACCCGTGCAGAAAATGTAAGTGGGTCGGGTGGCTGGGGTGGGGTAGGGTGGGGTGGATGTTCCTGGAGAGCAAAAACGGGTGCCTTTTTTCCTCCATGCTGAGGTCTGGATTTCCCCTCCCCGCTCCCCTTTGCAAAGCTGTCGCCTCTTTTCTCTCTCTCTCTCTCTCTCTCTCTCTCTCTCTCTCTATATATATATATATATACACACACACACACACACACACACACACACTCTCTCTCTCTCTCTCTCTCTCTCTCTCTCTCTCTCTCTCTCTCTCTCTCTCTCTCTGCACGGCTCTCCTCCTCCTCCAATTAACCCTGATGCCCTTTTCCCTGTAACCTTGTGCGTTGCTTTGCTGCGAGCGCATCGCCTCCAAACCCTCGTAGTGCCCGCACTGCAACTTTCTGTATTTTTGTTTCTCTCTCCCTCCCCCTTGTAAGGTTATGCTTTCTATTGTGTTCCGGCAGTTTCTTCAGATTGTCGATTAGCCTTCAGTTGTGGATCACGCCCCCTCCCCCAATTGTATCTATCTATCCTATTATTATTATTATTATTATTATTATTATTATTGGTTCTAAACAAGGTACCCTGGGATAACTCTTAAACATGTGCAAAGGGATTTGGTGGCCCGAGTTAACCGTTTGCGCAATCTGTGTCATCCCTCCTTTCGTTGCTGTGGTAGAAACGCATCTAGTGACTCCCCTAGATGTTTGTAAATAATTTGTAAAGGTCTAAAGGAGCCTCTGGTTCTTCGGTTTAAGTCTTAAGTTTAAGGCAGTGCTCATTGTTTTATTTTGTTCATCTTGGAAAAACTGGGCTGGGATTAGGAATGGCCTGCCATGGGGACGGTTCTGAACCTTGTTCTAAATTTGTGGTGACAGGTTGTGATTTAGGGAGGAAAAGGCACTCTGCACATGCACAGGGGCAGCTTAGGAGCTACATATATTTCAGCAGTTAGTTGTGCTATTGGAAATGGATTCCTGGGCTGAGTTGCAGTAAAATTAAGCCTTGATTCGGGGCCCTATTTTTGTCAGGCTCTGATGACCCAGTTAAGTTCAAACAGCTGATTAAAATCAGAACAAGGACTGGGAGGTGGGAGGGGATGAAGGAATGATTTGAGTGTAAGGCAGCATCCCTGTGCACATTTACCTGTGAGTAAGCCCCACTGAACATAATGAGACTTGGTTCTGGGTAAACCTGCATTGGGTTGCGTTGTCGGCCAGTGTGGCTGGGCTCCCTGACCAAGGATGTCAGCAGGCATTTAAGGTGATGGTCTGACAGTCTGTTCAATGTAAGTTTAAGATAATTATCGAAAGCTTGCGGCAATGGATGTAGCTTTTGGCTTATTTTGGCTGTGGGCTGTGACTTGTGCTGTCTTAACAGGGATTGCTGCTTAATGTATGGTGTGTGTGCAGAAAGCCACGTTGTGCTGACTGTGCTTCTGCCACTGCAGTGGGCTCGTCTGTGATTCGAAGACGATCATTTACTCATTTGCTCAGCTTGGTTTTATGATGATTATATTGTACAGTATTGTGATTTGCCACTCTCTACCTCACCACCGTAGGCCACAATGTTGTGCAGTGTCAGTCTCCGGAGCGGCATCTTGTTGTTGTGGAGGCCAGGAGTATTGTGATACAGATGTAATAATTTAAGTGTGTCAGTAATCTGTGCACTTTTTCGTATTTATTGTAATGGTTGTAATTCTTCAAACGAGGCTTTACCAATGTAAAACTGTACAATGTACACGTTTACCAAGCTGTCAAAGCTATGTAATTTCAGATAGATTGGTTTCATCTTTAAGAGAACGATAAGCAATCGTAGAAAAAAAAAGGATTTATATTTTTAATGGGTGTGTAAATTCTTATCCTAGGAATATATGAAATCAATAGTTAATTTTTTAAAAAAGTTAATCATAGGTATGAAGGTTTACCCTTAGGTGTTTGATTTAAAATTAATATTTAGTTTTTAAAAAATCCTTTTTCTGTAGTGTTTATGAGTACCACTTTTCACTAATCTGTGTTTACTGGTTAAGTAGCACTGCTGATGAAATATTTATTCCCCAACACAAAGTAACTGTACTGAGCTTGGTGGGATTTCCCAAAGGACTTCAAGAAAGATTAAATGGAATGGTATGGGAGCGGTCTGTGCTGTGTTAGCAATTTTAAAGTTTACTAAAGTGCATACCAATGTTTAATGTAGATTGTGGAGTCTAACTGGTTAGCCTTTTAAAATTGTTAATAGGAACAAATGCAGGAGGAAATCCTTTGGAATAATGTATACAAATTGAATTCTAAAACTTTGGCAAAGCTAGTATTGTCCTCAAGGTGCTAGTGTTAACCTTGAGATGCAGGATTTTTAAAAAATAATAATAATCCTAGTTTATTTTTCTAATCCAGCATGAAAATGCTGGGGCAGGGGGTTGGCAGGTGTTACTGCCATGCAGTATAAATAATGGGGGGGGGGTGCCAGTGTACTTTATGTATCTGACTTCACATTACAGTACTTGAAAGTTATCTGTGCTTATTAAGCAGCCTTAGGTACATTATGTAGTAGTTTCTGGATTCTAGAAAAGCAGCACTCTCATAAAAAGGATAGCCATTATGTCTCCAAAGTTTACTTTAGAGGTGACGGTTATGCAACACTTACTGTTAAGTAACATTGTAGTTTGTCTTGTAAACAGAAGCAGGCTTCTGATGTGCAAATGCAGTAAGTTTTTAACACTGTATCCTATAGAATATTTTTTTTAGCGTGTATGGAATAGTCTTAAGCTGGTTGTTGCTGAAGAGATCCCCTTGCTTCTAGGAAAAACACTCAGACTCACTCATGTACTATTGTGAGATACAACTACCAGCATATCATGTGAGGAATGTGAAATCTTTGGAAGCTTGTATTTGAGCTTCCTTGTTCTCCACAGTTTCATGTCAAACAGGGTTTGTTAGCTATGTGATTGTTGACTTATGAAACAAATCAGGCTCACGACAAAGTTAATTTAGCAGGCATTCTACTTAATAGAGCACTCCTCTTGATTTACGAAGCCAATTCATGTAGGAGGGCAACACTTACACTTAATCTTTGTATAGGATTAAAGTTAAGAGAATTCCTTCCTTCCTGTGTCTACATTATGGTACACATACACTAATACTGTATATGCAAAAGATACATGCTCCAAAGGAAAAGTGCTGTAGTCGGTTGCAACGTAGAAATATTCTTCAGGGCTACTTTGTGGAAGTAAAAACATTCCAAACCAATATTGTTGAAGAGTAGACAAAACACTTCCTTAGAAAAACATTTTTTAAATTCTTACACCTGTGAATAAATCTCACTGAATTCAGAGGAACTTGCTTCTGTGCTTAAGATTTCACTGCTCCCCTTTCAGAGGTATGTGGAGCTCTTAATATTTATTTATTTTATTGCATTTATATTCTGGCTTTCTTTGAGCTTGCTTAATTGCAGGCTTTATCAGTATGGCAGGCTTTATCAGTATATTTTAAGTGCTCTATTGATGTGTGGCCTACCCCCCACTGTAGTATAACATGACATGTATGTGGTCCTTTGCTCCTCCATGAATACTGATTCATTATACAAGGAGCCAATTGAAGAAAGCCCTGGTTTGATGTGGTTCATGCCTCCCCCCCCCCCCCCCGCCTTTTTGTTGTTGTTGTCCCATTAGGAATATGAAATAGAAAGAATATAGGTTCACATATGGCTTTCTTTCTGTATATTTTCTTTGGGCCTTTTGAAGCCCATTATGATACTGGGTGCAACTTTGTATTGGAAGAGCAGAACGTTCAGGATATAAGTGCTGACTTTTATCCCTGCAACTGTTACAACATTCTGTATCTAAAAAGGGCAAATAGACTTCCCAGTCTCCTAGGCCTAGCATACAATGAAGAATGTCCTCACATTCTGATGGAGCTGATATCATTCAGGGGACAAAATGAATTGGCAGCCCACCCACCCCCACCCCCCAAGTCTTGCTCTCATACTGGGACCGTGGGGTTTCAAGCTCGCTTGAAACTGCCATTTGTAGACTTGCTGGTTACAAGATTCTGGCATAAAAGCTGACAAGTTATTGTGTGTAGATTCAGTGGGTCATACGATTGGGTTATTTATTGGAATCTGCCAAGGGGCAGTCAGATAATTCCCCCCTGTTGTTTCACCTTCCCTTCTGTGGCTTGATGAACCTCCCTGCAGCATGGTTCTGGGAATTCCTGTCCTAACATGTTTTTGTTTTTTCCCAGGCTGTCGTTTTTGGCACCTTTCCTTGGCTAAGAACTGAAAGTGTTATGTGGCTCCTTTTCATTTCAGTACTAGTGTTTATGAATGTATTTAGGATCAGAATTAATTTTAGATGTCATTCTATGGTAACATAATATATATACGTAAAGGTTTTTTTTAATGAAACATTAATTAAAGAGACAGATTCAACCATTGTTACTTTTATGGACTTGGACTGAAATGTTTCAAAAGATTTGCATTTAATTTGACTTTTCAGTGGTAAGTTGTTTTTGTTTAAGAACCATGTCATATGTTGATGTGGGAAATAGTGGAATAGTTTCATCATCATATGCTGCATATATTCATCCAGAGGTGCACAGGGGAAAGTATAAAATTGTGAAACATATCCACCAACACTGTCAAATGCACATAAAATATTATTCCTCTACCTAAAAACATGTATACATATACAGACAACTTTATTTGCTGCTTTGTCCTTTGCTCAACTTTATTTGTGTTATTTTTAATCTAGCCTTTAGGATTGCTTTTAATTGTATTGCTTTACTGCAGGGGTCAGCAACGTGCGGCCCGTGGGCTGGATGCGGCCCATGAAGACCGCTTTAACAGCCCACAAGCTGCCCCTGAACTGAGCCACCCACTCGGCGAGTCCCCGCGCCATGCTGCGCCTGTTTAGCTCATGGGGGACTCGCTGAACGGCGTCAGAGTTTGTGCTTCTGTGCAGGTGTGATTTTTGGCATCTGGGCATGTGCCGACACAATTTCCGGTGCCACAGACATGCACAGATGCAATTTCTGGTGTCATGCTGTGCCAGTCTGGCCCACAGACAATCTCTGAGGGAGTGATCCAGCCCATGGCGGGTAACCCTTGCCAACCCCTGCTTTATTGTGAACTACTTAAGAGATTCTCAACATAGAGTAAATAAGTGGACACTTTTCACTCGCTGATCACCATAACACTGTCATGGAGTTCTACTCAATATTGAGCCAGAGCAGAACTCCAATGTATAGTTAGCAGAGTAAAAATTCGTTGCAGGATTCCCAAAAAATAGACTAGAGGCAATTAATATTTCACCCAGCAGAGCGTTACTGCTATGGAAGGCAAATGAGCATAATGGTCACAAATCCAATACATTCAGGATTGGCACTGTACATAAGAAATCGAGTTGCAGCAGATTTAACATAAACGTACAAGAACTTCTAAGACGTCTAAAACCTTAACACAGGTTAAAAGGTATGAAGAACCTCCTAATTATTCTGGGCGCATGACCTGATGTGCAATTCTAGTCAGTACTGTATTGACCACAGCAGATCTCCAATAATAGAGAAAGAGAAGGTGAAACCCAGGCTTCTTCTGGCCTTACTTTTATAGGCACATAACATTAAAATTATTAAGCCATTTTCTTTTTGCCTTTCATCTGTTGGAGTATTTGAAAGCAGGTGATTGAGGCCTCAAACAATAGTGATAGAATGTTTAAGGATAATTTTCTTAACATTTTTGGAAATCACTTGAGTCAGTAAGAATAGAATAGGATTCTGTCCATGCATACATTAAAATGCAGGCTCCTTTAATATAACTGCGGTGTTTTACATGTGCACAGCAGCTTCTGCATATCTGAACTGAATATGTATAACCTCTTCCACCCCCTCAAGTGTTGAAATACAATATTACAGAGTGGAATAAAATATTACATAAATACCAGAAAGTCTATAACAATACTTGTTTAAACTGTGAGAATTATATGCACTTGCCGTAGAGTAAGTCTCACTACATTCAGTAGGGTTAACTTTTACATAGCATTGGACTACCTGTCTACTAGCTAAAGGAAAGCTGTAAACCTTTTACAACTGACAAATATATTTAATTGGCTTATTTTTTTCTGCTCTTCTGAAAATTGTCTGGTACCTATCTAAGAGTGATTTACTTAAGCAAAACACTTCTATTATAAACTGCCTATAGAACTTAAAACAGTTCAGATTTGGGGAGCTTTAAACAGTGTGCAACTGGGAATATTCCTGGAACTATGTGTAATCTGAGAAGTGTTCTTCTGTTAAATGTCACAGTGGAATGATAAATTTTAAGTATTGTTTTGGCTAAAAAAGAGAGTATATATTCTTAAAATGGTGTGGTGTGGTGTAGTGGTTAAGAGCGGTAGTCTCCTAATCTGGGGAACCGGGTTTGCGTCTCCACTCCTCCACATGCAGCTGCTGGGTGACCTTGGGCCAGTCACACTTCTCTGAAGTCTCTCAGCCCCACTCACCTCACAGAGTGTTTGTTGTGGGGGAGGAAGGGAAAGGAGAATGTTAGCCGCTTTGAGACTCCTTAAAGGGAGTGAAAGGCGGGATATCAAATCCAAACTCTTCTTCTTCTTCTTCTTCTTCTTCTTCTTCTTCTTCTTCTTCTTCTTCTTCTTCTTCTAGTGAAATAGGTTTAACATAATTGCTTACTCCAGAGAAGAGATGTATTCCAGTGATTAGTCCTGTGGGAAACATGGCCTTGCTTCATTTTATACTTTGATACATTTTATACTTTAAATTTTATTTATTAAATTTGTGTACCCCCTTATATCTGTAGATCTCAGGGTGGTTCATATCATAAAATTAGAATATAAAATACATAATGAAAATATAAACGATGACAACCCAATAATCCCCCCTTCTACAACACATTTTAATAGGACATTGGATGTCAATCAGCCAAAGGCTTGGTTAAAGAGGAATGTTTTCACCTGACATCTAAAAGTGTATAGTGAAGGTGTCTACCAAACGTCCCTGAGAAGAGCGTTCCCCAAATGGGGAGCCACTGCAGAATAGGCCCATTCTTGTGTTGCCACCTTCCGGACCTCTCATGGGGACTCAGAGGATGATCTCAGGGTCTGGGTAGGTGTATATGGAGAGGGGCGTCCCTTGAGGTATTGCAGTCAACCTCAAATGACTGATAAGCCAACTGTAAACCTTCTGACCATTAACAGCCAGTCACCATCATTGGCCAACTCTTGAACCTTTATTTTCCTGTTGAGGAAAGCTGGTTTTAAATCTTGAAAGCCCCCCCAAAAATAAAAAGGTGACACTCCTTTACACTTTGTACCATGGTATTCTGCTGGAATGCAAATTCTGGATCTCGAAAGGAGAGGGGAAATAACAGTGTTTGCATAATCTTTGCAGTAGAGTATCCTTCTATTTGTTAGCAAAGAGAGTGAAAAGAACCTATTTTAATTCATTAACAAGGGATGTGTAAATTTAAAATTCAAGCACTTAACCAGAGTGACAAACCTATTGAACTGAACAAGAAGCAAAATATTTCCATTCATTGTTAAGGATAAGACTTCTGAAATTAGGATGAATTTCCTCTGGCCAGTTCCTACTGTGATTTCTGCTTGATGATCAGTTTTCTCCCTATAGTTTTTGTCTTCTCCCTATTGTGTAGGAAGATGGGAGAGTATAAATAAATAAATATAATAATTTCCTTGTCTAAAATGTTGTGTAGAATTGAATTAATGGCAACTGGATGGAACCTTTTGCTATGTTTTGTAAAAGAGACAGTATTGAAATTATGTTATGCCATTATTTCAGGAAGGGTACCTAGAGTGACATAGTTATCAAGCTTTAATTTTAGCTTTGTCACCTGTCTTGCAACTAATCCTGGTGCATTTCTGGTGGCATATTTGCTTTCTAAACTTGTGGGATTTCTTGACAGGCTGTTTTCAAATACTCATTTGCTGCATAGTGATGCTTGTATGTATCTTCAAACTTGCTGCAGTTGTTTTTATTTTGTTTTGTTGTTTGTGAGGAGGTGTTGCCACACTTGTTCTGGACATTCATCTTTCTACACATCAGAAACATACTTACTAATATTCAGCCCTTCTGGAACTTGAATCAGTAGGGGGAATTTAACTCTAGCTCCATTGGAAACTTTTCTGTCTATGGACCTGGCTCTTTTCTGCTGGAGGACAGGTTTCTGTTGGTCCAGTAAAGCTAACTCAGGAATTAGCATTTCAACCACAGAAGTTTTGCAGCAGTCAAGGTAGAGAATTTCTCTCATAAGATACTTAGCAACAGAGATGAGATCAGAGGTTCCCCCTAACCAAAAATGGGTTTCTATTGAGAAAGTAAGACAAGATAATTTTGGAGACTGCCATAGAGAAAGTGAGGTGCAAGTGGGACTAAGTGCTGCTTCAGTGCTTGAGGGAGCAGGATGGAGCAGGATGAAGTGAGCGGAGATTGGGAAGCTGGGGGAGGGCAGGGCGAGGCGGGAGAGACATTTATACTTTTACTTCCTTGTGATGTGCAAGAAAACATGTCAACATTAGCAGATGTCCTTAGCATCAGGGCAAATCCAAAAAGAAAAAGGCTTTCTTTAGCTGTGATAAGGCTTCAACAGTCGATGGTCATTGGATGAAGAGTGCAGAGACAGATACACAAAACCAAGAGCTCTAGGAGACAGTTGGGATGAATTTATTTTAACAAGACAGCTCTCCTGAAATCATACTGCTTCTGAGATCTTGTCAGGTCTCCCTAAGTGCAGAAGTCTATAACCAGTTATAGGCTTAGGAAAAACAATAGGTTAAGGCATTTACTGGAAGTAAGATTTTCTGGTGAACAAAAGAAGGATGAATGACTATCCCCATTTACAAAAGGAGTGTTTACTAAGGTAACCAAAGAGCTCTGTTCCCAGTAGCCGGTTGAATGGTGATACAGTGTTATCTTGGAGGAACACAGAAAAGGGGAGCATAGAAAAATTAGCCTTTAGCAAATCTGAGAGTTCCCAGGCGAGTGCATACATGTTGGCTTCCTTCCTTTTCCATTTCAGCAATGTATGACAGCAGGAACAGCAAATTCATTTTGTGCTACTTATTGACCTTGTCAGCTCACCTTTACAAACAAAATGGAGATTTTTGAGCGTAGCATAGCATAGAGACCCAAATAAGAAACAGAATGGTGCTGTTGGGCAGCAAGGGAGCTGGCATGTAAAGTAAATAAATCTAACATGTAAGAAAAAGCTAATAAAATCTTAAAGGTGAAAAATTGTATGTTTACAATTAGCAAATTTTAGCATTTTTTTTTTTTAAAAGGGTTGCTGAACAAGCAGGGTGGAAAAGTCACTAAGAAGGAAACAGTGTGATCCTTCTATTCATTTAAATCATAAAAGTATTGTTCCTTTTTTGGAATAAAAAGGAAATCCTGAAAGATTGTAGGACAGGATGTGGATTGATCTTTAAATAATTTAGGACTCACATACCTGATCCTTCTCTATGGTATTACCCACTTGACGGAAGACCCTGATAACTGAGGTTTGCTTGGCTCAGACTTTATTGAGTTAGATATGTTAAAACATGTTTACTTCAGGAGGCAGTCCTAAAATAGTGTCTGATCTAGAACTCATTAGGTAGGTTAACTGGACTTTCTGCATTGAATACATAAAATCTATGTATGGTTACATAATGTGCTCGACATTCAACAAAGCAAGTTCTTAACTAACTGGGAACAATTCAGACTACTGGTCCTGTGATCCAATTCACACATGAACCTTGCTGTGTGGGTGGCTCTTTAAAATGCAACTATGTACAGACTACCCTATTTCATAAGCTGTTTGTGTAAGTGACTTTCAGTGTAATTCTGCAGATTTCAACCTTGCAATTTCAAATGACCACAGAGCAGTATATATAAAATACTTGGAAGTTGTTAAATCCCCAAACCTTGGGGGAGTGGGTCAGAAAAACATTTTCTAGCTCCCCAGTCCTTTTTCACAGCTTCCATTTGAATGGAGAGAATTTCTTTAAAAGGAAGAATGTGCTGGGGATGCATCACCTGAATGGAAGTGACAGAACTATTCAGGAAATGTGTGAATTAAAATATTGTGTGAGCCCCAATAAAAGCTTTATTAATGAGAATGTATTTAAATGTATAGTTATTTTAAAATGTGACTTTATACTATGTTCTATTATTATGGCAGAGTGAAACCTTCACCTCCTGAAGGAGCCAAGTCTAATCCATCGAAGAGGCATAGAGATCGATTGAATGCAGAGTTGGATCGCCTGGCTAGTCTCCTGCCATTCCCTCAGGATGTTATTGCCAAGCTGGATAAACTGTCTGTGCTTAGGCTCAGCGTTAGCTACCTAAGAGCCAAAAGTTTCTTTGATGGTAAGAAATTTGAGTTTATTTTCACAACTGACTATGAAATGTGTGTACTGTAACTTTAGTCTTATGCTGCTGCTGCTTTTTTTAATAAAAAAAAAACCTAAAGTACTGAAGGACCAAGTATGCTGGTAAGAATAATAATAAAAGAGTTGCACTCCTTTTGAAAGACCTATTCTTAACTTCTTAACTAAAAATTTTAAATAGTCTTAATCAGCCTGCAGAATTTTCCTCACCCCACATTTTTTCCTCATGCAAATATTTTCTGAAGCATGATGTGGAAAAAAACAGCCCTAATCTGACTACAAGGAGCTATTTCTTGAACATGGAGGTGTGTTGATCATAATTTCACTGTTACTGAATGTGACCTGTGGAGCATTGTCAAATACTGCATATTTGGCTGTTCATTATACATGTTCATATTAACAAAGAAGTGAGCTATCTCTCTACCCCCAGGAGGAAGAAATGGGCTGGCTGCTATTAATCCAGCCATCATATGGTTGGTAGTGCTTTCTGTTAGCTTTGTCTAGTTTAGCAGCTATGACCATTGGTGGTTAGGAATAGTCTGGCTATGTGCTTCATGGACTGGTCACCTTTTGATTGTATTGCTGTAATTTGTTGTATATGGGGCTAGCCCTGAAGGGAACTGGAAAACTGCATATAATGCAGAATTCAGCCACTATAATTTTAACAAATGGGGATCCATGAGATCAAATACCAAGGGAGTTGGACTGGCTGTCTAGTTCCTTCTAGACTCAAGGAAATATGCAAGTTATAACACTCAAAACCTAAACTGATTAGTACCCATTAGAGGACTCATGTTAACCTCTAGAATGTAAAAGTGTTTCAGCAGCCAAACTCTGTTATAGTTATGCTGATGGGCCAATGCAAGGGTATCTGGGACCAAAGTGGATATTTTTCTCCCTTACAATTTCTCTGTGCTTTACAGTGCTCCATTAAATACACTTAAGTTAGTCATATGATAGCATAATGGATCTTGTGTTCACCACATTGCATGGTAATTAAAGAATTTAACAGTATAGGGATTGCTGCTTTGTGAAACACTTTGTGAAATATGCGAAACAGTGTTTGGGCTGCCTTGGCTTTAAAATATAGGGTGAGGGATTTTTGATATTGGAGCATTACCCCTGCAGTCTTACAAATCTTCTCCAGAGGATCTCCAACCCTAAAGGATCTCCTTCCCTGCTCTTTCAAATCATGATGTTGCCCAAGTGTGGGTGGGGCTATAAGGGAAAGGAGAGGAAGGGGAAGTCCTGGTGCCTGTTCTGTTAGCTGACAGACACAAGTGGATATTTGCCTTTGTGCAAGTTCTCCAATCTTAGGTAGTTAATTAACTAATAACTGATAGTATACCATAATCATATTAGGGCAAAATTACAGAAAGTTAGAAATGTCATTTAACAGATAAACTTTTAAATCAGTTACTTCTCCCCCAGCCAGCAGTTGTCATCACAAGCAAGGGTCTGGAACCTGAGCTGGGAGAAAAACAATTGGTGGGCAAGAGTTGCAGGAGGAAAGAGAACAGAAATCCAGTGCCTTGCATTACAAATTGCCAGACAAGGAAGCAGTGGCTGGGCTTTGAAAACACCAGGATTGTACAGATCCACCCATAGCCCCAAAGGATATAGCAGTTTGGGGACTTTAATCTATTAACAGACACTAAGCAACTAGTAGAAAAATCCTAAACTTTTCACTGTAAACCAGAACCTGATTGTTTTCCCCTGGGGTGGCGGACATCCTCTATTTCTGGAGACATTGATCTATTAAATTATTACTTCCCTTAATTTCTCACGCACCATGCGCAGAAGTCTCTACATGTAGTTTGCATGCCTGCAGTATAAAGTCTGCTGTGCTTAAACAAGCAAACTGCTTTAGAAATGCTTATCATTTGACTTCCCACACTTTGGATATCAGAACAAAGCCATGTCTGTGTTGTGCACTTCTGGCTTCTCGTCTTTCTTCTGCGCCCATCCCCACCCCATGCCGTTGTAATGCCAACTGCTTCCAGTATGTCCTGCTTCTTTAGACTACAGAGGCAACCCGTGAGGTTACGAAAGTGTGCACTGGCAGCCATGTACTTGCTTCCTTTGTTTGTTCTCCTCCCCTGCTCTTGCTAATCATGATGTTGCCTAAGAGAGTAAACATAGAAGAACAAGTGAAAGGAAGAGAAGTTTGTCAAAAGGATCAGGTTCTTCTAGATACAGCACCAAGTAAAAGCACTTGTTTCTTAACAACATATCTGCTAAATGTAGAAATGCATATTGTGATGTGGAGTTGCATCTCCTAGGCTCATGTTAACAGTTAACTGATGTGAAGGGAAATGCTAAATGAATAACAGGATACAAATGAGGGGTGTGTGAATTCCTGAGGAAAGTAAAATATAAACGTGCAATCATATAATCGCATTTGAAAGGAAACCCAAGAATTTAGCTATAACAATAGTCTCCCCCTCCAAAAGAAACACTTGCATTTTTCTGTGTTTAAATAATCCATTTTGGAAGTCGATTAGTTAGACATAACCAAAGAATTAGTCTAATGATCTTATTAAAAATGTGTTAACTCTGAAGGTATCTATTTTATATACAGTTCACATGTGGCTTGGAATATGTCACCTACTTACTGTTCATGTAAGATGTACAGTTTAAGCAGTTGTTTTTCAGGACTGAAACACTCACAATCATTGAGTCACCACTGAGGAACAGTTAAATTAAGCAGATTTGCATAAATGTCTACATTGCAGATTATTTATATTTTGTGGGGCAGAACTTCTTTTTAGTATATACATGTTAATTTTTCCTAAAATTTAGGTTTTTTTAAACCTCCAGTATACAGTATAAAGATTTAACATTCTTGTGTTGCAAGAGTGTGATTGCAAACTGGAGCTTGTGGCTTTACCTTAGCTTAATATGTTATCTGAACTATGGCATTTAGTTATGAATAAAGTCCTACTTATACATTTCTCGCATGTAGGGCATTGCTGGGTTTAATCCGGAGCAGGGGCATGCTTTTAGCTCTGCCCCTTTCATTGTAAAGAACCCCAATGAGCAATTGGTTGCTCGTGCATTGGCTGAACACAACACAGAGTTGTTGGAAGAAGGTGATACATCGTCAGGGGTGGAGCTAAAAGCATTCTCTGGATTCAATACAATTGCCTTTACAAGTGTTAAGAATGGTGAAAAATTGTAATTCAATTTGACATTTAAAATAAGACATTTGTGTTGCATTTCTTTTGGTTAGATCCAAAGGCTACATTCTGGTCAATGTTTCAAAATTTTCTCCAGGGCTAGAGGCACAACATTTGCATATGATGAATGCAAACAAAATTTTAGGAGGGATTATCATGCTTTTCAGTAAGTGAACTGTTGAGTTAAATCATGCTTTATTTAAAAGGGTTGTGTTGCGCTTTTGGAAAATAGGCTGTATTTAAGGATACTAGGTAATCGGATATGTACTTTCTGTGAGTATGTGCTGACATTTTGTGGGAGTTCTTTTTACCTGTGCTTAGCTTTTAACTTCATGTTTAATTATCTCAGATTTCCTAAAGCTAGGGCTAGGCACATAAAACTTGTTAAAAATAGATGTTAAACCTGTCCTGTCGTGTTAGTTCAGTTGATATGTAAAATCAGTGCTAAAGATGGGGGAAAACATCATTCTTCAGTAGTCTTTGTATTGACTACTCCAAAATGAATAGCATTTCTCTGTCAGCTTTTAGATTTTTATTAGCAATTAGTTCTCCTTAAAATGATGAGCAGCCCAAAGCCTGAATTCTAGGTTTAAAGATTTTGTAAACCATTAAATGAGAGCTAGAAATCACATATTGTGTTTTAATACAAAACTTAAACTGAAAATTATTGTAAGCTTTTAAAACTTCAAATGGCTTGTTCTCCCAAGAGAGAACTGTTTATTTGCTTTTTTGTCTATATGACATCAACATAGCTTGTAACACAATTCAAAAAGCCACAGTACCTATTCATACAGAAAACCCATCTAAAAATCTGAATAATATTATCTCTGTAATCTTATGCTTGTGCATTTTGAAGTGAGTGGCCTTGAGTTCAGTGGTACTTCCTCTCAGATTTGGTATAGGATTGTAGTCTTAAGTATACAAGTAGAGACTGAGCAGCCTTCATTTTAAAATCTAGAGACCAATAAAGAAAATTTTAGTTTTCCTTTTCCTAAAATGCTGCTATTCTGAAAATGTGACGAATCTTTAAGATGTCACAGCACTCTGATTGTTTTTGCTGCAAACACAGGAGGTAACAAGGCTACCCATATTGAAATAATTTCTTAATGTCTCAGCGCTGTACATGTTTGGTAACTGTGCTTTCAACCTATACTTTGGGCAATGTATTTTCCCTTTATGATCACTGCTTCAAATGTGTGCTATATTTTTATATAGCATGGAACTCTAGTATTGCAGTGTCTTTCCAGGGGGTCTTGGTTTCAAACAGTGTGTGCTTTTAGATGGCCTTGAGCAATTCAGTCTCTCAGTCTGTTCCCAACTAGAAAAGAATTCTCCTAAAGACTGAAAGAATATATTTGCGCACTTTCTGGTAACACAGGGCTGAGGTGACACCTTTGTGTTCTTTCCAATACACTGAGAAAGCAGTTCCTAGAAATAACAGGGAGGGGATGTCATGTGCTCACTGAGGCTGCAGTTTTTCAGTTCCCTGTTTACTCAAGTGTCCAGTACAATAATTGCAAGCTTCAGATTTTCACTAGCAAAGAGTTAATGAATGCATGTTGTCCAGTTCCTTTGTAGTTAGCAGGTTGAATTCTTCCCTCCAAGAAGATAGCAGGTCAGCGGCTGTAGACTTCATATGTGGTTATTGTTATGTGGCTAAGTGCCTTTATATATTTGAGGGATCTGTTCACACTTTTCCACTGGTGCATGAGTCTTGGGCTTACTTTATTCCCATCCATCCCTTTTTATGGTGAGGAGGAGGAGAATGGAGGCATTCACTCCTTTTAAATTATCCATAGTTCCCAGTTATGCCCAAATTCAGACAGCTGTAGTTTCAGAATAAGCCATATTTTGAAACTAAGACTTGATGCCAGTATGTTATAAGTCATCTGGCCTTGCATCAAGACTTGCTTAAAGAAGGGAGATAGTTGGGCTTCAAATTGCAAAAACACAGCATCAAAATGTCTTTTTTCAAACTTAACACAGCCTTGATATGTGGTATGCTAACAAGGATGGCCCAAACTTGCATTTATACAAGCTCACTCACCTGCATGCAATTTTTTGTCACCTATGGCTTCCATATGAGTGCTTAAATCCAAGGCTGCTGTAACATTTAATGAGCTTAATCTGTGTTTGTATTGCTCAAAAGTACATGGGACATGAGTTTAAAGGGCTAGTCTGTAGCCAATATGTCTCTGCCAAATTCTAATACAAATGAAAACATGGTTTTAGTAATTGCTGCAAGAAACATTATTTTACTGATATTCCAAATACTCTGCCTTAGTTTAAGACACCACACATCCATCAGGTAGACATTTTTTGATAAACATGAAAGACTTGTAAGGAATTTGAGTTTAATGATACTGTTATGTATGTATGATGTATGTATGTATGATACTGTCACTTAAGCTACTTTATGTAGCTTAAGTGAGAATTCAAGGCAAAGCATATTTTTAAGATCAGATTCTTCTGCATGACTCAGCAACTACACTTTATTTCTCACAGAAATTCCTGTTTTCTTGTTTTGATTTCATCCAAATTCTGATAAGGAAGTAAGGCTTTCTTACATACCAGAGCTTTGTAGATGTTTACAGTTAAAGCCATTTATAACGTAATATGTTTCCCCTATATAAACAAATGCTCCATTTTTGCAAAAACAAACACTGCTTTGTGAATTCTCTCATGAAGCACAAGCTGAAGAATAGTTGCTTGGTAAATAATCTTAGATGTTAAAGTAGGCATATACTGGCAGTCATTCATTCAAATAAGTCATTCGGCCACCAAAGGTGATTTGTTTGGATAGGAAACAGGGTTACCCAAAAATAAGACTGTGCATTCCTCATGCTTGGACTCCCTAAGTATGCAGAACTTTGTGTGTTCATAGATAAAATGAGAATCCTAGAAAGCTCAAAACAAATGGCCAGACAAAAATACCTGAATGTATTGTGTATAACTTGGATTTTTCATAAAATTATACAAGGTATATTATATATTAAGGTATTGTTATTCAGACAATTACAAATTTACGTTTAAATGTTTCAAATTCATTTATTTTTTGCAAGTGGCGCTACAATCTGCTGAAATATAAGGAACCTAGCATCTTTTACTTTCTGCCAGTTTTTATATTTTAAAGTACTGTATATACAATGTCTATTAGAAATTGTAAAACAGAAAATTTAATACAAATTATAACATAAAATAAAAAGAATTCCAGTGACAGGACTTGTCCATGGTTCACACCAAGTCCTGAATGTTTGGGCCAAAGTTATTCTAACCCAGTGCACACTTGCTGAAGAGAGTAGTAGCCAAGATCATCTTATGCCACAGTTAGTGAAGAATAAAACTCATTGACATCAATCACTTAGGATTTCATAATGACCCTGTGGCTGCCTGAGGATTAGAGGCTACTAGCTGGTGGAAATTCTCTTGAACAAAAGAACAGTAATGTTTCCTGAGTCTCTAGCGTCTGATAGAAATGCCTTAAACAATTATGTTCTAAATCAGAGAGGGACAATAGGAGAATCAACAAAATTCATAATGATGTACACTTACTTACTGAATTTTACATGCTAATTTAAGATTTGCATCTCTAGTGAGAGCACTGTGGTATATATTTCCCGCTTTTATGCAAATCTCAAGTTCTGTAAGCATCTGGAATGAGTAAAATGCATAATTATGAAACAGATCAGTCTTTGCCACTGTGAATGTTATTTTCTTCTGGCAAATTGTAAGGATCCTACTGTGTGCAACTTTTGTTTAACCTCATCTTAAAGGGGTGAGATGTGCAACGCTGCAGACTTGTAGGTTCAAATTGATTTCCTTTCCAAAAATTAATAAAAGGTGCTCATGTTGCATTTTGATGAAAATTTTAATCAATCTGAAAGACTCATAATATATACATACTTTGTAATCTAATGAGGTAAGTGTTGGTTATCTAAAGTACCTAAAGCTCTAAGGCTTTTTGCCAAATAACTATTTTTTTCTGAGCTAGAAATTCACATGGATGTTCTCTATTGCATTGAACTTCACGGCTGTTTTTCTTGTTCATTTTAGCATGTTGTATGAATTTGTCCTAATTCTCAAAATTCATAATGTCATTTTGGCACAACAAAAATTGAGCACGCTTGGACGGTAGTACATTACAAAAATGCACATATGTTATACTAGAAAAGAGACAGCTTCCTATATGACTTGCCAAAAATATGTAGGAAAAAGACAGAATGGAAAGGTTTTTATTTTTGAACTTTTTAACGAGATGGGTAGAGTTTTATTTGCAACGCAAGTCAAATAAATCTAAGTATAATTGCTGATTTCTTACTGTCTTAAGGATAAGGGCCAAGCAGTGCTGACTTCTGCCTAATGTATGTGAAGCCTATGTTAATTCCCCCCCCCCCCCCAATTTGTATGCTTTTCTAATTATGCTGTAGAGAAAGGTTAATTTTCGTTTGAGTTAAAGTACTGCAAAAGTTGCCATCAGAGGAAACTCTCACACATCAAAATGCAACATGTTTTTCTGAAGATCCTATTTAGATCTGGACATAATCGTGGGTGAAACTTTTTACATTTACAGATGGTGTTAAATAGTGAATATTTTTAGTAGCCAGAGCCCATTTCCTGAACAGTTATAATTTTGTGGTAGATTCTGAAGGCAATTTTAAAACCTTTGATCTGCTTGCATGTATGGAAATGGTACCACTTAGTGTGTGGTTACATTTCTAGAACAGAATTTACAAAGCGGATAGATCTAGAAATTAAAGCCTTTAGTCACCAATATGAAGTTCTGCAAAGACTCCAGTCCATAGCTTAAGAGTCCATGATGACTTATTTCATCTTTGGAAACAACTAAGCATACTCATATCTACACTGAGCCATTATTTCTCAAATCTAATTAGTAAAATATCCAGATCCTGGTGACTAAAGTGTGGAAAAGCAAGCCAAGTTCTCCAACAGTCTTCCTTATTTGTAGTCTGTTTCCTCTTGAACACCTTAATGGTAGGCACTGAATATCAAGTCTCTTCCTGTCTGCAGATCATGGATTGTTCTTCTTCATCTGTTGCTAAGGTAAAGGTAAAGGTAAAGGGACCCCTGACCATTAGGTCCACTCATGACCGACTCTGGGGTTGCGGCGCTCATCTCGCTTTACTGGCCGAGGGAGCCGGCGTACAGCTTCCTGGTCATGTGGCCAGCATGACTAAGCCACTTCTGGCGAACCAGAGCAGCGCATGGAAATGCCATTTACCTTCCCGCCAGAGTGGTACCTGTTTATCTAATTGCACTTTGATGTGCTTTTGAACTGCTAGGTTGGCAGGAGCAGGCACCGAGCAATGGGAGCTCACCCCGTCACAGGGATTTGAACTGCCGTCCTTCTGATCGGCAAGTCCTAGGCTCTGTGGTTAAAGCCAGTCATCACAATATCTGCTCAGATACTGTGTCCACCTCATTAGGAAGAGAGTAGCGAGCATTAGTCCTCCTTCAGGTCCCCTCACCATGTGTGAACAACCAAACCTGAGATGCCATAGGTATTTGGGCCCTTTGAGCAATCAGTCCTGTTTTCCTTGCATGTGTGTGGAGGGTGCCTGTGTGAGGATGATCTCTCCCCCACCCCATCCCATTTGGAAGAGAATTGCATAGTTTGGGGACATGTGGTGAGAATACGGGGGCCTACACCCTCTCTTGGCAGGTTCAGTGAGAAATGTGACTTCCTGGTTTTTTAAAAAATGTCAGCTTCCTGCATCTTTTCCCTGCACCTATCCATTAAGTAAGTAGTGAGATTGATTTTCTTTGTATGCCAGTTCATGATTTAAACAGCTTTTACTTCTTCAAGCTTTCAGGGACACTGCAGTTGTGCTGTAAGATAATATAACTTTCCTGTCATGCTGGGGGTGAGGCTTGAGAAACAGCGACCTTCTTAACAGTGACAAAGCCTTTCCCCCTCACATGCAACTATGGATTAATAATTTATTGTCTTGCACTAAAGGAACACCTGCTAACTTGGACTACGCTATATAATTATAGCTTTTCGAAAGGCATCTGCATCCACACAAAAATGCTCAAAAGTGTCTGTTTAACCAGTGCCCTGGAAACCAGTTTTTCCTTTCCAAACAGAAGCTATTACAAATTAAAACATTTGTACAGAATATGTGATGCACTGCACTGTAGGTGCAATCAAAAATTAAAAGATCTCCTTTTTCCTTTTTTGAAATAAAATGATGGACTAGAGCCTTTTCTTGTATATTAAATGCTGAATGTTTTCAGTTATCTGTTAAATGACATTTAATCTGTCATTGGAAATGCCCCTAAAAACAGATAATATTTTGGATACTGTTGTGAGCATACTTCTTATAAAGATCTTTATGAGGATTTGCTTTATTTGGGAGACTTGAAATTTGGAAGTTGCTATAACTTGCAAATGAATCATTGTTTTGCATTGTGTGAAACCTTTTCTAAGTGCCTTGTTTCCCCAAAGCCTGCTATAGTCAAGATGTTTCTCTTGTGGTGGTATTAAATGGGGGAGGGGTCCAGAATTAACTCTAGCTGTTTTCCCAAAGCATCTTTTGTATGGTGTGGCTGCCCTTCAGCCTGCCCTTCAGGTTGCCAGTTGCTAAGGTTATGAGCTTTCTTGATGAGTCTCATTCATATTGTTGGTGGATTATTAAATATTTAGATGGTGAGTCTTAAACTCTGTTCCCAGGGTGCTTTCTCAGCCAGTATATCCGCCGCCTATTTTAAACTGAGTATATATTTGAACAATCTTATATCTTCTGTAGTTGGGGGGGGGGGTTCTTAATTTGAAGCTGGTTTAATTATTTTGTTTAGAAAATTGAAGTATTTCAAGACAGAATTTGTATTTTAACTTTTTAAAAAATCTTTTGAAATTCTAACCATTTTTTGAAGTTGAAATGATTAGATTTAAAGAGCCACAAAAATACTACTCTGTCTGGATGAGGTGTGCAGGCATTGCCTGCTTGTCGCGTCTTGTTAAATGCCTTCTTGGTGTGGAATATATACAGTGTGTTCACCCTTAACTGCTTTCAAAAACTATTCCTTGAAGAGCAGCAAGTAGAAAACTGTGACCTTTTCCATTCTTCCTGTTGTTTCTTCAGCCTTTTGTTTGTGTGTCTCCCACTCTTCCATAAAACAAAAATTATTGTTGTTTAATTAGCTAAGGAAAAGAGCAGATTTTCAGATTAGTCTGGAAGCCAGGCCTTATGAGAAATGGTTGAGAGAACTGGGTATGTTTAGTCTGGGAAAGAGGAGATTGAGAGGCGATATGATAGCCATCTTTAAATATTGTCACATGGAGGATAGAACAAGTTTGTTTTCTCCTGCTCCAGAGACTAGAACCTGAATCAGGGGGGTCAAGTTACAAGAAAGGAGATTCTGAATAAACAAGAATAACAATAAGAGCTGTTTGACTCCCAGAAAAGGTGATGGACTCTCCTTCCATGGAGGTTTTTCAGCAGAGGTTGGATGGCCACCTGTCATGTATGATCAAGTTGTGATCCCTGCATTGCAGGGGGCTGGACTACATGACCCTTGGGACTCTTTCCAACACTACAATTCTCTGCTTATATGATATATGTGTTTTCACTGAAAGTATAATTTTGAAGCTCTTCTGTATCATGGCACGTAGTGGTTCTGACATTTCAGTGTTGTTTTGTCAGCTACCTAATCTGAAAGAGAAGTCAGTCTCCTGAAATTAACGTAAGCTGGTAAACAACCATCAACAACTTAATATTTGGTATTCTAAAATGTCCCCCCTTTTTACTTAACTTATGGAAGTTGATTGCAAATTGATTATCTTCATTGGCATTATTTGGAACAGCCATGTTATTATTGTAGTTTATTTTTTAAAATATAAAAGAAGACATCTATTACTACAATTGAGAATAGGTTTCACTGAACATTGTGGGATTCACTTCTAATAATAATAATTTATTATTTATATGGCACTTGGTTGCTCCAGGCACTCTAGGCTGCTTCCAACAAATTATAAAGCCAAAGTAAAACATAAAACATTAAAAATTTCCCTATACAGAGCTGCCTTCAGATATCTTCTAAGTGTCAGATAGTTTAGAAGTTGTTTATTTCCTTGGCCTCTGACGGAAGGGTGTTCCACAGGGCAGGCGTGACTACTGAGAAGGCCCTCTGCCTGGTTTCCTGCAGCTTCACTTCTCACATTGAGTGAACTGCAGAAGACCCTTGGAACTGGAACTCCATGTCTGGGCTGAACGATGGGTGTCGAGACGCTCCTTTAGATATACAGGACCGAATTTGTTTAGGGCTTTAAAGGTCAGCACCAACAATTTGAATTGTGCTTGGAAACGTACTGGGAGCCAATGTGAATCTTTTTGGATTGGTGTTATATGGTCACAGTGGCTGCTCCCATCCTGGCAGCAGCTTCTAAGAAAACTGTAGCACAATTAAGGGCTATAGTTCAGTGGTAGAATATTAAGTAAGATCAGTGTTGCTTTGGCCTCTGTGTATAACCCAACCAGCCAAACCCACTCAACGAATCATGAATGGTGGTCCTTCAAGAGTTTGATAAACATTCTGTTGTTGCTGCCTGAGCACTGCAATAAGCAGAGTGGTGTAAAGCACAGTTTGCCCCAATATATGGTTGGTGGACTGCCTTCAGCTTTGTGGAATCATAAGTTGTGCAGTACTAGTTGTTATAGTGAGCAGGGTTCCACACAGTTAAAGGACCAGCCAGTTTCTGATGTTCACATATTAGGTATGGAGGTCTGGTGGGGGATACGTACACACATAAACAATTGTGTACCATATGCAGTTTTGTATCAGTATTTGGAGATGAATGTATGGTGAATGCCATCTGACAATGGGCAAGTTGCAAAAATGAAGTTGTGGAAACTATAGCAGCCACAAATATCAATGACAGGTTTTACCCTAAGGTCTTCATCTGGATTCTCAGCAACGGAAATAAGTGATCATACGATGGGCCATAGTTCAGTAGTAGAACATCTGCTTTGCATGTAGAATGACCCAGGTTCAATCCCCAGTATTTCCAAGTAGGGAAAAACAGGAGACCTGCTACCAGACAGTGTAGAGAAGACTGAGGCTCTGTGTAAGACAGTTCCTGTCTTCCTTAATGTCAGGCACTAGGCAACATTTCTCATCCTTGGTTTTTTTGTTCTATCCTAAAGCAACATGCTTGTAAGTGGCACCTCTGAAGTACAGTATGTTTGACTGGCCATTGGTCTTCGTATTGTGAACAATATTTCTACAGCTTTTGATGTCTCTAATCTTCATCTGTTCTCTGTTCTTTCAGCCAGTGCTTCTTTGTGCTTAATCTTGTTACTGTTCTTAAGCTTATCTCCATCAAAAGAAGTCAGCTTCAGAATGGCAAATAATATAAGCAAGGTTTAGTTTCAGACACCAACGTGAAATATTCTATGCCAGTGTTTCCCAGAACTTCTCTTTCATTTTCTAGGACCACATTCCACCCCCCTTAGCCCAAATACTTTCTTTGTCAAGGAAAAAGACGGGGTGTAAAGAAATATAAAATAATAATAAAACACACCATTGCATTATAAATGCTAAATAAGCACCCTATATTAGAATTCTCTAAAGCTGCATACTATATACAGTTTTTGTAATTTTCAATATGAACTTTAACTTTTTTTTTACTTCCTCCATAAGTTTTCTGGAGTTGCATCATTCAGTCACAGTACAATATCACAGTATAATACAAGTACTTTAGTTTTCTTTAATACAGACTAAGATTAAATCGTTTTCTTTCAGTCTTCAAAGCTAGAAGACTGAAAAGGACCTAGGTATGCACTCAGGTGCCCTTAACACTGAAAGCATGTCACGTTGCTTTTCAAATTTCCCTGAGATTAAAAATCAAAGTTTGAAAAGGTATCCCACAGATGATAAAAACCATCACCTGCATGCCCAAGAGGTTTGATAAGAATCAAGTGACAAAAACTCCTGAAACCTTCAAGTATATGTGCAGACGAGACCTTACGAAGGTGGCAAAATAGAGAAACACATGCACACTGACTACTGACACAGACTACAGTGAAGAGGAATAATTATTTGTTTTCATTTGCTTTGTGTTTACATTAAGTCCATTCTCCATTACCATACCAAGTTAATGTATGACTAGCGAATGATGGATGGTTTGAGACTACAGTATGATTGCGAAATAGAAAAGCTTGTGCTGGTAGCCTTAGCCTCAGTGGTAACCAAACAGATACTTTAAATGTGCAAAAGTTATTTTGCTTGGGGTCAGTGAAGATCACTGGTGTTCTTAAACTTTTTTCAGGTACCATTTCTCAGTCTACTTAGATATCCTGCCTCCTGTATCTGCCTCTCTCGACCATGCATATTTTTATGCAGAGAAACAGATTTGAATTTAAAGTGGCACAAAATGTCATTCACAGAATGTCTAAACAATTTATGACTGTTGAGGGCACATCTTTTTCCTGTGATAGAATGCTTTAAGAAAATTGCAGTTGAAAAATTCAGTGCAACTCTGTTCAGTAGATTATAATATGCCTTTGTTTGCAGTAGACTGCTATTGTTTCTTGCTAACAGTGGTGGTATTCTATTAGTGTGTAGTAGAATTTAGTAAGCCTGTAAGCTATCTAAAATATTTGTGCTTGAACTGGCAGATTGGATTTAATGCGCTTGAGTTTTAATTTTTGAGAAAACCAGGCTATGTGCAGAAAATTCTTGGCCTTTTTCAATCCACTAGTGGGAGTGTGAAATGGGCTTATGATTTTTATGTATTTTAGTTACAATTGGGTTCAAAGCCAAATATTTATCTGTAAAGCCAAGGGTGAGACCCAGAAAAACCTTTGAATGGTTGAAGGGCAAGAGTGGTATCTCCAATTTCAGCTTGTTTCCCCCATGAGAATGGGTTTTGTGGGCTCATACAGCTTCAGTGGGAAGGAGGAGGTGGGGAAGTCCTGCTGCAGAAGCAGACCTCTGTTCACAGTTCTCTGAAACCTGCCCATGTCATTCAGTGATACAGATATTCCAAGGAGATGTGTGATAATTTTTATTTTATCCCAGCCATCAGTTTGCATGAAACTCAAGTGAACGTTGTACGATGAGGCTATGATTTTTTCTGTAAGTTGCATCTTGTAAATTTGCTTCTTTGTGAGTTGAGAAATAAACCAAATATTTGAACTGCAGCGTTGGAACACAAAATGACTTCATGTATCAACATCAAGGAACGTGGTGCATTTGGAGACTGTTTGATTAGGGAGAGCGGGTTGTCTGATTTCTCATTTTAGTTTGGGGGGAGAGAGGGTGCTTCATTCAAAAAACTGTGTGTCCAGCAGCATATCACCGGTGACATGCTTCTTCTCACTTTCAAATACATTTCATCTAATGGAAGTGAGAGAAGGGCAATGGCCTGCTCATAGAGGGGCATCCACTTCATTCACAATATCTGGCTTTATTTTAAGACTGCATAGTAGGAAGCAAAGCTAGGGAAGCTGCATTCCCAGACCTGGCATTTTGGTCTCTAGGAAGCCAGAGCCGGAGACTCAGACTACACACTAAGTGGAGTCCCATGACTTCGAAACTTTGCATAGTGTATTGTTTGGGGCCTTCCTCAAGGAAGCTGATATGTCTTATTTTCTTTTCTTTCTGATCTTCCTCCCCACCCCACACCTCCATGTCACCTTCCTTCTATGGAGCTTGGCTTGAAGAGAATAGATTTATTGTTCTGCAAACCTGCATTTGAGGCTTCATTCTGGGCGGAGAACAAGAGAACACACTGCACCAAAACAACATGACCTAGTGACAAAAACTAGAGAACTGACCCTTCTGTATTAAAAAAGCATGTGCTTAAACCAAGACTGGAGCTGCCTACGGATTTCTTTTTAAGATGGTCTTAATTTATGTATTGCCAAAAATGCAAATAGGAGTCAAATAAAAATCAAATATACATAATTCTTGAAAATTGTAGCTTCCTAGGCAGGAAAAAATCAGGTCACAGAGCAGAAAACCACAATACTAGTTCCAGGCAGCCAGAATGTGTGTGTGGTGTGTGTTTCTAACAGCAACTTCATGTGTTTCATGGCAGTTTGCCCTCAAAATGCAGTGAACATATTGGTAGCACGCGTGCTTCCTTGTCTCCACACCCCCAGTCCCAGCCATTCAGTGAAATTCTGCTATGTAGTCACAGCTTCTTGAGCTTTTGATCAATATTCTCCAATCAGTGTTCTTACTAGCTTCACTCTTCCTTTCATTTATAACTTAATTATTGCCAAAGCGGTTTCGTATATCTTCAAAATTATGGAACCCTAAAATGAAAAACAGTTCACTTCATTTTCCCTGTTAAATATAAAATTAATAATGCAAAATGTTGAACTAGCTTCTTCATATAATTGCAGAGTGTATATATATATATATATGACATGCTGTGTTATCCTATTTTACAAAGACAAAACTACATGAGAATTTGTAGCAGTAAGAATTGGAGCAAATACAAGAATCAATTCCTTTGTGAGAAAGCTTAATCCTATAAATGTTGCAGCATTAGAATTAAACTTACTCTGTTATTTTTGTAGTTTTCCCTCTTAAATAAGCGTTTCCAGAATATGTAGTTTTAGAAACAGTACTTTTTGGTATTTCGTGTTAATGAACTCAAGTGATAATTTGTTCACAGAAATGTTACATTTTTATTTCTTTTTCTGCAGTTGCACTAAAATCATCCAGTTCTGCAAAGTCTGACAGAAATGGCATTCAAGAAAGCAGCAGAACTATAAAACCTAGAGAGACCATGCTGGAAGGAGAACTTTTACTACAGGTACTTGTGGTTATGTTGAAAGAATTTCTGTGGGAAATAATATTGGAACATGGGTTTAATTTGCTTCATTCATCGATAGAAGCATAAGCAAAAACTTTGCATCTATTCCACTTACCACTTTAGGCTTTTCTTTAATCTTTTTCTAAGATCTAGAACATAATGCCTTACTATGTATAATGGGTTGAGCCAGAAAATCATTGTTTACTAGCTAAGCCTTGTAAGTAAGCCTACAAAAGTTACTAGGCTACTAAAAAAATAATGCACTAGTCAGATAATGGCCTACATTTCAGTTTTGGCTACAGAACAGGGAGAACCTTCTTCATGGAAATACAGGCTAATAAAATTATTGGCTTTAACTGGCAAAGGAGGGATGGAATGGCCCACTCCTCTTCCACCAGTCTAGTGCATTTATGTCCGGGTCACAATGGAAAAGACTTTCTTTCCTCAACCTTTAGCACAAATACTAAACTGACAGGCTAGGAGAAATTTGTCCATCTTCTGCCAGCCCACTCACTGGCCTGTACGGATTTCCTTGTCACCTATGACAACCAAGCAAGTTGTTAAATACACACTATGTTGCTCATTTTACTTATTTGCATAATTTAATTTCCTAGCTTCTTTAAAACACTGTCCAGAGTAGATGTTAGTATTTCGGGCTTAAATCCAACTAGTAAGTTGGGATCTGAATTACAGGTTTTTAGGTCCTCAGCTTTGGACCGCATATGTATTTTCAAAATCCCATAATTAAAGCATTAAGCATATAACATCATAGGTGTATCTTAATCTGTAAATGTGTGCAGAATCCTTTGATGCTTTATAGTAACACTACCTGGAAGTGCCCAGTGTTGCCTGGGAATCTAAGAAACTAAACAGATTGAGATTTTTAAATGAATAGTATAAGTTGTTAGTTTTGAGGGCTCTACTCAGCCCCCACCCCCTGACACAGAGCCCTGATCTGCCCTGGGGAACACCTGACCAGATTTGGTCCTGAATCCATTTTAGGGTGGGGCTAATGTTTAATGAGGGATGCGGGTGGCGCTGTGGGTAAAACCTCAGCGCCTAGGACTTGCCGATCACATGGTCGGTGGTTCGAATCCCTGCGGCGGGGTGCACTCCCGCCGTTCGGTCCCAGCGCCTGCCAACCTAGCAGTTCGAAAGCATTCCCGGGTGCAAGTAGATAAACAGGGACCACTTACCAGCGGGAAGGTAAACGGCGTTCCGTGTGCTGCGCTGGCTCGCCAGATGCAGCTTGTCATGCTGGCCACGTGACCCGGAAGTGTCTGCGGACAGCACTGGCTCTCGGCCTATAGAGTGAGATGAGCGCACAACCCTAGAGTCTGTGAAGACTGGCCCGTACGGGCAGGGGTACCTTTACCTTTACCTTTAATGTTTAATTAGCAGGCCAGGGGAAGGAGGGACTGCATCTCCTTTCCACTTTCTCCTGAATGCACTGCAGAGATCAGGAGAGTTGTCTCCTGCTGGTTGTTGCTTTGACAATGCATTCCGTGCAAGAAATAAACTAATGAAGCAGACCCAGTAGCTAGCAGGGCTACAGCCTTGGTGCACGATTCCTTCAGTGTTGCTGGCAGCTGGCACCCAAACGTAGACAAAAACCAACTCCTTTTTCATGGGACAGTCGTGACAAATTGGGTGACGGTATCTAGAGCTGCCCAAAGCCAGGCAAAACAGCCAGCCAGATGGGTTTAATCCTCTTCCCAAGAGACATAGTAGATGTTAGATTAGATGATGGACCACATTTTCCTAGATGCAATTTCTAAGGTAACATTCCTATGAAATGATCATTGAACATTAACATTATTACACAAGTGTCTTCGATTTAACTTTGGATTTAATTTTCACATCATAAAACCCTTGGACATTAGTATTGCATGCCTAATGTACTAGCAATCTCACTCTTGGGGGTTATTGTAGATTTTATGTAAATGCTTTGAAAATCGAAAACTTATTCTTTAACATGGTTTTCTGCTGCTGATTTGCTTTTTGGTATTGACCAGAATAATAAGTGTGGCTATATTAACTTTTTTTCCTGTGCTTCTTGTAATATATATTAAATTACATTTTTAAATCCTCTTTTTCAACATGCAGTATCAATGTATTTTTCAAATTAAACTTGTTGCTGTTTTATCTTCAGGCATTAAACGGCTTTGTGCTGGTGGTCACGTCAGATGCACTCATTTTTTATGTTTCTTCTACAATCCAGGATTACTTGGGTTTTCAGCAGGTAAGCACTTTTCCCTCTTTCAAAAAGGAGTACTTTCAAAGTTTTAGGTCTACTTCGTGTATCAAAAGGCAAATTTATTTGTCATGGTGGCTTCTAGAGGAATCCCAGAAATGGTACCTCCCTGGGTAACAATGGTAGATGCAAGCTGTAGAGAAACCTCTTATAAAGAAACTATGGCCTATTTTAAGAACTACCTCTGTTTCAAACTTCCAGCCTTCTGTCTCATATAATTTAACTGCTCCATGAAGACACTGGGGGAGATTATATGGAGAGTTGGGCTCTGTCACTTGTTGCTATCAATAGCTCTCTTGAGGTTTCCATGTGAATGTATGTAGGTAGCACAAGGGTGTTTTGCACCAGCCCTCCACCTTCTCACTTTTGGTGCAAAGGCCTCAAGAACAATTCCAAGCACATGTGTGAAACACAGGAAGGTCAGAAGGAGAGGGGTCACCAAGTGTTGCACAAAATATGAAAATAAGTAAATAATTTGTGTAGCTCCTGTGAAAGGATTAAGAACTCCAAACAATCATCAGCACCCTCAAAAAATAATGTTCTTACTATGAGATTTAAAGTTGATTTTAAGTCCACAGCATAAATGTGACTTTGATTAGTAGACTAGTCCCTTAAAAAAAAAAAGGTAATATATTTTATTATCTTGATTCCGAATTAAGCACTACCTAACCTATATCCAGTTGTTGGAACTTTAGCTGGCACTGCATCAGTTGAATGTATACTCTAGTTAGATTTGAAATAAGCAGACCAGTTTCAACCCTGTTCAAGATACGCTTATATACTTAGCACCTTTTGGATGTATTGCAAGGATATTGTGGTCTTTGTTTTGCTCCCAATTGTACAAATAGTTTTAATAAACAATTATGAAGGATTTAAAAAACTGGTTTTTGCTGGATTAATTCTATAGGAGTCCATTAACTGTAATGGACTGTCTTACTTAAAATGTGATGAACTGTAATCTTTGTAGCAATAAAGCACAGCAATATTACTTAGCATTTTCTTTGCTATCATTGTCTCTTGAATATAGTCTGATATTATACACCAGAGTGTATTTGAACTAATTCACACGGAAGACAGACCAGAATTCCAGCGCCAGCTTCACTGGGCTCTGAACCCCGTACATTCTACAGATTCTGGACAGATAATGCAAGGTTAGTATCTGGTAGTAGCACTAGCAAATAATTTGTGTCTGTCTTTACGAGACATATCTATGAAGAAATGTTTATGTTTATAGGTATTGGGGAGTAAATTTCACACTGCATTCTCTCCTACTACCTGCAAAGGTGCTTATCTGTAACGGGGACTGATACTAATGGGACATGCATCACACATCTAGAGGTTTTCCAAATGGCAGATATTTATAAAGTGTGTTATGCCTTAGCGATACCTCCCACTGTCATTCTTGTTTAGAATAGTATTTGAAACCTTGGTTACAAAGGGAGTTGCCATTATCATATGAACAAATGTTTGTCTAAAAGGAAGTCTTAAATGATCTTTTCATATAGGTGATAATGGCTTTTCACAGTCAGCAACATATTATAACCCAGAGCAGCTACCTCCAGAGAATTCCTCTTTTATGGAACGAAACTTCATCTGTAGATTACGCTGTCTCTTGGATAATTCATCTGGGTTCTTGGTGAGTACAGAGTTGCATTAATGTCTGGTTCACACCTAACAGGATACTATGATTTCAGATTTTTCACTCGATTTTTAAAAGAAACAAAAAGCTATCATAGCTATTCCACTTCTGAATCCTGTATGCCTGAGTAGGACTATATTGACCTTGAATCGGAGCTAGCAAGTGCATAGCCTTAAGCCAGGCATAGACAAACTTTGCCCTCCAGCTGTTTTGGGACTACAACTCCCATCATCCCTAGCTAACAGTACCAGTGAAGTCGGTTTGTGTTCCTGCGCATGCGCAAGTGCCGAAACCCGAAAGTAACCCGTTCCGGTACTTCCAGGTTTGGCGCGGTCCACAACCCGATAAACACGCAACCCACCTCATTCGTATCCCGAGGTATGACTGTACTTTCAAAAGAATTGTTTAAACAATATAAAAAAGTAATCTGCATATTTGCATAAAAGTAATTACTTGTGAAATAACAGTAAAGGGATTCACTCTCAATAGTGCATGATGCAATGGCTGTTCAGCAAATCTCTTAATTTAAGATTCATTATCCTTTCACATGATTGGTCGTCCCATAGTAAAATTGGGTAAACTTGCTCTTTTGGATGATGTTTAAAATATACAGTGGCATAGCTTATCACAGCTATATCTAACAAAAATGAAATTGTATCTAAAAATGTGGCATGAGGTTATAACCCGTTTTCTTCTTTTAAAGGCCATGAATTTTCAAGGGAGACTAAAGTTTCTCCACGGACAGAACAAGAAAGGAAAGGATGGCGCTTCTATATCCCCCCAACTGGCTTTGTTTGCAGTGGCTACTCCACTTCAGCCTCCATCCATTCTTGAAATACGTACCAAAAACTTCATCTTCAGAACTAAGCATAAGCTAGACTTCACACCTATAGGATGTGATGCAAAGTAAGTGCAAGGTTATCTGAGAATAATTATACACCATAGCTGAAATTCAGAAGTACAGGTTAAAGTTGTAATATATAAGTCTATGTAGCCCCGGTGGCAATTGTTCTGCATCCTTAGTCCTTACACCCTTTCCATTGAAGTTCAATTAATTACCCCCTCTAAATAAGTACATCTTCATTCATGATCTTCTTCATCTTTAATGACCAAAATGTACATATTTCAGAGAATTACTGGTCAATAATGAATTTAAGCCACATTTTCAGGAAGCAAGATATGGGACACTTTTCTTCTATCATCATCATCATCGTTTTTTATTTGTATGCCGCCTTTCCATAGTTAAAACAGTGCTCAAGGCGGCTTACAGCATGACAAGATTTACATTATTACCAACATAACAAAAGTCATAAACAATAAACAGAGCACATCAGAAGGTACACAACAAAACGGAAAACAATTTCCACATAAATCATAAAATCTAAAACTAAAAAAATACAACATTAAAATCAATAACAATTTAAAATGACATGGATAAAAAATAAAAACAATTTTAAAAAAGGATCCACTGATCAGTGATACTGGCCTACTGTACTTGTTGTTGTTGTTGTTGTTGTTATTTTGGGCAACATTTAGCTGTTGCGAATTGCCGAGTCATTTTCTGCTTGTTCAGATTTTCAGTGGGAAATTCTGATTTTATTTTGGGTTTTGTTTTATTTATTTTTCTTCAAGCTCTTGAGCTGTGAAAGGATTGCCTAATATGTTTAAAATGTTTTAAATATCTTTTGCAGAGGCCGAATTGTGCTGGGTTATACTGAAGCAGAACTCTGCATGAGAGGAACAGGATACCAGTTTATCCATGCAGCTGATATGCTTTATTGTGCTGAGAATCATGTCCGAAGTGAGTGCCCTCCTCTCCTGAGCCATGAAGCAGAACAAAGTGTGCCAAAATAAATTCAGAAATGTATCCAAAATTAACCTTATTGTTTTTCTAATAAGGGCTTTTTTCTAGACATGTCCTTCGACCAAACATGTGAGCTTACGTTGGAAGAAGCAGTGTTTAATTTTCCCATGTGGATTCCTTTAGCTTCATTCTCCATGTTCCTGTCACATCCTGCTCTTTGCACTTCCTCTTCTCTGCCTCTCTTGCTGCCAGTTCAGCAGTTTTCTCAGGCAGATGGAAAAAATCTCTTCAAAGTAGTCAAAGTCTAAATTTAGAACGTTTTCTGACCTTGATGTATTTGTATCCCTTTGTCACAAATTTTGACCATCTCTATAGCTTCTGCTGAAGGGGTGTACTCTTTCTTTGTCCTATATAGCAGTTTAGCTATATAGCAGTTTAGCTATGAAATATTGGCCATATTTGTACATAATACCGACCCATGGTTTAGCGTGTTATGTACAATTTGCAATGAACTTGGGCTTGCATACTTTCTTTTACTTCTCCTATACAGCTCGGAAGATAATTTTGGAAGCTTTTTTTGACAGATTTAGTTAACCGGAATTTAACCAAGCCAAATTCAAAACACGGTTTTCTGAAGCCAAATTGTTTAAACTAACCACAGTTTGTATTTACCACAATTTCACGACCGTACAGTGCAGGGAAATGTGATTTGCTAGAAGCAGAACGAAAAGTTTCAAAAGTTATTCCAGCTATACAAGAGAAGTTCTATGTCCAGCACACAATCCTGAGACTTAATTATGCTTGTGCATTCTCAGCAAACCATGTTTTAGCCTGGCATGCAAATGCAGTCATTGTGTTGTTGAGAATAGAATACAGAACAGTAGGTTGGATTCAAACTTCGTCATATCTAGAGTAAACCACTGAAATCAATGGGACATGAGTCAGTCATAACCAAAGGCCCATTTAAATAGATATGCATTTGATCCTGAAAATTAGCTGGACTTAACCTTTTAAGTACCGGTAGTTTTGATTTGATTAGTTTGTAAGTTCTATGTAAATAGGAATGCCAAACTTTTTATTGGGCATCATTAAAGATACTTCTCTCTTTTTTCCTGCTCAATTTTTTTAGTGATGAAGACAGGAGAGAGTGGTATGACTGTGTTTCGACTTCTTACCAAAGAAAATCGATGGGCCTGGGTTCAAGCAAACGCACGCCTGGTTTACAAAAATGGGAGACCAGATTATATTATCGCTACACAGAGACCTCTTACGTAAGTAGCCACTGCCTTATAGAGACACTGCAGTTGGGATGATCTAAGGATATCTTATTCAAAACAGAGATATATAACCAAAAAAAAAGTTTGTCCTATGGGGAGAATTCTAGCCCTGTACTTCCTATCCTCCCACTAAAAGCATTATCTCCTTATGGAGCAAGTGCAGGCAAAATGCTGGTTCTGTGGTTAGTTATGAGAATCTTGACAATGCCTGCTTCCCCCTTAACCACAGTTAATCAGCGCTTCCTTTACCTGGGATCTGAAACAATGCCTTGCTTGGTTTAGGGACTTGCTTAATGTTGTTTTGTTCTTCTTTTCTCTGTAGGTAGTTTGGCCCTTTTTACAGGGCAATATGTATTTAAAACAATTATATTAAACTTTTTTAATTGTTGTGGTGTTGCTGTATGAGTTACTAGTAACCTTCAAAATGGGATACAGTGGGTTAATAATCTTATAGACTGAAACCCAAAACAAGTACATGCTAGAGGCTTGCATTAGCCCAGTGTGAAATTATTTGCTTTTATTGTCTCTGAAGAATAACTACAGTATCACAAGCTGCTTTTAACTCTACTCAGTTTGAAAAAGCTATTTCCCATACAGCAAGGGGAACTGTTATTAATCAGAAAGGTTCGATGCCCCCTGAGGTGCATAGAACTATCTTCAGTTTTTTTGATCTTCGCCTAAATACAGAAAAGTAAATATTCTGTAACATGTTTCTGTGAATGACAAAATCATTTAAAATACTTGTGTGTCCTTTTAGTTGTTGTTCTTGATTATTAACACTATGCAGAATATTCATCATATTATTGAATGTTGTTTATAGATACAGGATTGATAGAATTTCTAGTCTCCATTAGCAAATAGTTTCGATATAAAAATTGAACTTAATGACTAGGATGCAGAGTGTCCAGTCATCTCTCCCCACCCTTCCCTGTGCTTTCAAAAACATTTTGCCATGTGGAATTGGCAGAAGCTAGGGGTGTCTTTCAAAAACATGTTCAAACTTCCTGTAGGGATAAGGAAGCTGTCATGTGGTCCTTTGGATCTAGGTCAATATGTAAATTATGTTTCTTGTCTCCCAGCCTACCATTAGTGTCTACTTCTTATATAGGTGCACAGTTTTAGTGCTGTGCCTTTCCCCCAGTTATAATTGCTTTCTGTATCTGTTCAGGTACTGGGAGAGTCTGTTGTAGCACTAAAGTAAAATACAGTGGATGCTTGGGTTGCGAACGTGATCCATGTGGGATGCACGTTCACAACCCACAGCATTCGCAACCTGCGCACACACGGGTTGTAATTCGGTGCTTCTGCGCATGTGCAAAACGCAATTTAGCGTTTCTGCACATGCGCAACTGCCGAAACCAGGAAGTAACCCGTTCCGGTACTTCCGGGTTTCAGCGGTCCATAACCCCAAAAAAGGTAACTTGACGTGTCTGTAACCCATATGACTGTATGGTTTTCCTTTCTTTCTTACAGTTACTGCTATTAACTTGCTTTTCTTGTTCTTTTGCAATTCAGAGATGAAGAAGGGGCAGAGCATTTACGCAAGCGGAACATGAAGCTGCCCTTCGTGTTCGCGACAGGTGAGGCTGTACTCTATGAAGTGATGTTTCAGCCGCCTGGCTTAATGGATTCTTCTCAGGCAAAGGTTAAAAGCAGTATTGGGAAAGGAGCTTCTTCTAAGGCTACACTGCGCAAAGAATCTGTTGATCCCAATTCACTTCTGGGTGCAATGTTGCAGCAAGATGAATCTGTGTATCTCTGCCCACCTGCTCCAAATAAAATTTCCTTTGAGAGGAACCTTTTTACGGACACCTGGGATGAACTTGGTAGCATGATGGCCTGCGATTGGCAGGATAATGTTTTACCAGTGAGGAATAACAGCATCCTGAAACAGGAGCAGACTGAGTGCCCCCAGGAAAGCAACTTGATGCTTCCTGAAGACAGTGTGGGACTTTTTCAGGATAACAAAAACAGTGAACTGTACAACATCATGAAAACTCTAGGTGTTGACTTTGAAGATATAAAATGTTTTCAGCAGGATGAAGAGTTTTTTAAAAACGAACTTTCTGGGGCAGATGATATTAGAGACATAGATATAACTGATGAAATCTTGACCTATGTCCAGGAGTCTTTAAACAAGTCTGACCTCTTGTATTCGGGTTGCCAGCAGCAACAGCAGCCCATGGTTCAGAACTCTACTTGTTTAATGCAGCAGCAACTGGAGCAGCAGCAGAAGCAACCAGGGGTGGAGCAGCAGCAGCAGCTGTGTCAGAAGATGAAGCACATGCAGGTCAATGGGATGCTCGCAAACTGGAACTCTGTCAGCAGCATGCCCCTTAACCCTTCACAGCAACAGACACAGCCGTATGCCTTTTCTGGCATGCAGGAAGTAACTCAGGAGTTCCCTTACAAATCTGAAGTCAACACAGCAACATACGCATGTAGGCAGGAGTTCATTCCCTACAAGCAGCCAACCAGCATGGTGTCACAGCTTTCAGATTTTACACAGATAGACTTCCCAGTAGGAAGCTTTGACAGATCATCCTATTCTGGGTCTTCTGGTCTGGAGGATTTTCTCAGTTGTTTGCAGCAGGTTCCAGAAAGCCAGCCTTGCGGAGTAAACTCTCAGCAAGTTATAGTAACTCCACAGACGTGCTATGCAGGTGCTGTGTCAATGTATCAGTGTGTATCTGAAACTCAACCAAGCAGCACAGAACAAATGCAGTATAATCCTGTGGTATCTGGACAGCAAGCATTGCTAAGCAAGGTATGGCATTTCTGAAATTATTTGTTTGGCTTTTTTTTAACTTGGAAACTTGCTATGTCAGTGTTCTGAGAGTTGCTCTCTAGCTAACAATTTTAAATATACAAATTCATTGTACAAATGAACTGTTACCATCTGATTGGTTTGCATCTTAATTTGTGCATGGAGTTTTATTCAGTGGGCCATCCTAAAGAGACCTAAGGACTTAGCTGAGTAGCATAAATTTTCTGGTACCCCTCCAATAGAATCCTTTTCTTCTGCTGGCTCATTATTGCTTAGCAATTATTTAAACTGTAACTATGAAGAAAAAAGGATCAGTTATGTCAAATGGTGAATTATTTGCTTCATTAGGTCAGGAAACTTAATTTTGCTACAATTCTTTAGGTAATTTAAGATATTTAAAGTAGTGATTAATGCACTTTTGCATGGGAAAGAAATAGATTTAAACAATATCTACATAATTTGAGTGTGCTAACATGGTCAGCATCAAATGCTTTCAGATTATTTTTGGAGTCATAAGGAACAATTATTTAAGAACCGAAATAAGTGTAGAAGGACAATATTATGTTTAATGGCTTCACATTATTTGTGAATAAATTTTGGCTGGCATTCAGAAGTTTGTGGGATAGAACACATTTATAATATCTCCTTAGGACAGAAGAAAATTGATGTGGCTGATGATGGTTATTTGGTGTAGGTCAGGTCTAGTGATGACTCTTCCAACCCCAGCTGGTAGCTTCTCTTGGCAAACTCTCATATGGGCTGATCTGTAAGAGGATCTTGCCTTGGGACAAAAATTGGACTTTCTGATCTTTAAACGATTTTAGCCTCAGTTCTGTTAAATTTGTATACAACACACAGGAAACGAAACCCCGTTGATATATCTTAACGATTACTTGCTGCTGCAGACCAGGATTTCTCAAACTTTCTACTCCCAGATTTTACTTGAGAGGGCTGAAAATTCATGAGAGCCAGAAAATGACAGAGCCAAAGGCAGTATCAATCACAAAATGATAGTAGACTGAGGTAGAGCTTGGCATAACTAGCTGGCAGTTACTAGTATTTTCTATTGACACCTACTTTCTCTTTGAAAATTGCTAAATTTTTTGCCACATAAATTTCCTTGTGGCAAGGAGGTCCATCATTCAGCCTTTCTCAACCTAAATATAGGCATTGGCTCTGGAGGTGTCGAGACTCAGCATCCCCATTTTAGGTAGAATTTGCTAAACCAGGGGCTCCTTGTGGAGAGTTTGGTTTTATATTTTCTCTCCCACTCTATGTGTCTCAAAAGTCATTCCTGTCATTTATTCTTGCCTTCTCCTTTTGCACTGCATTTGTCACCTCAAACCATGAAATAACCTTATCCCTACCCCGAAAAACCAATCTGCTGACTTCCTTCACATCTCTTCTCTTTTTATATTCCCTTCTCTTATAACAACTTCCACTCCCTTCTTCTCTGTTCCCTGATGTTGTTGATTTTATTTATATATATATATATATTGCAGTTGTAGGCACTTTTCCTTTTCGTCTCCCTCAGACTCTCTTCTTTCTCTGACACTGCTACTCAGTCTCTCTATCATCTGTTTTCCATCTCTCTCTTTCTTTCTTTCTTTCTTTCCTCCCCTCCTACTTTGCATGCTACAACCTTGCTCTCAGAATCACCACCACATGCTCCTATGTGCCTTGCTTGGAAGATGCTGCTGCGCTTGCATTGGTCAGTCCAATGGGCTACAGTATGTCCAAGCACTGGATGCCCATCTAGTAGTAGACATGGGCCCACTGATGGCCCCAGACCCTCCGCTGGTGAAGTACTGCTGTAGATGCATGAAAAAAAAATCAAAACACTACAAGATATTAGAAGCTGACCACTGCTTAAAGCTATGTTTTCAACTTTTAGTACAGTGTTGCGTGGCTAGAACTGTAATCCTTCCATAGCTGTAATAGTTGACATTTTTCCATCATTGTTTGAAATGCAGCTGGGTCTGCCTTCAAGCTATTATATTTGACTCATTCAGTAGCTCTCTGACTCACCCAGCTTGAAGGTTTACTTTAGTATGCATTGAAACTTTTTTCTTTTTTTTTACTCCAGTAAGTTTGAATTCTGAGTCTGAGACCCTATAACAAAGCCCACAGCTAAATCTTCATCCACAGTAGTTTTCATTAGTTGGCAATTGTCCCCAACAAGTGTTATAGAACTATAATGTTCAAAACCAAAATAGACTTTTAGGTGCCATATAGTATGTGTCAGGCAACAAATGTAAAGAAACTTTCACACAAGCCCTTTGTTTGGTTTGCCATTCTCTTTGCTTAGCTTGGAGCATATATCCAAATTCCTAACTAGAGGTTTTCTAGAAGGACTCACATTCATCCTGTTAGGATTTTTTAAAAAGAGTTTATGTCTTCTTCAACTGCAGCCTTGGGATCTAGATCGATTTCTAAAATGTAGCATCCTTTGGTGTATAAAGTCCCTTGTGACAGTTCCCCCAAGACCACTTCACTGACCATACTCTCCATGTCTTGCGGCAAAAATATTCATCTTTAAAAATCACATTGAAAACATGTGCTGTTCGGAAGCTACAGTGAATTATTCTTGTTTACACAAACTTGGCATGTAATAAACATTATGGACTGCAAGTGTAATGGCCATGGATGTGAAATTCCCATAAGCTATAACAACAACAGCAACAACCAGAAGTTTCCTTCCCACTCCCTCACTACATGGGCCATAACTAATTTGTACCTAGGCAAGAGGAAGTGTTGGATAGTTGGGAAAACTGCAGGATAAGGAATGGCATGAGGCTACAGGGACCATCCCTGGCTATTAAACTAGATTATGCCAAATTTGCACATTGCCTTAATAAATATAACAGCAATCATACTGCTCTTATTCATTTCAGTAAACATGAATTGAACAAACTATTATTATTTTTTACAGTTCCAAGATTCAATAGATGCTTACAAATAATGACATATGAAATCTTATCAAATTTAAGCTTCTTTATTTGTGTAAAAAGGTAAAGGGACCCCTGACCATTAGGTCCAGTCGTGGCCAACTCTGGGGTTGCGGCGCTCATCTCACTTTATTGGCTGAGGGAGGCGGCATACAGCTTCCAGGTCATGTGACCAGCATGACTAAGCCGCTTCTGGCGAACCAGAGCAGTGCATGGAAATGCTGTTTACCTTCCCGTCGGAGCGGTACCTATTTATCCACTTGCACTTTGACGTGCTTCAAACTGCTAGGTTGGCAGGAGCAGGGACTGAGCAACGGGAGCTCACCCCGTTGGGGGATTCGAACCGCCGACCTTCTGATCAGCAAGTCCTAGCCTCTGTGGTTTAACCCACAGCACCACCTGTGTCCCTAATATCATCTCTCTTTTGATCCATTGAAATCAAAAAGGCTGACGTCCTCATACCTGGTGAAATTCAGTATAGTGTAAGTGGACTTTCTCTTTCCCGACTGGACTTTCACTTTACTTTCCTTCCCACCCCCAGAGTTCCCTGAACCTCCCTCATCTCCCTTTGAATGTCTCTTAACCCTCTGAGGCAGATTTGGGAGGGGGCTGCAAATGGGAGGAGAGGCAGAAGAAGTCTTGCTGCACAAGCAAAAGTCCATTCCGCTCATGCACAGACACCAGTGAACAATCACCCATCATGTTGATGAAAAAATGGGGGGGGGCTTAGAACTGTCAGGATTAAATAACATCTTTGTCAGGTGTTTGCTGCTCAAAGTCAAGACCTTCAACGTGGGTTTCAAATAAAATTTTGATATTAAAGGGGGGGAAGGCACTGAAACATTTGTTTTAGAATGCTTGTGTGCATCAGAATATGTGCTTTTCTAAGAGCAGTCACCTGGAAAAAATTGTTGATAACATTGCTTTTAGATTTGACTTGTATCAATTCAATAAGTTACCAGTTAATTTTGTGAAACACTGCATTTCTGAAAAATAAAACAACCCCAGCACGCAAGAGGAGGAAAGAAGCACATAAGGCTAAAGCTTGGTTCTCCTCTACTTTTGCATATAATCCCAAACCATGACATGATAGGTTGTGCATTCTACGAAACTCTTCATTAAAGCTTTGTGCTTGTAGGATTTAGATCTCTTGCTATAAAGGTCAATGACTTGGGGGTAGAACATGCTCTGGCAGTTTGGAGTGTATGCTTGCACAGCCCTTGGCTGCACTTTGGTTGGCCTTACTGGTGCTATTGATCTTTTAGAAAACCTCCTCTGGGGCCATCCAAGTCCACTTTTTAAGAGAACATCACTAGCCTTTGCATACGCATCCACTGTGCATCCCACAAAGAGACTTTTTGTTAATGCCTGTATTTATCATTATACATCCTCTCGGTGTAATTATTTGGATCATGTGATTATTCATGTCTCAACAAAAATTGCATTGTAGAATGTTGCATTTAATAGAACTGGATTCTCTTTATGATTTATAGCCATTTCTGAGGGTGCTGATGTGTAATTTTTTGATGCACTTTATACTCATTTTAAGAAGAATTCTCTTCAGGCTTTTTGGAGCATCTCCTTTTGGCCTGAAATGAACTTGAAAACACTCTTAAGAAGAAGAGTTCAGTGAAAGGAATGATTCAGAAAAGAGCTAGTGGAACTTCCGTTATATAAACTAGAAAGATCTAAAGTTAGGGGTAGCCGGAAAACAGGCTCCAAAATATTCTAACTGACAGAAATATAAATTAAATTTTTGACCTGTTAAGGTGCTGAGATTTACTTGTGGTCAGATCAAGTGATACAAAATATGCTTTATCTTCCAAGTGCTGGATTTTGTTGTAATTTTTCTCTACAACTGACAAAAAGATTTCAGTCAAATGGCTCAGTATCCAAAAGTCTAAATAGGTTTCAGGAGGTTGCAGCAGTTCGTAGTGGTATATGTTTTAGGCTGCAGTCGTGTACACATTTATGTGGGAATAAGTCCCATTGAACTCATTGGGGATTATTTCTGAATAGACATGTATAGGATTGTACACTGCATATCTAAGTTCTAGTGTTAGAAATGTAGTTATTTGTATTTGATACTTGATATTTGATAGAACACTTCTTCAATCAGAAGATGTTGCATATTAGGAAACTAGGCTAGATGTTTTACTTCTGCTTTTGTTGATGTTGCCTGTGTTAGAGCTTGAAACTAAAGCATTTGAAACAAAATGTGAAATTTAGATCTTTGATTCAAAGACTGAAATGTGATCTTTGCTGCCTGTGAAATAATGTTTTCATGGGTAGGTGGGCGAGTGAAATTAGAGCAAAGTCCAGAGTGCACTAAATAGCAGTGAATATCTGCTGCCACCAAATGCAAAATACTCTGAGGCTGTTTAGCTAAACATGTATCAAAAGATTCCGAATTCATAAATTTTATGAATTTTTAAAGAGCAAATTCATCACCATAATAACTTCTAATAATTTGGCATGGAAATGGAATACCCTAAAATTAGGTGGTATGTTCCACATACTTGGTAGACTGCCAAAGTATGCAGAATTATATTAGTTTGTGCTTTTAAAAAGCAAATTATGAAACCTCCAATGAGCTTGCCCATTCTGTCAGCATCCAGCACCTATGGACTGTTGAGGGTATCCTCTTTAGGTGAGGTGGGGTGGAGGGTGAGGGGGATGAAACAGGCCTGCTTGAGCAGATATTAGGTAGATACTATGCTAGGAAGATAAAAACCATAAGTTGTTTTTTAAACACACACCACACACACCTGTATTATATGGAGAGACCTAGAAGAAGAAATGGGGGAAATGAAATCTTTTCTCTTCATTCAGCAGAAACCAATCTTTCCTGCTAGGCAAGAACCATTTCAGGAAGCTGGGAAAGAAAACAGTTGTCCTTTCCACTACCTGTTAAATGTGTCCCGTTAAGATTCTGTGTTATGTATTTTACAGGTGTTGGGATAAGTTGCATTTAGTTTTCATTGAAATAACTTTTCACATTGGCTCCCAAAGGACCCGAGTGCAACTAGCTTAGCTGGGATCAAATAGTTTCTGCTTAAGCAGTGAAATTAGGGTACTGCATCATTTATTCTGTACCTGGATATAAATTAGCAGTGTTAAGAAAGCAATTTATCTTTAATAAGACCTTGCCTTTTTTTTCTAGTTCCAGAATAGTTTTAATGGAGGAAATATGAATGATGCATATCCACCGCAATTAGATGTTGTCAACACCCAGCCTGGAACACATCTTCAGCCTCTTCATCATCCAGCAGAATCCAGATCTTTCTCTGATTTGGCATCCAGTGGTTTTATGTAGTTCAAGAACAAAGTTATATAGAGAAAGAGATCAGGACTGGATTATTGAGCAGAGATTGAAAATCATGTGTGGTTGCACTTAAAACGCATGCATATAGGATTTGTCATCCCAAACCTAATATTCATAGGTGGAAGTTGGAGCTGTAATCGTGGCCTAAAAGTGTTCACATGTAATTTTCAGTGAGTGTGAAAATATGCACTATTGCAATATTACTGCATCACATTGTAGAACATAAGATAAGGCAAATGGTTTTATGTTTAGCAGATAAAATGGGCACTTTCGACAATCTTATTTGGAATGGTATAAGATAGTTAATCTTAGATTATTTTAGGCCTTTTGAAAAGCCATGTTCTAAATAGAGGAGCAAGTGAAGCACTCAATTTTTTATGTCTTTTCTTCAGTTAACTTTATTTAGTAGTTTTTCAGCTTATCCTTTTACTTTACATGTCAGGTTCTAGCACTTTAGTAGACGGTTTAATACAAGGGTTTGATACACAGTTTTAGGTTTTGTACAACCAAATCCATTGCATTCCTCCTTTACAGTTAGCCTTAAGTGCCTCACAACTTTGCTACCTTATTTCAGAAAGGAGCTTGTTAGGAAAAAAGGAGATTCACTGTAAGAACAAATCATATTTACTTTGTGACTATTTAGTGATTACTTTGGTTTGTTTTTAAAAAGCTAGAGACTTATAAGCAGTGTATTCCTTCTCTATTAAATGTATATTGTTTTTCTTTAGAATTTGATATTATTCTATATGTGCAGAGTTTTTACTTTGTTAAAAGACTGGGATTTTTGATTTTGTGTTTTGTTGCTTTTCTGCATTCTTCAGGTAGAACAGGGTAAAAACAGAAACTTTTTAGTAGAAAATTGTCTCCTCGGAATTAGCTCTGAATTTCAAATACTGAAAACATGTGCCTTATCTTGTGTTACAACACTTGTCAAATGGTCTCTTAAAAAAAAAGTACAAGGCTGCTCTATGCAAATACTTCCATTTAAAGTGGTTATTGAGATAGGTTAATTTTAAAAACCAGGGGAAAGCAATGTCTCAGTAGCAAATAGTACTAAAGTTTACTTTTGTAAAATAAAATTTCTACACTGAGGGTCAAATTTTGATTGGCTGCTGTTTTTCAACCGTTCCAGTGGGGAGAGGGTCTGTTCATGTTAAATATCCCTGATGATTGCACTCTAAAAAGAAAAAGCTATCTTTCTATGTGTATGTGAATTCACTTTAAATGTCTTTGTTCAAGAGATGAAAAAACTGAAAATTTATTTTAGTTCAAAATTAGAGAGAGATGATCCTTGTAACAAAAAAAGGATATTTTAAGCTTTGTTTTTAAAAATGGAAAACATTGTATTGGATTTTTATCTGAGGATTTTTAGAACCGCATACACCAATGTTTGGTGTTTCATAGTAGTTTAAATGGGGGAGGGAGGGAGGGATGTGTACATGTTCAAACAAGTGAATATCCTTACATGCTGTTAATATGTAATAAGCACCATTTAATGATGTCTTTGTAAAATATCTTACAAACAGTTAATTTTAAAGTGTTATTCCATATTATTAAAATGTCTATTGCATACATATGTATAATGTAAATGACAGTGTAGACTCTTCAAAAAAGAAAAATAATAATAAACCAACTCCCTCCAGGGTGGTGTTTAAATTTTTGATGAGAAAAAAGTTTCAGTTAAGTTTTTTTATATATACGTTTATATAACAAGAAGGAATGTTTTAAGGGTAAGGTTGTATGGATAGCGGGAGGTGGCCACTCATTTTAATCACTTGAAAGTGGTGTTGTTGTTTTCATCTTAAATCTGAGTCATGGTAAAATTTTGCTTACACAAATCATGTAAATTTGTCCTTCTAGAAAAGATGGCCAGGCAGTTTGTAGACCTTCAAATTTAGGATCTAGTGCTGCTTTTAAAAAGGAAATACTGTTTGATACTATGTTTCAATAATATCTATGAAGCTTGGGCTATAATGCCCTTTAAGCATTGAACTTTGCTTTGGCCATCACTAAATGCATTAGATTAGTAGCCATTGATTGCTTCTTATTACCTTCTTTCCAAACAATTGCTGTAATATTTTTTGTAACAGTATCTTCTTCTTATTATTATTATTACAAGAGTAATGTTGACAATCAGTAGCTGTACTGTAAAATGTGAAAGGTTCAAAGGGATAATGTAGGGTTGTTTTTTTAAAGAAAAAGACCAAAACAAAAACAAAAAACATTAAACTCCACAAAAAATTGAGACCTGCGTATCATATCACTTCTGCTAAACCAAATATGATCCCGCCACTAAGTGCCAAGGCTGCAGTACAAACTGGTGTACTGCTTTATTGTAGCCTAGTTTAATTCTGTTACACGTAATATCAACTTGTTTTTCTGCATTAGCTGCATCTATATGTAACAAACCTGTGTATTGTTGGTACACTGTTGATCTACACCAAACTGTTCTCAAAAGTGATGAATTGCTGACTTATTGCCCCACCAACCCCACACTTACCCTCCCACCTCCAAGCAAATTATTTCCTAGTTTTAATCAGTATTCGACTACCCATTTTTGTAGATTCTGTCTTGGCTTTCCCCCTTTCCGTCTGTCTCCCATCACCCTTTGTTATCTATGCTTTATGTCATGCAGTTAATTTCTTACGTGTTGGGGTATAATTTTATAGTGCTTTCAATGAGCTTCAGTCAAACTTGTAAAGCGTAATATACAACAATAAAATATCACCTGACTAGAGCTAATACGTAATTTTTTCCACAGCACACCATACTTTATTCCTAGTTCTAGAAGATAATACAGACACTTGAAAGTATATTGTATAACTTTGTTCCCAGGACTGCTTGGGATGGACAACCGTCTTTCATACACAAGATCCAACATTGCTAGACCTCCCTCACTCTCACCACCTGTTGCATACTCCCTCAGGTCTCTGTCTCTGGCAAAGGTACCAGCTGAGTTCATGTTACTCCCCAGTAACAGAAAGAATTTCAAAATGCTTTTGGTGCTTTTAAATCCCTCCTTCAAGTGCCAAACAGAACAGAGTGGAAAGGATGATAAAATTCAAAACGAGGCCTCACCTAGTTCTTACTGCTACTTTTAAAACGAGGTGGATCTAGACCAGAGCTTTCCAAACTGTGTCGCGGCATGTTAGTGCGTCGGCTGCAGTGCGTAGGTGTGTTGCGTGAGCGCGCTCAGTGCTCCTCCTGGGGCTGGAAAGGCGTTAGTTTAACCTCCACTTTGCTAGTAAAACTGAATTACTGTGTCGCAAAATGATGCATGTCTAAAAAGTGTGTCACCAACATGAAAAGTTTAGAAAGCTCTGATCTAGACTTGTTATGCTTAGGAGAAACCCATTAAAGCTAGTGGGACTTCAGTGGTAACTATATTTTAAGTTCTATTGTTGTATTGGGTCTCCTCTAAGCATAATTAAGGTCCAGATCTAAGGCCTGCGTGTGACGAGGGAGGAAGTAAAGGGGGGCATTTTTTTTTTAATGTAGGATTTGTTCTGACACTGATTCCCCAGTTAGAATTTCCAAATGCTAGACCTGACCTTGGATAATATTAGACAATATTTTTATTCACATGCATAGAAGCATGTTTTTGTACAAGGCTAGTACTCCCTTCCTTTGGCTACATCTCAGCAGCTACATCTCCACTTCAGCACTATGACAGTGGTATGTAATTCTGCTCACATTATTAGGACCGCACAGAAGAGCGGACTGGCACAAGGTTGATGCTACACAACTCCGCATGGGAACCTTTTGACTGCAACTATAATATTTCGTTCTTTTGGTTGTGGGATTTCAGAGAAATTGTCTTCGAAACACTGACAACTCCATAAAGGATAACTTTTAGCTGGGTTTAGAGCTGACATCAAAGTCCAACATACTGCTTTCTTCTGAAACTCTACCCTTATGTACTTTAACGTAGAATGTTTCACCTCTGTTGAGTGCTTTGTGAATGTGTGACACAGATTGGGATGCTGTTGTTCCAGCTGTTTTGGTACTCTTCACATTGAAGCCTCTAGATACAGCCGTTCTCAACCTGTGGGTCCCCAGATGATGTTGGACTACAACTCCCATCATCCCTGAGCTCTGGCCTTGCTAGCTAGGGGTGATGGGAGTTGTAGTTCAACAACATCTGGGGACCCACAGGTTGAGAAAGGCTGCTCTAGAACAAAAGCATTTTGTTGTACAGGCATACTGAAGTGAGCTTCGACTTCCCTTTCGTATATAAGACAGGAAAAATGAAAAGGTCACTTATAGCTCTCGACCACAGAATTTAACTCTGCCCTTTAGACTTAAAAATCAGTTACCTTTAGCTGCCAGGACGAAATGCAGCATTTAACATTCTACTGGTATCAGTGGAAGACCTGCAGTGGTCCAGATGTGGCAGAACACCCATCCCAGCCAACATGGCCAGTGGTCAGGGATGGTGGGAGTCATTATTTCCATTTAAGGACCACTTACTATCTTCAGCAACATCTGGAAGGCTGCAGGTTTCCCCCCCTCTATTGCTATGGAGTATGGTGGAAAACTAAATTTGGTTTCTATTCTTCAGTCTTGCATAAAATATCCTTGCAGACCCATTCCAGTAGACAGCCTCGTTGGAATTAGCAACCTGAAAACATGGTTTGTGTGCAAATACACATTGATCTGTTGCTGTTTGTTGTTTCAAGGGATATGTGAATACATGGTGCATTCAGTGGAGTGTCCCAGTTCCATGAGCTGTTTTTGCAGGCAGTCATCTGCATGCGCAAGGCAGCCATGCAGTATTTATGAAAGGCAGTTGCTTTCAGGTGTTAAAAGAAATCTGTCCAAGGAGTGTGCATACCAGAAAGGTTTGGTGTTCCATGGGAAAATAGCCCCTGAGTTTCCGATTAGCTGTATGAAAAGAGGTGTAAAAAAAAGGGTGTGAACTGTCACTCAGCTGCAAAATCTTTGGAATGTGGTGATGTGCGCATTTTTGTGCAGCTCGTTCATGTGTGCGTTTCTAGAATGTGTGTTCATTGTAAGCACATAGCAATTATTGCTCCCAGCTTTTTGTATTATAGCAAGAATGGAGAAGCCGTAGCCCTCTAGATGTGCTCCCAAGTCTCTTCAGCCACAGACAGCATGGCTTAACAGTAAGATAAGTTGTAACCCAACAAACATCTGGAAGGCCACAGATTCCCCTTCCCTGTGTTTATTTCAGAATAAATTCTCTTCTCTTCTGACATTGTGTGCTTTGTTTTATTTGTGCTTTAATGGCCCAGTGCTTGCTCACACTCAAAGCTAGACAACTGTGTGCTGTGTAGGTTGAGCACTGTGGAATCGAAGTTCCTCCAGTCACCTCATTTCAGAGTGTTGCAGGTGAGCAGTATTTTCAGTCTGAAGTGATGGCACTCAGAGTTTCATTTATTTGTACTTGCGCTCCCGTTTACTGACCGTGCTTCTTGTTCTACCTCAGGGGGCAAGTCCAGTGCTATGATTCAGAACCACACCCCTTGAATGCTCAAAAGCATTTGGGGCAAGTACCAATTGAACGCAGCGACTGGGTGAAATCTCCTTATCTCAGATGCAATTTAAAAGTGTCAGGCAGCAGAGCATGAACAATACAGAATGTTAGCTACAAAAATATAAGTTCCTTGTCTCTGCCTTTTCCCTTGTGGGCATTTTTTAGGAAAAGCTCTGGAATTCTTTCTAAAGTGGTGTGTGTGTGTGGATATAGTTTATTTTCCCTCTGGCTTTCTGTCCTTTCATCTAGTTGTACTTTCATTACTTTGGTTCCTTGCCCTAGAGGCCCGATCACAATGCATTTAGCTCAATCTTCAGTTTTTTTAAAAAATAAAAGAGCAAGCAAAACAAAACCTGGCTGTCAAAAGGTGGCAGGTGAGTTTAGAAATGGCCTACCTAGAGACATTCTTTAAAGAAAACATACTTTCCCCTTCACTGTGGGCAGCTTCTCTCCCCCTCCCCCACCTCTTGTTTTAGTACTAGGCCAAGCCCTTTTTCTGGTACCCACGGGGGAGGGGGATCTGTCTATAGCACTCTATTTCACCCTTCTTTCCTACTGACTCATGTCCATGGTGAAGTACTTAAGATGCTTTGAAGCTGAAGGCAATTGACATCCTCCTAAGATGCTATTAAGCAAAAGAGATGGGCTGCGTAAAAACTTATTTGGTCCATTTTAAAAAAAACCTACATCTTGTCTAGGTCTTTAAGCTCTTTCATTTTGACTGTACCTTTAAAGCACCCCCACTTTCTGCCCCAGCAATGGAGAACCACAGGGTGTTTCCTTACATCTATTTCTGATTATGTAAAATAAGCCTGTATATTCAACACTGTGGCAAAGAAAGCAGGTTGTGGGGGAGAGAACTCTGTTTGGCTCTTCCGAAAAGTTCTCATAATAAAGTTCTATAAATACCCTTTGTGATTGCTGACTAATAAAAGAATGGAAAGAATACAAGAACGAAACCCACAGGGCATCGAAGAAAACTTGGAAGCGGCCCCACCCACCATTAAATGTCTGTACATTTTGTGGCCCGGTGTTCCATCATCGTTCCTTGTACACAATACCAAATCAGAAGTGAGACATAAAAAGAGAGAGAACTGGAAAGCTAGTGATAAAATTGCTATCATCTGCCACATAGATCAAGGTGAATTTAACATTAATTGAATTCATTTCCTTTGTTTGCTGAACACTTCACAATGGACAAGCAAACACAAGCACACTTGTACACAACATTTGCTCTTATCTGCCTCTTTTAGATATATTTAGATATATTTCATTGACTCATCTGCCTGAGGGCCCTTTGGTGCCCATATCTATTTCCCTTTAATGCCCATATCTATTTCCACTTACCTGTGGGTAAGGTGCACTGGAAATAGTTCTAAGCAGGCATGCATAAGATTGCATCAAGAAAGCAGGATGCTTTATTCCTGAGACCTGGTCCCTTAAGGCAGAAAGAGGGAAGCAGTGGTTCTCCAGGTATTGTTACACTCCAGTTCCCATCAGTTGGTGCCAGCACAGCCAATGGTCACAGATGATGGGAGTTGTAGTCTTACACCTTTCTCATCCCTTCTGTAGGGATAGATTGCAAATCTCAAATAATGACGTGAAAAATAGTAGCTACTTTAAACAGATGCAGGCCATGGCAAAAGGACCTGCTCCTGTTTATTTTAGTGCTCCTGCAGTCTTTGGATGTAATAATAATTTTAAAAGAGGACCAGTTCACACCTGTGTCCCTTGATCACTGTTGCAGCTGGTTTGTGGATTTTATGTTTGAATGAGCCCTCTCCAATCCAACATCACAAGATTTCCATGTTGTAGGATGTCATTTCAAATGCAATCATTGTCAGTGCCATCTGTTGGCACATTCAACAGCAAGTCATTTAAATTATGGGAGCCTGAGTGATGTACACGTTCTGTATTGTTTGAGCACAGTAGAGTCACCCTACTTCTATCAGAGTTTTTTTTCTTCTAAAAGAGGTCCCTTCCTGCTACAAATGCCTCCATTGGAGACAAAGTGAGCATCTGTTAGGTTTTACATGGCTATGGTGCATCTCTTTCGCAGGTGAGAAAAGTAAAAAGATACCTTCATGCTAGTGCACTTTTTCCCTCATCAGTTATGCTCCAGAAATGTGGCTTCTTGCTATCTGTAGTTACAGTTGGATTGCCCTGTGCCTCCCATTCTCAGACATTTTATTTCACAGGAACAGCTCTCATCAAACTTCTTGGGTTGGTTTACTGGAAACCGGGCTTCAGAACTAAATCAGTGGCAATGGATAATGTGAACTTTCCCCAAAACAAACAATTCCATGAGGCTCCACTTTACACTGAAGCTGCAAACCCTATATATATAGGGTACACTGTAAAAACAAAAGCCCTCAGTTGTTCTTGGAACATGTACTGTGAGATAATATGAAGCAGCTGTCCCCAACCCCACCCCAAAGTCTTTAAAGGTGTATCCTTAATACAGCATCAAACAAATGTTTTGGCAACATCCCACTTAAATAATTTCCCATACAAATTTAAGCTTTAACATACATGAAGCTTATACCATCAGGGGCCATTGTGCCATTTATGACTATTCCAGAATGCATGCATAGCTACAGTAATGCATAGCTATTCAGTATCATATTTCCCCTAGAGAAATTCCTACTCCAGGAATAGCCAACACAGTATTTGTCATGCATTCTAACTCCAACAGCCCCAACTGTAAAGGATGGTGGGCATTTCCATCCCAAAATATCACCCCTCCCTCTGCCCCTTATGAAATGCTCTCCCTTAAGAAGCTCACCAGATGTCTGCATAAACATCAGTTTTCAGGCCAGCTGAAGACCTTCCGTTTATTTCAGGACTGCAAATGGTTTTAGCACTTTTGTTGCTGTTCCCGATGGGTATTATTTAGTCTTATCCATTTTAATGCTTATGCTGGTGGTTCTCATTATTGTGACAATTATTTTTCTAGCGGTTTAGCAGACACTGCAGTGGTGTTTCCCCCCCCCCCCATTCCTTATATTTAATTGATTGCCATTGAAATGTACTGGTGTCAGAGGCTGGACTGAGGAGGAATAGTGGGGGCCTTCTCCCAAACCTTCCCAAAAACAGGAGGACAGTATAGATTTAGATCAGTGGTTTGCAGAAGGGCATAGTTCAGAGGCTGCAGAGGGCAGAAGCTGGGAAATATTGGAAGAGGAACAGCAGGAAGAAGTAGAAACACCAGGGGAGAGACAGCTGACAGACTCAGTGTCCTTTGAAAGCATTCCTGGACACACACCCCTTCTCCCAGGACCAGCATTGAGGGTAGTAGAACAGAGAGCTCAGAGGCAAAGGCTCAGATTAGCAGATGCAGGACTGACATAGAATAGGGGAGACGAAGGTTGGGGTGGGACTTTACTTGGAGCAACACCATTTCTAGAGTGGGACTGCATTTCTTTGTCTCTGGCAAGAGAAGACAGGAGTGCCTGGTATGCTCTGGTCCACGGGGTCACGAAGAGTCGGACACGACTGAACAACAACAAAATTGGTAAGAACTATTCTGGACCATAAAGAAGGCTGATCGCCAAAGAATTGATGCTTTTGAATTATGGTGCTGGAGGAGACTCTTGAGAGTCCCATGGACTGCAAGAAGATCAAACCTATCCATTCTGAAGGAAATCAGCCCTGAGTGCTCACTGGAAGGACAGATCCTGAAGCTGATACTTTGGCCACCTCATGAGAAGAGAAGACTCCCTGGAAAAGCCCCTGATGTTGGGAAAGATGGAGGGCACAAGGAGAAGGGGATGACAGAGGACGAGATGGTTGGACAGTGTTCTCAAAGCTACCAGCACGAGTTTGCCCAAACTGCGGGAGGCAGTGGAAGACAGAAGTGCCTGGCATGCTCTGCTCCATGGGGTCACAAAGAGTCGGACACAACTAAATGACTAAACAACAACAACATTCTTTCTTTCTTTCTTTTTTATCTGCTTCTTTGCTGCCACCAGGTGAGGGATCTTATTCCTCGAAGCCTGACAACTGGATTTTTTTTTAAGTTAAACCAATTTGAGACTTGCTGTAAGGCAGGGTGGGGGGTGGGGAACTGAATTTCAAGGACTTCCTCTCTCCATATGAACTGGCCTGGAACCTGCAATCATCATCTGAGGCCCTTCTTCATGTGCCTCCTCCATGAGAGGTCTGGAGAGTGGCAACACAAGAACGGGCGTTTTCTGTGGTAAATTCAATGGGGCCTACTCCCAGAGATAGGATTACAGCCTTGGTGATTTTATGGCTGAGTGAGAATTCAAACTTAAATCTTCCTAGTCCTAACCCAATGCCTCTAACCACTACACCACATTAATTCTCATCCTTCCTTTGTATGACAGGCTATGCTGAAGCAAAACAGATCACATTTAATGAAAAGATTTACATGTGGCCTTTATTTATTTATTTTTACTTGGGGGAGGGGATTGTTCAGAAGTGTTTAAGTACTAGGCATATGTGCTTCCATGTCCAAAGGATGTTGTTTCAGTGAACTATATGTGAATAAAGAGAGCTCTAATTGGAACCATTTTCGAAATCGAGCGATAGAAACTGTCATCATATTCAAACTGTAATAAAGTGACCCTAATGGGTATGTGGTTCACTAGTTATAAGATTGTTTGCTATAGTTATTCGTAATGTATAGAATCAAAGGATCATTATTTTCAACTGTCTCTCTCCATTAAAATTCCAGCAAGTTATGTTTATCCATGCAACACAGGCTGTTTCTTATTTCTTTTAAAGACCTTGTTGCGAGAGCACTTGAGAAAGAGAGAAGTGAAACTAGGAATTCTAGGATGAATTTTTTATTTGCCCCAAATAAATCAGTTTAACCCTCCCTCAAAAAAATACTTCTCCAAAAAAGACTTTGGAGACGTGTGCATTTTAAAGGAGAGTTGTGTTTTGGTTTGTGCATTGTTTCATGAAATAGTAATTTGCGAAACTACAAAAATTGCATTTCTTGAACCAATGGTGAACCTCAACATCACGACATTTGCACTTTCCCGAATTTTGCAGTGCACTGCTTCAACCAAAGAATGGCCACAAAAAGGTATATATTAGGGGAAAGTGCTCACACAAATGCATTAGTGGCAATAGCATACATAAATGCATTCTGTCCAAGGGGAAATTGTTTGGGGAAAAGGCATACATGCTATGCAAAATTGCGTTTAAAATATGCAATACATGTGCCTAAGAACACATATCAATTTTCCTACAGACTTTAAAATAGTTTTTCAAGAAACAAATGCAGAAATGGGGAGGACCAAGCTTAAAAATGAGAAACAGAGAGAAACAACTATGTGGATCCATTCATCCCTACTTACAAGCTTAATACATCATACTATTTTCTCCACTAACACAAAAGTATACTTACATGATAAGAAATGCCCATCTGCCCATGAAATACCTGAGAGGAAATGTAGGATTTCTGCTTTGATTGTGCTGTGCTTTTAACAGAGATGCATGGACCCAGTAGGTTCAACTCATTTCCCCATACCCCCCTGAAGATCTGTTTTAGATTCTGGAAGCTCACATTCTGGTGGCAAGCATGTAGGAATCTAGTGGATTCCATAAGCCTCCAAGTCTTCAACAATGCAATCTGTGCATGCCCAGAGGCATTTGGTGCCATGGTGGTACTGCTGTGTTACTGGAGGCTTCCCAATGCATTGTGGAATTCACCAGTTTCCAAGGAGTTCGAGCTTTGCTCCCTATGTTATATTTAGGCTCTCAAACTAGCAGCTCAAGAATAATTGCTGATGTGCTCTTATCAGAAGTTATTTTGAGAGAGGCCCAGAAACCATTTATTGGTTTTCTGTGCCTACAGTGTGGTTGAAATCAACTTAACTCTTCTCTGCAGGCCTAATGTAAAGCAGATGTGTGGGGGTTTTTTTTCCTCGCAAGGAATGAACACATTAAAATCCTCACTATAATGCAACATATATAGCACTGCTAGATTAATACTCTTGCCTGCCAGATTTGTAGCTTTGATTCTCCCTGATTTTGAGCGCTTAGTGGGATTTATTTCAGTGATTCTGCCCTTGGGCCAAAATGAATCAGCTTTTATCTGAGATGATCATATTTTGGCTAAGCCCTATAGCTTTTCTTTTAATAAACATGTAACCTTAGACTACCATTACACACACAGACAATGCAAACATAAGAAATCCAATGAATTCTCCCAAAACGCTGCAGCCAAAACAGAGCCCACGAAGCTCCTGATAGAATTTGTGCCCAGGGAGATGCAAATAAGCCTCTTCATTACTGTGCCATCTTGGTTTTCCCTGCTTCACTCGAAAGCTTGCTCTTCTTTGCATTTATGCTTTTCTCAAATATAGAACATCCATTAGTCACAGACAGCAAAAGAGCATACACTGAGACTGGGCATATATTACAGACTTGGAATTTCATTCAGAGTAGGCATTTTTAATATAACATTTTGGCATCAAAAAGCATTAGATTGTAAATCAATCATAGAGTTTGAGGGAGGGGGATGTGTAGGCAATCCGGCCCAAGCCCCCATTCAATTGAGGAATTCCAGAGCTTGAGCAGTCCTAAAAGATGAATAGCCAGTTCTTGAGAGAGAGCATCCACCATCCCTCTGGGTAATTGCTTCCATTGTCAAACTGCTCTTCCCATTAATACGTTTCTCCTCATGATAGCTCAGTAGAGCAGGAGACTCTTAAGTTGTGGGGTTGAGCCTCACATTGGGCAAAAGATTCCTGCATTGCAGGGAATAGGATTAGAGGACCCTCGTGGTCTCTTCCAACTCTGCAATTCTATGTTCACCTGAAATCTGTCCTCCTGTAACTTTGTGCCCATCTGATCTAGGCCTGCCTTTTAGTCACGAAGGTCTTAATTTACAGAAGCTAAAGCAATGGCAAAATGTTGTCCGTTCTTGTCTTGCTCATCTCCACAGGAAACTTAAGAAGAAAGTTCAGAAAGCTGAAGTCACCTATTGATTTTTGATAGCTGTGTATGGATTTGAGCACAAGTTTCCCTGAAGAAAGTCAAATGTCTTATTAACCATTGTCTCTCTCAAAGAATTACTAAGGAGAGCCATTTTTAAACATTGTTGTTGTTGTTATTTATTGAATTTATTATTCCGGTACAACTCAACAAAGCATTATATTACAGCAGACTAAGAGATCTACGCAAATAGTTTGGATTAGGTATCAGATTCTTAACAGGCCCAGCAAGAAGAAGAAGTCTGGTTGAAGAATCAGCGTGGTTTCTGCAAAGGTAAGTCTGGTCTCACTAAATTTCAAGAATCCTTTGAGAGCGTTAGTAAGTATGTGATCCAGTGCTTGGAATTTTGGAAACACTTTGGATAACGTTTATCCCCAAAGACTCTCAAATAAACTTAAAAGTCACGGAACAAGATCTGCTCAAGATATTTTGCTGCCTGAGGCAAAGGGACACCATGCTGCCTTTCCCGTTCTGTGTATAAACAGTGGCCAGTTTGGCAGCGGATTTGTCTTTAACACTAGCAGTGAGACTGAATCCATAACCACTGCTCTCAAGGGCAGCTTAGGGCACTTAGGCAGGCCATGTGGCTCATGCAGCCCTGCTCCATCTCCACATGTCAGCATTTGCCACCTCACTCTGCCTAATGATAGGGCAGGTGCCCTGCCCAATGACAGTCAAGGCCTATCCACATTGATGACTTTGCTAAGGGTGGCAATAGAGGGACTGCTGATGGCAATCAGAATTTACTGCATGCCATGAACTGGGCATGCTGTTTTCACTTAGCTGACATTAAAAGGATTTTCTTTCTTTTTTAATCCAATGGATTTTTTTATTTTTTACTCTTTTACAAACTTCTGGTAACCACTATCCTTGGCAGAGTCAAGCCAAAGCTGTGCAGATGAAAAGAGGCATATCCCATTACCCAGCCAACAAATCCTCCAATCGTCCTCAAGAAATTCGAGTCGAAAGCTCTTCCTTTCCAATCCGGCTGCTGTTACAACTTGCTTGCTTACCCGGAGCCATGCCAGAAGTAGTGTCAGCGGGACAGAAAGCCGTTTGATCATCATGTCACTTGTAACTGGTGCATATTAAACCGCTGCACTGCAAGGAGACTCCCTTGCTTGTCGTGAATAAACCTATTGTTTTCTGTTAGGTTCGCTGAGTCTTGAGTGTTCCCTGTCATCGGCGGTTTCTCCATGTACTAGTCAAGGATGGCTGTGACTGACAGTCAGTTTAATCCTCTGCCTAACTCAATTCCCACTCCTACCAAACAGACTGAATGAGTGGCATCTGTCTGTACTAGTAAATGTCGTGCCAGTAGAAATGCTTTTATAACTTTTGTGGCAACCTCCTGCTGCTTGAGTTTCACTTCATTATATAAAGCGGAGGCGGGGGGAAGTAGGATTCCTTCAGGGATTGGTTTGGACAGGGAGTGAATAAACACTATGGACTCTGATCTGTCAAGCCTTCCCCCCACCCCCCAAACTTTCCTGGCATGGATTCAAGACCTTTTGCTGAGGAAAGAGTTGAAGACAATATTCTGCTGTTGTCACTGGGTTGGGGGGTGGGGACTATGCTACTGAGGAATTCAAAGGCCGTACATTTCATAAAAGAGGTGATCAACATTGTTTAAAAACCAGATTGTGTTATTGGAAAACCAGCCGTGACATTACGCCCTAATTTACCATTTTTAATAATAATAATTGTAATAGTAGTAGTAGTAGTCAGCTGAGTGCCAAGATGTGAGCAAGTGATCAATGAGTAAATGGCCAGAAAGCACATAGACTCAAGGTTATCTCCTGGCACCCACAAACCTCTGAGCACCCCCTTTCCCTCCTCACTGTTTCTTCTGTTATGAGGTGGGCAGGGACCATTTTGTTACCCTTGAAAAGTACATAGAGTTGAACTGTGTAGAGTGACACACTTTCCCACTTCCTGTTTCCATTCCATGTGGTTTTCTTAGCTCAGACCAACTCCTGAGCAGTTGCATAGAATGTGGAGCCAACTGAGAGGGTAGAAGGGAAAGAACAGCAAGCTGGGAGACCGATCAGAGGGGAATGGAGGTGCTGGGGTGGGGAAAGGGAAGAGGTGGTGCCACAGGTCCAGAGGGAGATAAGATGCATACACAGAACTTACCCTTTTAGATTTAGGAAAACATATTTGAAATTGCATCCCTCCCCATGGGTTCTCACCCCAGCTACCATCAAATCACAGAACACATCTGACTCCATTGACAGAATCATAACAAATCACATAACCAGTTGGAGGCACTAATGCTTCTGAATACCAATTGCTGGAAACTATGGGGAAAACTCTTGTAATATTGGGACTCTTTCTGCATATCATTACATGTATATATAACAGTGTTCCGTTGCACCAGAAGCGGTTTAGTCATGCTGGCCACATGATCTGGAAAGCTGTCTGTGGACAAATGCCATCTCCCTCGGCCTGAAAGCGAGATGAGCACCGCACCCCGTAATCGCCTTTGACTGGACTTAACCATCCAGGGGTCCTTTACCTTTACCTATCTAACATATATAAGATATATACTTACGGAATTATGTAAAAGCATTCTTATGGAATTACTATACACAGACTGTAGCCAGTTTGGAAAGTCCAAATACCCTCGCAGCTTATATTTTCCAAGATAGTAAAGCATTAAACAATGTGCACAGTTATCTTGCCAAAACATTTTGGCCGATCGTTTTTTTCCTTGGGTTCTCAAAAGTTTGGAAAGTATGCAAAATGAATAAACATGCAAACTTTTTATTCAGAAATGTATACAGTGTCCTGGAGATAGATAGATAGATAGATAGATAGATAGATAGATAGATAGATAGACAGATAAAACCACCCCCTTTTTTATCCTACAGTGAGAGAACATTCTGAGTTTATAATATGCTAAAGTAATGTTTTATAGTGTAAGTGAAGCCATTGTTTTGTAAGATTTCCTTATAGCCGTTTTCTTTTGAAGCTGAATTACTTTTTAAAATTGTGTATACTCAGTATGATGTAATTCTTAAATAAAAAGGTGTGTGATGCATTATCTTGTTTTATTCTTCAAAGGATAATACAGTGTAAAGCGGGTCATGCTTATCAGATCATTAGGGATCCACAGCATTTTCATCACATTCTGCCCAATTGTTTGCACCACCTTCTTGGCAAAGACCCAATTCCCTTACAGCACAATCCTATACAAGTCCCATGGAGTTCAGCATGGTTTATTTCTAGGAAAAGGTGCATGATTGCTGCCAGAATAGCATTTATATGAGTAGCACTTTCTAAAAAAAGTTTTTAGGGTTGGCGCCATAAAAATCCAGACACAAAAGTTCTTGAGCTCTTTTTTCGGAAATCAATCAATCTTTATTACGATGAAAGACCAGACAGCAACCTATGCCACATCTGCATCAAGAAGCAGACCTAATTACAAACTCTCTATAAACTTATTTACATTAAAAATAGCACTCCTTCAGCTAACATCTGTATTCCAGAGAATAAAATCAGTACTCATTCACCGGCCATCACTCTCACCACAGCCTGTCTTGTCCTCGTTGCCATAAAGCAGAATTTCACGACAGGTCTGATGATATCAAGAAATCACCCAAATAGTTGTTGGGGGTTTTTTGGGGGTGGGGTGAACCTCAGAGTTGTTGAGCTTTTTAATTTGCCTCCCAAAAGGCAAAGAGTGATACTCAAACACACACTTCCTTATTGTACACCGCTTTGAGCATTGATATTGAGGGGGAGGGGCAGCAAAGCAGCATGCAAATAAACTGACTGAATGAATGAATGGTGGTTTGTTCCATAACTGGTTGAATGAATATCATCTTCCTGAGCAGACGAGCTGAAGTTTCGATTTATTGGGAATAATTTATTAGGAGGCAACAAATCAATTAACACTGGCTATTGTTTCCTGAACTACCAATAGCAATGCATGCAGTGTGCCCTTTGATGAAGTCTTTCAGATTTTTATTTTTAATTTTTAAAGGGACATGAAGTCATCTAGCCATGCTGCTGGTGGGCAGCCTTGCATTGAGAGATATCGAGAGAACCGAGCAGAGAGCCGAGCTATTCCAACAACAATGCAGGATGCACAAATGGATATAGACAGTGCACTCGAATTCTTTAGCTAACCCCTCGGGCTTGAGGTGACAACCCCAGAGAAACAGATTTCCCAAAAGGGGCTCTGCACAATGTTTCCCCTCTCTGAAAGAGAAGCAAAAGTCAGGGGGAGGTCACAGTCAATGCTTGTTTATTATTTCTTCCTCTCTCTTTAGCAAGAGGGACATTAATAAGGTTGTGGAAATATCCGTCGACTCTAGTGGAAGGATGTAAACGGAGAGAAGAAATATTTAATCAGAAGACTGAAATGGATCTTGCCTGCGGTTTTGAGAGAGACTGAAAATCTACAAAGAAGGATGTCATGCTGAGCCAGAAAGCATTTTCTTCTTTCCTCTCCCCACCCCCAAACTAATGTTTCCTATATTGTAAACATGCTATTAGTTCTAACTAGGGTATGGGAAAGGTAAGTATCAAAGGCTTATCTTTCCTTTGGCCTTTCTCTTGCTGAAATAACTTGCACAAGTCACTTATGCAGTCAGATATCTTTTTTTCCTCCCTGCAAAAGGAGAGTTATTGATTTTTCATCTTCTGAAAGCAATTTGGATTCCCAGGAGGTACGCAACCTACCAAAAAGTCTGTTTTCCCTTTTAAGTAGTCTAAGTGAGATAGAGTTGCCTAATCAATGTTAAGGGGATGGTATGGAACAGCAGAGGGTTGTGATACAGGAGGCAGCTATTATATTCTGGAAAGACTTAAAGGGCAGGACAAAATCTAACTCTCAAATAATAACAAAAAGAGATGGAGCCAGAGAGCTAGACTGCCTGGTACATGAACAGCAATGGATGACAACCCTTGCCTTAATTCATTTTATTCCTCTGGACTCATTTTTATATATATACAGCAAAAACTTCCACCTCTGAGACTTTTTTTTCAAAAAGGCACAATGAAGTCAGATCAATGCTGACATTTTGATGCAGACTGATTCCTAGAATATCGTCGTGTAAAGGAATGGCCTTGTTCTGTAGTGAAGTCCGTACTCTTCTTTAGTATGGTTTTCGATGAAGCTTTGGAATTTGTATATGTTAACGTAATCTCAAATTACAATCTCATATTGTGTCTTCTGATGGAAGGTCAATCTTAACTGAACACTGAGAGCTATTATGGTGGGGGAACATCCAAGTGAGTGGACTTGGGGGACTAGGTGAGTTTCCTAAATGTTCCCAGTACATTAAAATATTAACCTGGCACCTCCTTCCCAAAGCCCAGAAAGCTTTAGGGAGGGAGGCAGGATGCTCCCACAAGCAACGTCAAGATGTTACGATGTCACACATGCAATGTTGCCCCCCCCACACACAATCGCCCTTGCAAGCTAGGGCCTCCAGTCTTAACTGTTCCCCTATGAACTGTTCCCACATGCCACCGATCCAGGTATTTCAACACTATAAGGCAAAAGCAACCCCCTATGTTGCCCGGTGAGCAAGCGACTTGGCAACCCTTGTCCCTCAGGGTGCACACTGCTTTTCATAGACAACAATGATTCAGACCTTATGAGGATATTTGGACAACCTATAATTACTAGGGTTGCCATAAGTTGTTGAGTTTTTTTTGGCAGGGGGTAACACACCACCATCACTTCCTTTCCTCCCCCTCTCCGCTCACCCTCCTCCCAAAAAACAGTGTCTCCAAGTTGTTTATATTGCTTGTATGACAACAAGGAGAAAGCAACAAAAATAATGTACTGTATTAGTAGTTAAGAAGCAGGAGTGGCAAAGTATGATGATTTCTGGTCAGTGCTATTTTTTTAGAAGCTCTGGCACCTCTTTTTCTAAAAATAAAATAAAAAATGGCAATGGCACGCACCTGAGAGGGGCCAGAACTGAGTTCCAGAGAGTTTTGGCTGAAAAACAATGCCTGATTGTGGTGCCCATGTAGTTCAGGAAAATTAGAAATAGCCCAGACAGGAAACCCTCAGTGAACTGAGCCAGCATGAGGAGTGGGAGGCAGTTGCAATGGAAGCATGTGTATTGTTAATATTATGTTATTTTATAATATTATATGTTATATATCTTGCCCACCCCTCTACCCAAAGTTGGTATAACTGGAATATAGGATTGTTCTACCAGTTTCCTAGGTTTCCTCTGTGCAAATTAACCTCCTGTCAATTTTAGCCTCTGTTCCCCCCTGGGGTTTATATTAGCAAACGTTTTAATTGTCCCCAAGGCCACATGGATAAAATAGATTCCATATTGCATTTCAAGATTTATTTATTTTTTAAAGAGATGACTTAACCACCCTTCACTACAAGGTCCCAGAGCAGGCTACAGCCATATAATCATACACTATTAACACCCAAAAGAACAATTTAAAACACACCAAAGAATGCAGATTGGCAAGGGGGGGGGTGTCACAAAAACCACATAATCGTAAACTAGCAAAAGGCCAGGATAAAGAGGTGTGTCCTCAGACAATTGTGAATTCATCATCAATAAGAGGGATGAATTATGTGAAGCTGCAACAAACTAGGCGGCCTAGATGCACTTTTTTATTATTTAAAATCATCACACACACACCCCTTTTGTAAGCTGGTGTGTGCCTCAGTAGACCACGATGCTGGAGCATTAGCGCACCCTTAACTAAGCAGGTGCTATGAGCCAGTTCTGTTTTGTTTGGCCTCCCCTTCCTCTTCTCCTCTCTGTGACACACAGTCGAAACTAAGGCCATAATGTGAAAGAGTCTTGTGCAAAGCATCACAGTCTCCTCTGAAAAGAGGATTAAAATAAAAACATGTTTGGGCTGAAGCAAAATTAAAAATAGCCTCTAAAATGAATGCGCTTTTAAAAGTTGTCTTTAGGAGGTTTCATGAAGCTTTTGCTTCTTAGAGCGTTATCTGTAATCTGCCCTGGATATAACCCAAGTTTTCTGAGCTTACTGTGGAAGCAGACCATTGCTGGGGGGGGGGGGGGGGAGGAAGCTGAGAAGACATTCCCTCTTCATTCTGTTTTGCAGTCCAGTGATGGAGCCAGGCCTCATCCAAACATACACTTGATTCTTATGCTTACTTACCTAGGAGTGAACCCCATGGAAATTATTGAGACTTACTCTTAAATAGATAAGAACAGGCTTGCACTGTCAGATTTCATTCAGTTCTACTTTCTTTACTGTCATTATTTTAGAGCTGCTATTTGATTGTTTTCAACCAAATTACATTTTAAAATAATTAAGAATGCATGTTTCACTTGGAAGACAGAAGAAATACCAACAAAAGAACAATAGTATGGGAAAATTATGGAATATGCAGAACTGGCAAAACTAACAGAAAGACTAGATGAAAAGGACAACAAAGACTTTAAAAGAGAATGGGAACTATTTATAACATAGATGAAGAGGCAACATAAAGAAATGGACTCACTGGCAGGGTTTGAGTAAACAATCTCAACTGTATACAACAAAAAATAAGAATATATGTATTGGGGAAATTTTGGGGAAACAATACGCAAGGTGAACAATATGGAAATAAATAAAAAAACCGGGAGTATGAGGGAAGTCCAGGGCATAGCTGTCAACTTACAGATTTGAAAATAAGGGACCAGCAGCCTTGAAAATAAGGGATCAGCGGCCAAAATAAGGGACCTGCAGCCTCACCTGTTCCATGCACTCCAGTCTTCCTGGCCTCCTGCATTCTGGTCAAACTCATGCTGGTAGCTTTGAGAACACTGTCCAACCAATTTTGTAACCAGAGGTTCAACTGAATAGAATCTGAATCACATGCACCACAAGGCCTATGCAGCCTCAACTTAAGACGGCCTGGCTTTGCACTGCAAAGTTTGCAGCAGCACATGCAACAAAATGGCGTCCAGAATTCAAAACCCCCCTCAGCTTGCATTAACTAGCCACACACACACAGCCCCCCCTCGCCACGAGATCGCCAGTCACCCACCATTTTAGTCAACCAGCTCCTTCATAAGTCAATCGAAGGAGCCTCCAAAACAAATTCAAAAGCCCCCCTCCCACGAGATCTCCTTTCCTTTTCCCCCACCATGTGCCCCCGCTCCAGACAGACCTTTTCGCCAGCAAGGGTGAGTGGGCCGTCGATGACGTATCTATCCGATTCCGATCCGAGCACTCAGTACAGGTATGTTCAACTTCTGAGCCCCTCTGAGCCAAAGACAGAAAGCCCAGCCAGTAGCCAAACGAAGCCTCAAGGAAAACCACTGTCACCTCTCCGCTGGGAAGCGCTGAGCAAAGGCAAATCCCCAGGCAACGCAGCTGATTTGATCAGCACAAGACATGCAAGCTCCACCCCCCAGTCGTTCTTAGACTTCTTATTGGGTGAGCAACACAGCCAAGCAACACAGTTGGAGCCTCCCTTCTCCCTGGCTAGCAGGGAGGGAGGGAGAGGAGCTGCTTCCTTTGAAATTTAAGGGACATCCATCAATAAGGGACAGCAGTGGGACATGGCGCTGGAATAAGGGACTGTCCCTTCAAATAAGGGACGCTTGACAGCTATGGTCCAGGGGAGCAAGGTGAAAATATGAAAAATTGTTAAAGATATATTGTTAGAAGAAGTATACATGGAAAAATCAATAAAAAATATTTTTAAAAAGAATACATGTTTCACATATGAAACTAAGATGTCGCCCTATGTCTGTCTAGTTTTACATGTATATCCCATTCTTTTATCACCAGATTAACAGCAACATATATAGGATTCTGAGGTGGTCCTTCTGTAGTTTAATAGCACACAACAACTGAAAAGTAAATCCCATTGAGTTCTAGGAGGCGCACACTTCCAAATAAATGCGGATTTCAGCATGAAACACCCATATTAACTAGCTTATAGGATAACATAAGAATGGTTTGCTTCCATTAATAATATGCTTTCTTAACTAATTTTGCCGACTTCTATTGTAGCATCACCCACGTAGGATCACAGCAACATCCATGTCACTTCATTGTTACTGGTCTGGCCATTCATGAGAATTTATTTGCTAGGCTATTAATCAAAAACTGATGCCAAAATAGGACATCATAGCTTATTTATCTGGACTGTATCAACAAGAGACATTGCTGTCTCACAGAATATCTACACTAGCAGGAAAGTTAATCCTTAATAATGCTGGCTCTTTCTTTTCATAGTAAATAGGATCTGAGTCTGTTTACATAACCAGGGTCGTCATTTTCTATTGGGTAGATAGACATATATTGGTCTTTCTCTTTTTCTTGCATCATCCTCATGATTGCTTCTCCCAAAAGTGCTGTGACTCCACCCACCCTGTCAAGCCACTCCCACCACCAGAATCTGACAAGTCAAGAGACAGAACCTGGTGGGTTAAGGGCGGAGCTTAATGTGCTTAGGAGGTGCAAAGCTCTGGTTATCTAAGATTGCATATAGCATACAAGTCTTCCACCTTCAAGCAATGCTATCCACACACTGCTAGCAGGTTATCACTGATCAATCTAATCTTTAGTGCGCTTCAGACCACAACTTTGCCAACAGGAAGAAACCACAAAATAGACTGTAGGCGGAGCAGGCAACGTAAGAAAATAAGCAAATTTGCAGGCAATAGATCCCACATTATATTCAAGAAAGTAATAATTTAGACATTTGCCCATTATAGGGATGGGGAAGATAGAATCATAGAATTGTAGAGTTGGAAAATGCCCCAAGAGTCATGTAGTCCAAACCCCTGCAATGTAGGAATCTCAGCTAAAGCATCCATGACAGATGGCCATCCATGACAGATGGCCATGCATGACAGATGGCCACCCAAAGCATCCATGACAGATGGCCACCCAACCTCTGCTTAAAAACCTTCAATGAAGTAGAGTCTGCCACCTTCTGAGGGAGTCTGTTCCACTGTAAAACAGCTCTTACCATCAGAAAGTTCTTCCTGATGTTTAGTTGGAATCTCCTGTAACCTGAATCCATTGGTCTGGGTCCTACCCTCTGGAGCAGGAGAAAACAAGCTTGCTCCATCTTCCATGTGACAGCCTTTTTTATATTTGAAGGTGACTATCATATCACCTCTCAGACTTCTCTTCTCCAGGCTAAACATGCCCAAATCCCTCAACTGTTCCTCATAAGACTTGACTTCCAGACCCTCTAAACATTATTTAAACAGAAACCTACTGTAGATGACAAAAATGGAATCTTCTTTCTCTGACTTATACACAGATAGGGCTTACATAACCACATCAAACTCATGCACCTTAGGAGCTTCCATCAATGAAGTTGTGGCCTAATTCAACCCAATACCAGTCTCCCGTGTATGTTGCTTCAGTCCTCTCTACACTAGCTGTGGACATCATGTGCCCATGACGGCAACTGCTGACACCTGGTGTGGGTGTGTGGGTGTGGGTGTGGGTGTTCGTTCCAGACTACAGGACCCCAGAGAGGTTACTTGTAGAACAAAAGCACACTAACAAATACCCATTGGCCCCTTTGAAAGTAAGGTGAGCACCACTAAAACCCATAGGACGTCTCCATAATTTCCACTGGAGAGCGGTTTAAAAAGTTAGATAACTTTTCAGCACAGCACTGGAAACAAACATCCTTATGAACTACTGCTGCCGTGAGTGCATTTTGACATTCTTCAACCCAAGCTAAATAAGAACATAGGTGGCCACAGATATCTGATTATCTTTTTCCTGTGTGTGTGTGTTTTTAATGCCAGCAGGGCATTCCACAGGAGAGTGTTCGGAAAACCAAACAAAAGCAGACTGCAGGGTTTGTAGGTAATTAAGTTACAGAGCTCTGAATATCATGTAAGCACTCGCTGATTACACAATGCATGCACTGTGTTCATTAGGTAATGTGATGTGTCTGCAGTAATTGCATGTTCTTGTAGATAGCTTAGAAATCCAAGGGAAGGAGGGGGCGGAATCTCTAGTTATTTGACATTGCGAGAGGCCGACAGTTCGCATCGGACTTCTTCAGAATGTAAAAATGAATCTCTGTACAGCAAGTGTGAGCGCCAGTGTTCCATACAGTAATTGCTCTAATCAGCGCAAAGGTTACCTGAAAGAGGAGAGAAATCAAGTAAGGTTATTTTTTTAAAAAAATGTGCACACCCACCGAGCCTCTTTCCAGTCAGAGAAAACCTCAGGCACTCTTGCCTGGAAGAAAGCTCTGAGTCACAGAACAAGCTCTGGCAGGTTCAAATGATAATAGAACAAGTTCGTTGCAGTTCAAGTGTTACGGCTGAGCGGTTTATACTGATCAGAGAAAATACATTGCGGCTGGGAGACAATAAATCATTTTAAGAAGATTTTTTTCCCCTGTAGCTGAAACATGATTTTCACCCAGTTGTCTTTTGGGGTAAACATTAATTCACTCTTCTTTTTTTCTAGTGGTACCCAAGAAAAAACTATTTAGTGCTTGCTGAATATATTGGCACCTAGTTTTTCTGAGTGTTAATGTTGGTGCCTAGTTTTTCTGTGTGTCGTGCCTAGTTTTTCTGTCTGTGTGGCTGAATCTGGCGACTTTTGAAGTCCTCAGGCAGGGAGGATTAAAATAACATCCCAAATCTTTTTAATAACTCCGTGCACAGTCCAGTAATGAGGGTGGACCCAGAAAAAATAAATTATGAAATTTCTTTGTAGTAACTAAATTAATTATCCAGATGTCATGTAAACGTCCAAAGAAATTGGATCCAGACTCTGGATTGTATCTGAACTAGGACCCTATCATCACCATGTGTATGGACCTAGAAGTCACAGCCCATCTCTCAGTATTCATGTTACACAGTGCTCCAGTCCAGCTGCCCTCTTTTTATATTACTTTCACAAACACCAGAAATTTCTGATTGTTTATAGCAGTATCCCTAGTAGGACAGCTATCATCACCATCAATCAATCAATTTATTTATACCCTGCTTTTTTCCCTGACATTGCTTCATGTGTCCTACATTGCAGAGGCAGGCCCTCTATTTTTGAAGGGCTAACTGGCTTGAGTCTGGTTTAAAGATACAGAGTGTTAAGAAGGGCCTTGAAATTCCCTATCAATACTTCACACCTGAGGAGCAAATTATGCTGGCACCCAAGTCACCTGGTCACACTCTTCCCTACATTTGTCAGCTGAATTGTATTTCTCTTTAAGTAATAGTCATTATTTAACAACAACAACAACTTTATTATTAGTACTTTGACTGGGTTGCTCCAGCCACTCTGGGCAGCTTCAAGCATATACAAAAACTTAATAAAACATTACACATTAACAACTTCCCTATATGTGCGCTCATAGATATAAATTTGTATTTGCGAATGTAATGCAAATCTCTCCTCTGTGTATGTTCTAACTTAATCTCAGGCATCTTCTGTATTCTTCAATGGCTGGAAATGTGTTTGGCAAGAATCTAATCTCCTTACTGGTTTTCAGGATCAATAGTAACATTCTCTCCGTTACGAGACAGCCTCCCCCAATTCGGTGCCCTCCAGATGTTTGGGATGACAATTCCCATCAACCGCAGCCAAGGCTGGAAGGAACTAAGTTGGGAAAGCTGATGTGATGTATGAGATAATGGGTGGAGCACTTACACAAAGCCCCCAAAGAAGAGGGAATATTAAAGTGTGTTCTACCTGTCACAAATTTTGACAATGAAATTATTTTCCTTATGAATAGGAATGCAAACCTGTTTTGTTTGTTTTTTAAACCAACCCTTGATGTAATTTGAGAGGGTCTCTGAGGATGAATAAGCACATGACATTGCTGTGCTGTGTGGTTCAGATCCTGGCCTTGTCTGAACTACAATTTACACCTCAGTTAGAACTGTATGTCTTAAAAGTGCTCCCTCGACGGTGCTGACTGAGAGCTTTGCACATCCTTTTTTTTCCGAAGGAAATTTTCAGCTATCTCCAAATGCACCTGCAGCCATAGGCTATAATTATCTGCACTTCTCAAAAATGCTTTATGGGAAACATGTTGAGGGCTTTGCTGCCTTTTCCTGTCTGTTTTATTATTATAGCAAGAATATGAAGCTGTTAGACTTCCTCTAACAGATGGGTCAGCAAAGCATTTGATGACACTTTCAGATGTATTTGGGATGCAATTGGCTCCGGGCAATAGGTTTTCATGCAGTATGAGTTACCCATTTCAGGATAAAGAAAAAGATTCACCAATAGGAAAATAAATGTATTCCTTTTGTAATAACTGATTAAACACTGTCTCCAGTTATTGTGAGTTGGAGCGAAGACTGAACTCTTTAGCTTGTTCTTGTGAATACTTTCATTTTTCCTATGTCTTAGCCTGTCCACTGGGCATAGGAAGTGAGTAACCTTGCCTTATATTAACAGTGGTGTTAGGAAAAATCAGATGTCAGATTAATTTAACCCAGGAATAGAAGTATGGCAGGAAAGACAGAGACACTATTTCCTTGCTGATGAAATTGCTGAGGGTGACAAAAAATGCAACCTTTCTGGGTGTTTATGGCAGTAAAACCTATTCCCTTTAAAGAAACCGAGCGCAACCACAAAACCCAGGGCATAAAAATAAGGCAGTGTTGCCAAAGATCTAGTTGGACACCTATAGATCAAGGCCAAGCATAACTGTGGTATATTTCAAATTCCATAATAGGAGGAGCAATCAGGGTGCAATCTTGTGAGGTGTCTAAACACATTTGGGGGCACCACAAGAGATCGCAGTGCTGAAAAAGTGCTTTTGGGGGGGGGCATGAGATCACAACACCCAAAATGATCACCGAGATCTCACACACAAAAAGGGTTGTCCCATTTTTTTCCAGGAACTTGGAGGATATGCATATGGCATCTTCGGTTTTCCATGGATTTTGGATTCTGCAGTAAAGAGCGGGTTTTTGCGGGGAAAGCAGAAGGGCAAAAACAAAAACCTGTCAGACACCAACCAGGAAAGCACAGACCTGTGCCCAGAAATGTGGAGCAATGGCAAGTGTGGATGAGCCCTAACTGTACAGTTCAATAATTATCCAGTAGGCATGAAAATAGATACAGGGCTTCTATTACCAAAGTCAGAGACAAGACTTACCAAGAGTGTAAAGGAGGGCTGAATGAAATTACACTGGGAAAAATATCCTGGTCCTATGATCAGTAAGCATTTCAGCCATGTATTAGGTGAAATGCATACAAAATGATGTTTGAGTGGAAATAACGCACAAGGATGCATATGAATATTCATACATTTTTTTAAAAAATTAAAGTTGCAGAATGATGTGGAAAAGAACTTAAATTTGGAAGAATGAGAAATCAAAATGGACAGTTTCGCCCATTCTAGTTCCTAAAGATTTGTTTGTTTTGTTTTTCATTTTAAGACTAAATTGCTTCCATTAAACTCTTCCAAAATGGAGCCTGTAGGATTTCAGCCTTTCCATTGTCTGGAGCATGTTTAATTCTGAGATTGTTTCCAGGATGAACATGACCAAGGGAAAGAGAGCTGGTTTTCCCCATGGCTATCCTGTAGGTTTGCCTCTGACAAGCTATGCTAGTTCTTCTGGTTCAACAAGCTCACTGAGGTTTAAGGGGTCATACTGTCACTTTTCAGCCCTGGCAGTTGAATGCCATCTAAGAAAATAATGCACACAGCAGAGCTAGATCAAAGGCTTAAAAAAAACAATCAGTAGCAATCAGTAAAAATAAAATATGAAAATGACTCTTTGGTTACGTGTAGATATATGGAACCTGTAGCATCTTCTGTTTGCTGAACAAATATTTATGTGGTTTCTCTCTGTGTGTGCGTGAATAAACTATGGAAGCAGCTCTGGGGTTTTGAAGAAGAAGAAGAAGAAGAAGAAGAAGAAGAAGAAGAAGAGTTTGGATTTGATATCCCGCCTTTCACTCCCCTTCAGGAGTCTCAAAGTGGCTAACATTCTCCTTTCCCTTCCTCCCCCACAACAAACACTCTGTGAGGTGAGTGGGGCTGAGAGACTTCACAGAAGTGTGACTGGCCCAAGGTCACCCAGCAGCTGCATGTGGAGGAGCGGAGACACGAACCCGGTTCCCCAGATTATGTGACTGCCGCTCTTAACCACTACACCACACTGGCTCTCTTTGAAGAATATTCACCCAGTTTAAATGCACATTTCAAATATATTTAAACACACTGCCTGAGTGGCTCCATTCAACTGGACAGAGACACATTTCTCATGAAGTTCCAAAACTAATTTAATTAATTAAAGCAACAAACCAGAGGGGATTCCATTGTATGCAAAACCCAGGGGTTCAGCTAACTATTTTTGCTCCAAAAACTTAGACATCTAGGAAGCAGTCTTCTGCCAAGTCAGATTACTGGTCCATCTTGCCCAGGATTATCTACACGGATTAGCAGCAGCTTTCTACAGTTTACGACAGGGGTCTCTCTCAGTCATATCTAGAGATTCCGGAGTTTGAACCTGACACCTTCTACATTCAAAGCAGCTGCTCCACCACTGAACTGTATCCCTTCCTATGGATGGTTACTCTTGTCACTGCTGAGAATCCAGATGACTTTAAGGTAATATTGTCATGATCTTTGTGGCTGCTGCAATTTGTGGTTTGAGGACCCGATCCCCGCTTGGGGAATGAAAACACGTGGACACAGTATATTAGGTTAATGGGCAAGAAAAAGGCCACAACTTTATTGAATACAGCATGTGAGAAGGTATTGGCTTAGGCATTGGACCACAGGAAATTTGACTCCACCCACTCGGAGAGGGGTGAGTCTGATGATGGTTAACCAGCAGTAGGGAGAGCCTGTTGATGCTAATACAACTATAAGCTCTCCCCTGATGTCACCGAGTGTTGTGCCATGGCCCCCCACCACACAGGACTATCAGGAGCGCAATGGTAGGGAGAACTGGCGTGGCCGCATTTGAGCAGCTAAACCACGCCTCCCCCAGTGCCCCCCCAGTGCCACCTGCTTGGGTGGCCAAGAGGGAGGCGTGACACGCCAGCGATGATGAGGGGCAGGGGGCGGAATGCCTCTTGTGAGACGTGGGAATCGTCTCCCACTCACAATCCCTCCCCTTCGGAAGAAGGAGAGGCTTTCCACAACTTCATTTTTACAGCTTGACCATTGTTAGGTGGAGCTCTCAGAATCATAGAATTGTAGCGTTAGGGTTAGGGTTAGGGTGGGGGGCCCGAACGTGGGGCCCGAACTACGTTGAGTCTCATGCTCTACCAACTGAGCTATCATAAGGCATTCACCCCCCAAAACGGATGAAATACACTTGTATACCAGATGCAATGTTATTTGTGCCTAGGGGTCCCATGCTGGATGTCAACACATATCATAGACAGACCATCATAGACAGACTAGCCCTTTAATTGTGTGAAAACCTCTTCATTATTATAGCCGCTACATAACTTACGATCCCATTATGCTGAAGGCAATCCATATATTGTGGCAAGCTGCGCTTGACAGCCTTTTTTTTTTTTTTTTGCAGCACTCTGGCAGCAGCAACAGAATATTTATCAAACTCTTGATGGGCCGGGTGGGTTACACACAAAATCCTAAATCACTCTGAGCTTACTTAATCATTTATGTGAGACCAGCATCTAGAATAGTTTCCTAGCACAGAAAGTACTTGTTTTGCTAAGGGGAGAATGCAGGCATTTTGAATGAGCAGCTTCTTGAGAAAGTTCCTATAAATATGTTTTCATTCTCCTAATTCATAGTGTAAACAAGAATTCCCTGTTTCTCCTCATACGATAAGCAAACTAAATCACAAGGAGTTCAGTCATTCAAATTCCACCGTAATCTTAAATGGAACAAGAGAGAATGTTGGAAGAGTGTATCTTTTATCAAGTTTGAAAAGTTGGTTTTCATCTGGAATTTCCCCCTCTGGCAATCTTGATCTTTTTCGCTTAGCGGGTTCTGTGACCTTTCCTGGGGTAATATTTGTGTTGCTATGGCAAGGTTTGCAATATTATTAAAAGGTGCTGTCAAAGCACATGCTTCTGCAGCGAGAAACACTTCAAGGGAGAAAAACTGGCAAAATATTATACACAATGGAAGGAAAGGAATTTAGAGTTTTACCAGAATGGTAAGAAAGTAAACCAGAAGATACCCATATGCATTTTTAAAAAACCTATAATGGTATTTTGCACCAATAAAAATAATCAAGTGCCAAACTTGGGTTAAAATTGATGACAAATCTAGCAAAATATTTGAAAAGTGAAGTCACTCATACATAATTGTTCAGCTTTATAGTTTCCTGCAATGGCTCTCAGAATAAAAAGACATGACTGAGGGCAGATGAACTGAATACTGATTTCATTTCCACTCTTGGAATCTCACTGGCTTTGTGGAAGTTGCGCAGGTAATTTCTTTTTCTAATTTTTTTTGTTTCTTTATTGCATTTATATATTTCCTTTCCTCTAAGGAGCTCAAAATGCTGCACATATTTCTGCTACCCATTTATCTCCACAACAACCCTGTGAGGTAGGTTAAGAGGCAGTGACTGTCCCAAAGTCGTCCAGTGAGTGTCATGTAAGGATTTGAACCGGGTTCTCCCAGGTCCTAGTCAGACGCTCTGTTATGCTCGTTCTGGCACTGGAATGGTTCAGCATAAATTGTTCTATAGTTTAGCCTGAAGGGGTGTCTCGTAAGATACCCATGAGAAAGGGAGATGCTCTCTTATTTTTTAACAGACAGGATCACAGCCTTGATACTGGATAATTTCTCCATTCAACCCTTAGATCAGTGAGTCCTTTATTTTGCAAATTCTGATCCCCAAATTATATGCTGTGCTCACAGTGCAACCAAGATGCAGGAGTCTGTAGACCACCCCCTACTCTCATTTCCTGGAAAATGCCTGGTCACAGATAATCCACCCCAATGAGGCCTAATTAAGAGGATGCTTCATTAGAGTCCTAATAACAAAATGGTCAATTGTAAATGACTAAATGGGACCATTCTTTTCAATCACGGTCTTTAGTAACAAACCAACAAAATGATTCTTAGCACAGGATAGAGCCGTTCCTCATAGCCTAGACGTCTTCCACTGCATTCGTTTTCTGAGCAGTTTAAGGGAGCTCGTATGACTAATGCAATCCTGCTATTTCCATCATTCATCAGTTTATTTTATACCTGTCCTAATGGAAACAACAATTTAACTCTGATTTATGGCATAGTAAGCAGCAACAAGAGCCTTTACACTTCCTATTGTTGCAAAATCAGATTTCCTGTCCTTATCATACTAAAGAATTTACTGCCCCAAACTAGGCTAGATTCCAGATTATTTAGCAGCAGTAGTAATTAGCTACATTCACTTATTAACTAAACAACTCCTCATTTCTGTTGACAACGGTGCTTCGCCAAGGAACTACCAAGATTTGTTGGCCGTTGCTACACGGAAGCTAATAAATGTGAATAGGATCAGGCTGTATGCATACATGGGATTGTTGCCAGGATCAGTTATGAAGGCTGCGATCCTGGATCCACTTATTATGCCACACAATACAGATGGAACTCCATGGGACTTAACTTCTGCATGTACATGTATAAGAAGGCGCTTTTACAGTGGTGCCTCGGGTTAAGACCTTAATTCTTAATTCGTTCTGGAGGTCCGTTCTTAACCTGAAACTGTTCTTAACCTGAGGTACCACTTTAGCTAATGGGGCCTCCCACTGCCGCCGCACAATTTCTGTTCTCATCCTGAAGCAAAGTTCTTAACCCGAGGTACTATTTCTGGGTTAGTGGAGCCTGTAACCTGAAGCGTCTGTAACCTGAGGTACCACTGTACTAAAGTCTTCAGCAGTCTACGCAACTCAGATGTAGAGCGACACTGAGTAGTCACTCCTCCTGATGTCTGGGCGTAAAACAGGGTGCAGCTGAGGATTTAGCTAGACCACCGCTTCCAAAAAGGAAGCTCACTCGGCTTTGGGACTGTGTACATTAATACCTGAAGGCCTTAATGAGGAGACTGAGTGGTCCTCCATGTTGTAACTAATCCTTACTAATTAGAATCAGGCATTCTTTACACTAAGAGGAATAGAAGGTATTATATTTATATGTAACATTTCAGCTTCACTTCACTCTAAGCTCTGTGAGAAGGTGCTCTTTTAGATGGAATGGGGGAAACCATACAAGTGTGTTTCTCCCCACCGTTTTCCCTGGAGTGCCTGTCTTTTTTAAGCAGCAATAAGAGTAGCAGTTTTAAAGTGGTCCTTGGCCTGTTCAGGCACTCACCATTCCATAACAGTAGGGATATGCAATCCCCAGTCATCAACCTATAAGTGCCTAGAATTACGGCTCCTTTTTTGGCCCAGCATACCACGCCAGCCTGCAATCGCCACTTACCTTCATCTCACTTTATATAATTACTTAAATGTTTATCATAAAACAACCATAAGTGTAGAGTAGCAATATGCTGAGCGTATATCAAGTATATATGAAAACTACCTCTTTTGACAGTGAAATAGGGGATCTGAACAATATCTACAGCAGGCAGCTCCTGAAAAGGCAGGAGAAGTGCCACAGAACTGTCTTTATTGGCCTAATTAATGAGACAAAAAGCCATTCATGCAAGCTGAGTTGTGTGGTCAACAAGAAAAGGCTTTCTACAGAGCCAGAGTTCAAGTTGCTAATAGATTTGGAATGAGAAACACTTTTGTGGTCGGCAGCAGGCTCAATGGGGCAATTTTGGAAGAGTAGGCTGTGGCAGAGACTGGCCTTGACTCCTGTGTAGGGGTCATTACTCCCTGGCGGATAGTGAATACATGAAGGGACAATGCAAAGCTTGAGGAGTGACTTCTGGGTTACGTCACGAAACCAACAAACAAATTCCAAGCAAAGACAGAAATCCTGTTCAGGATTGTGTTATCAACAACAAAACAGAACACCACTTCTTCTTCTTGGGTGTCACTGAAACACAGGAATTGGGAAGAGGTTCCAGAATAGCTTCATGAGGCTGAAGGAATATGTTTGCTGTAAACAAGGCTTCCATATAGACAGGCTTTCTCTGGAATTCAGGCATGGCTGGGGTAAAAGCTGAAGGGAGTTATGTCTTCCAGCAAGGATGAGGTGCAGTAACTGTGGCCCTCCAGGTGGTGTGGGGATACAGTTCTCATCAGCTAGAACGGTCAATGGTCAACGGTCAACGGTGATAGGAGTCATAGTCCAGCAACATCTCGAGGCCACAGGTTCACCGTTCACCTGTGACACAGGATCAGCTGGGCCCAAGCTTTTAAGATGCAATGAAGGATTTCCACATTCACTTCAGCTTAGGAGCCATTTTCTCCTGTACAATGGAGATACACGCATGGAGCCATTGTGGACACTTAAGTGAAAACTCCTTGTCACACACAGAAAGTATCTGTGTGTCTGAATGTGCACTATGGGCAGCATAAAAGCACACTGGATAAAATAGCCTTCATTGTCTGCCAAAAGCCAGTGGAGATTGTTGCACAGTTTGGACACCACGGCAGAGAAGACCTGCCACCATTATGCCTCCCTGCTATACCTCAGACAGCAAATGAATAGAGAGGAGAGCATCTGCACAGGAGAACCCTTTGTAATAGTCGGCACACATGTATTCAATATGTTTGCTGGTTCCCATCCACAACCATATACTGTAGTCACCTGGTTCTTGATACCCCCTTACGCTCCTCTGGTTTCCATGGCGATTTCCAAGGAGCTGCTGGAAGAAGTGGCAGTTTAATAGACTGCGTTTGCATTTGAGCAAATCTGTCTTGGCAGAAAGCCTGAAGAATGGAATGGCAACAAGTTCATGCTCCCAGGCTTGATCTAGACACATTAAAAAAAAGCTTTTCAGTTTAAAGTATTGTAAATTTAAACAGGGAAATCAGGTAAAGAAAAAAGGAACTCCACGTCGCCTTCTGGTGGCACAGTGTTATATCACACATACAACGCATATACTGGTAAATTGCTGAGTCCCCAGACAGCATTCTGGGAGGTTGAAGAGGGGAGTAGTGGATAGCTGCAATAGCTGAAATCCCCAGTTATGGAGATTTGTATCCAATTTGTACTGTGAGCAGTGCAGGATTTATGTATAGGCTAAGTAGGCTGAAGCCTAGGGCCTCTAAAAATAGGGGGCTTCGCCAGCCTGCCCTCTCCCCAGTGCTGCTGTCTCCCCTCTCCCAAAATTGTAAACCCAATACTTCATGCGAGGGCAGGACAACTTGGGCCTCTAAATCAAGGGGGCCTCGCCAGCCTGCCCGCTCCCCAGTGCAAGGAATCGTACAAAACAAAGTGGCACTAATAGAAGAGGAGAAGAAGAAGAGTTTGGATTTGATATCCCGCTTTATCACTACCTGAAGGAGTCTCAAAGCAGCTAACATTCTCCATTCCCTTCCTCCCCCACAACAAACACTCTGTGAGGTGAGTGAGGCTGAGAGACTTCAGAGAAGTGTGACTGGCCCAAGCAGCTGCATGTGGAGGAGCGGAGACGCGAACCCGGTTCACCAGATTACGAGTCTATCGCTCTTAACCACTACACCACACTGGCTCTCAGAAAAGTTCCAGTGTGACAACAGAAAGCAAACTAAAAATGCTTTTGCAGTTCATCAAAACTATCCAGCAATATCAAGTTATAGGAAAACTGGTGCTAATAGCAGTAATCCTTCTAGTTGGTTAATTGGTTCGGCAAATTCCATGCACATGATGTGTGATGCTAATTATTTCCCCCAAGAGATAAATGATGACTAATCAGAGGCAGCTACAGTGGCAAATGGCAACAAAATATATGTGAAAGGAAGAGGAGCAGGTTTGCTGAAGTGTGTTGCAGGTAGAAATACTGTTTGTAATGAAGAGCAGAAGTTTACTTGCTTGAATTAACAAATAATAAAGTTTTGAGAATTTAAAATCTAGATTAAAATTGATTACTTCACTGAAAAGGGGGTTGTAACAAAAACACTGGGGCCTAATTTGAATAGTAGAGTGCCTGGTATCTGGTGGGTAGACCAAAACACTCGTCAGGAGAGCTATGAGATTCAGGGGAGGGTCAGATGCCTTGTCAATCCCAGCAGGTATATAACAGGAAGACCCGGCCTGCCCAGGCTTACAAAGTTCAGTTATCACAAAAGTTTTTCAATGTTAATTTTATGCATTTTTTGAAATCACCATGGTATTTAACAATAATATCTTATGTTCTTTAAAGGAGAAATTGCAGAATTTTAAATACCCGTCATCATCCTTGGCTTCACTTAATTTTGTTTATAATACTCTTCCATTTTCTTCTAGTTGTGAGGGTGAGGGTTGGGGAGGGGCCTATGGCCTCTCTTCATCTAAATCCGGCCCTGACTGTGAGGAAACATCTTAAACCAATTACTATATGTTGATAGGTTGTGATCCCTGCTATCTTCCTCCTAATTGTCATACCTAATTGCTAGCTAGGAGAAAGGATATCCTTTCTGAGATACTCTACATAGTAACTAGGAAAGTGAGCTCATGGTTTGAAGGCACATGAGGTCATCACCTTGCTGAAGCCAAGCAGGTCTGGGTCTGATCAGCGATGGCTTGTTGCTTTGAGTTTCACAATGGGGGAAAGCAAGATATAAATGCAAATGATTAAATAAGTGCAGTTGCAGGCTTCTTAACTAATAAAGAGTGACGTTAAAAAAATATGTGTATTTTTCAACCTGATTTTAAGTTTCATGAGCCATAGTGGTTTTAACAGAGCGGTACCTATCCTTCCAGACTGTGAAGCACTCTGGTTCCCTTCATCCCCAGCCAGCAAGGCCCATTGTCAGGAGTGATGGGCATTCTAGTCCAGTAGCATTTGGAAGGCCACAGGTTGCCCATCCTTGATTTAATACTTTGTGTCATCCCATTAGGAATCAGAAAGAGCGCAGTAGGACAGGGGTCGCCAAGCTTTTTGGCCAGTGGGCCAAAATAAAGTGCTTTGGGATCGGTCACAAGAAGCCTACATGGTTGCGTGGCATAACACAAAATAGCTTCTGTGGAAATGCAGCACAATACAAAATGGCTTCCCCATCTAAAAGGACAGGATAAGAAGTCAGGAACACAGATAACTAATCAGTCTTGATTACTTTGCCAGACTGCTGGCCAAATGGATCTTCTGGATTTTACATGAATGGCAATTGGCGACAATCTGGAATTTTGAAAGCAGAATTAACCTGAAACAGAGCCAAGTGACAGGAAACTAAAAGGCAATTGATTAAAACAAGGAATAGCCACCAGAAGGAGTTAAAAGATCTTCATTCTAATGACAATCAATGTGATTTTTGAATCATGACCAATATGCTTAGAACTGGCAAAGGGAATAGACTCTACTAAAAATAGGTAACATGTTTGATTTTATTGTGCATGAGAACGTTAAAGTTTATTTTTTACCAGGAGCTTTAGAAACTCTGAGTTAATATTCACCTAAGCAAAGAGACCCAAGTTGGATAGCTTAGACTGTTTCTATTGACATCGTGTGCGATTGATTTCTATAATCTCTGCTGACTGGAAAGTCATGAGGTCAAGTGACTCTTCTTAAAGCAGCCTCCATGTGACACACAGAATAATATTTGGTGACTTTGAAGCTTGTAAATAACTGCAGGCTGGGAGAATATGGAGTTTTTAGTAAGTAGCAAAATCCATTGAAAAGCGGATAATTTGTCAAAGGATACAGATTCCTAGTCAAGAGGAAAACTCAATTCTCCTGTTTGTTAGACCTTTGCCCCAGTCGCAGGCCACACAATTTTATGCCCAAAGGGAGAAATTGGCATTGATTTGCAAATCACAATCTGTTCTATTAGCTCTCTGAATCAAAACATCACTCACACTGTACACCAAGGGCAACTAGTGCTGCAGGATATTTGTTTGAAATGCTTCTTGTATATTGTCATCAAAGCCGATTACTGATCCCCGAACTCATAAATATAGATGGCAGAATTTGTTTCTCAGCTACAGTGGATCTAGCCATCCATTTGTCAACATTTTATTTAAATGTCAACTTGCAGGCTACTTTTATTAGATTCTGTCTGGTTTTCACATTGAATATTATTACACAGTGCCATTTCCACATCAGTTCCAGCAACACAGAATCTATATTATTAGTTATTTTTGTTTTTTATCAAACTGAAGAATACCAAAGATTCTTTCTACCTCCAAATCAGTATTCAGAATTTATGGGTTGTATGCAATGTTAATCTCACTCAGAGGAGACCCACTGAAATGAATGAATACGACAGTGGCTCATCAATACCTCCGTTTACCCTGCCACTTTCCCCCTTGAAAACTCTGAGTTTACCGCTGAATCGGACCAAACAGAAATCAGGTTTTCTGCAGATTTCCATTTCTTCCGATTCAGTGGTACTGAACTGAGCATGCTTTCCAAGGGGAAGCTGCATGGAAACTGCAAAACTGCTCAGATCTGTGCTTTCTAGGCACAGGAAAAGTAGAAGTGTGGATGAGCCCTGAGTTAGGTCCAGTAGTTTCAATGGGTCTACTCTGGGTAGGACTTCACTGGCTATAACACTATGGATCAGAGGAAACGTCTCTGGATCGAACGCTATGTTTGGCACCATGCTTTTGCCAAATGATGCCCCCCCTCCAATCCTTCCATCAGTAGAACTGGGATCAGGGCCATCTTGACAATTGCCCCTGTAGCATCCCACCCACAAGCCACCTTTCATGCTTTTCTGAAGGGTCTCCCAACCTTCTGCAGAAGATTCTAGTGGGGTTGTGGGGTGCTTTGGAGGGCAGGGAGACCCCCTAAAGATTGCCTTGGTCCCTGTCCACTGGCAGATGGCTCTGTGGGATCAAAGAGACTTCCATCAGCAAAGAGACGGCAAGTGTTCTAATTAGTAGTAGAAGAAGAAGAGTTTGGATTTGATATCCCGCTTTATCACTACCCGAAGGAGTCTCAAAGCGGCTAACGTTCTCCTTTCCCTTCCTCCCCCACAACAAACACTCTGTGAGGTGAGTGAGGCTGAGAGACCTCAGAGACAAGTGTGACTAGCCCAAGGTCACCCAGCAGCTGCATGTGGAGGAGCGGAGACGCGAACCCGGTTCACCAGATTACGAGTCCCCTGCTCTTAACCACTACACCACACTAGCTCATACTTCTGCAGTAAAGTGTGAAGCTGCCTTCATTTTCAACACATATCCTTGGAAAAATGTAATTCCTCTCCAGACATAACTGAATGGTGATAGTAAACACATGATTGGGGGGTGGAGTGAGGCAGGGATGACCATGCTAACCCTGCCTCCTCCATTGCTGTTTCTGTTACCTTCCACATCAAAGGTAACAATATGTAGCAGGGAGACTTTTGTAGCCATGGGAGGGCATGTTAGACTCCTGCACAATTCAGGTTCCGAAATGCCCCCATACATTCAAAAAATGCATTCAATACTCAGAACAGATCTGTTAAAATTAATGGGTATGCCTAACTTAAGTCCTTCAGAATGGATAGATTTGAACTTCTTGCAGTCCATGGGACTCTCAAGAGTCTCCTCCAGCACCATAATTCAAAAGCATCAATTCTTCGGCGATCAGCCTCCAATACTTTGGCCACCTCATGAGAAGAGAAGACTCCCTGGAAAAGACCCTGATGTTGGGAAAGATGGAGGGCACAAGGAGAAGGGGACGACAGAGGACGAGATGGTTGGATAGTGTCTTCGAAGCTACAAACATGAGTCTGACCAAACTGCGGGAGGCAGTGGAAGACAGAAGTGCCTGGCATACTCTGGTCCATGGGGTCACGAAGAGTTGGACACGACTAAACGACTAAACAACAACAACAACTTAAGTCCATTAATTTATACTCTGGGTAGAACTTAGTTGGAGACAGACCAGTTTATTTGTTCATTTCCTTTCACCTCAGCGCCACCTTTCTTCCATCATGGAACCCAAGGCAGTGTACAGATGGTTCCCAGGCACTGACTAGGCCCAGACGTGTTTAGTTTCAGCAAGGTGGTGGCCTTCTTGCCTTCCATGCCATCCGTCATTGGAAGATTATTATTATTATTATTATTATTATTATTATTATTATTATTATTATTATTTAATTATTGAATTTATATACCACCCTATACCCAGGGGTCTCAGGGTGGTTCACAGAATAAAATCAAGATATAAAACCACAAAATACCTAATAAAAATAAAAGCAACAACCCAATAGCCCCCCCCCCCCAAAAAAAACCACACACATTTTAAAAGGGCATAGGATGTAAATAAGATCAACCAAAGGCCTGGTTAAAAAAGGAACATTTTTGCCTGGTGCCTAAAGGTGTGTAATGAAGGCGCCAGGCGAACTTCCCTGGGGAGAGCATTCCACAGACGGGGAGCCACTGCAGAGAAGGCCCGCTCTCGTGTTGACAGAAATGGCAACTGAGGCAGTGGACCTAGGATGCTCAGCTGCATATAACTCTCCTCACATATTTACTGTAGTTATTTAGTAATGCCTGAAGGAAGCTGAAGAGAAGGAAGCAGCAAGACCTTCAGGTTCCTGTATGGAAGACCAGCAATTAATAATCACAGGTGCTTTTATTCTGCGAAGCACCCAGAGATCTTATAATGAATGATGGTATATAAAACTGAATAAGAATAAGAAAAAGAAAAAGAAAATAATAAGAATAATGGACCACGAGATTCAAACTGGCCCAGCCTCAGCACAGATCCACTGCCTCACATGTCCACTGCCTCATCAGAACTAACTTGGTCTAGTGGTCTTCTTCACCGGATCTTAGTGCATCTAGATTTGCCCTAAGGGGGCAAATTATGCCATTGCCTCCCTGGTTCCTGCCTCTGAACCACCGACACTATAGGAAACTTATTTTAATCTAATAAGGGTAAATGGAAAGTAATAACACACAAATTGAAACCCCCTACTTTGCCATTGTGTTCTCAGAACAAAAGATGTCTTCTGAGAACAGTTCTCAATTTTCAGATCAGCTGCTCTTGTGGTTAACCAAGCTCTTTCCAGTTGTTATTACTTATTTCTGCCAGGTCTCCCCCTCCCACCCAATAGGTTATTGCCAGTTTTTGCAAAGAATTTGGAAGGGTGGGGGGAGAGAATCACATTTTAACAGTCCTGGAAACCAGATGTTCTGCAGCTTCAGCTCCAAAGTGGCCCAATACACAGCGAGAGCCCAGTTCTTGCACTGCATCGGATGAGGTGAGAAACGTGAATGGGGAACTCGGCTGATTCAAGCGGCGAAAACTGCTCCAACAAACACTGCGGTCTCTTTTAAAGTGTTCCCTTCCCATATGAACGCCACTTTACATGAAACGAAGAGCCTACCATGGGTGTTTTGCAACTCAAGGCACTGAGCTGAGGAAGGATTTCAAAACAGCCTTGAAACATTTGGCCACAATTATTGTGCTTGTGTTCCAACACAGAAATGTCAGCTGACACTAATCGGCGTCTCAAATATGCTGCCCGAGACGCTGTGGAACAGGCCCGTCATAGGCTTGTTCTGAGATGCTGATAGGCTCAAATGGTGAGGACCCCTAAGAGCAAAGAAGGGCGAGCCCTTTTAGTGGTATGGAGACCTGACCGCAGACACATTAGTGCTCCTCCACAGTCAGAGGCAGTAGGCCTCTGAATACTAGCTGTGGTCCTAGTCCCAGTGCCACCCTCCCCCCAGCAGTGGTTAAATTAAGGGGCGATAAGATGAACTCAAGCAGACAATGATCTGGATTTAAAATGGCCACAGCTTTACTGGTGCAGGTGGAACTTTGGCTCAGCTGGTTCAGGACGCCCAACCAGAAAAGGGGGTAAGTGGCCACTGGTAAGAATTGTAGGTTCTTGTGCTCAGATCTTGCTTCTGGGTTGTCATCCTCCTCAGGCCTCTGTTTGGCCACTGTGAGAACAGGATGCCGGATTAGATGGGCCACACAACATAAGAACGGCCTACTTGCTCAGGCCAATGGTCCATCTAGTCCAGCATCTTGTTCTCACAGTGGCCTTCCAGAGGCCTGTGGGAAAGCAGCAAGCAGGATTTGAGCACAAGAGCCCTCTCCCCTCCCGTGGTTTCCATGCCACTGGCATTCAGAAGCATTGCTGTAGAAGCAGAGCATAGCCAATGTGGCTAGTAGCCATCAATAGCCCTCTCCTGTAATCCTCTTTTGTGGCCATCTCTGTTGGTAGCCATCACTGCCTCCTGTGGGTTGACCTGATCCAACAGACTCTCCTTCTGTTCTTACGCTGCAAGGAGTTTTGCTTTTCCCAGGTCCATAAAGTTTTGTTTTGTTGCCAGAGTTGGCCATGAAGGAAAGTAAGCAGGGATGACTAGCACCGGATCCTGAGAGCTGTCTGAACTAGGGACGCTTGAGAAATTTTGTGGGGGTTTGAGGTGGGTTTTGGTGACACGGGCTGCAAGCCAAACCTTCCCTGCCTCCTGCTGGCAGGGCTTCCACAGAGCACTGCATCCACAGCCTTGCACATAGCGGATGGAGCAAAAAGTGGGGGGACGGTAAGATTGCTGCATCAGCCTTGAGCTAGTCTGGCTAACAGCCCCAGATCAGGCCTGGTGTTCTCACATGGCAGCAATGAATGAGATTAGCTTGGCATCCAACAGATCCTGGGCTAGCGCAGGCCCTTTCTACTTTTCTAATGACCTGTTTGCATACCCTCCAACATTTTCCCAATGAAAATAAGGATGTCCTATTCAATAATAATAATAATATTTATACCCCACCCATCTGACAGGGTTGCCCCCAGCCACTCTGGGTGGCTTCCAACATATATAAAAACATAATAAAACGTTAAACAGTTTCCCTATACAGGGCTGCTTTCAGATGTCTTCTAAATGTTGTATAGTTACTTATCTCCTTAGCTGGGGGACCGCACAACTGTATACCCTATAACAATTCTCCAATGAAAACAGGAAAAGCGGGACGTTCCAGGATAAAATCAGAAACTGGGATGGCTTCTGTAAATCCTGTGCTGTCCCTGGAAAATAGGGACTCTTCAAGGGTCTGCATTTGGGGGTGTTTTGTAGGCTACTACCAGCAATAGCCAGTAGGACCTCACCTACCTGCATGTTTGGTGGGCAGAAGGGGCAGAAGGCCACACATTCCTGGCTATTGCGATTCCCTCAGAGTATATGAGTATTACAAGTTCTGCTATAGCCATTCATGTATTTTCACTTACACACTCTTGTCAAAACAAAAACCTTAGCCAGATTACCCACTAAAACTTTGCCACAGTCACCAATAATGTATCTACCAGCGATGAAGATTAAACATAAATGTCTTATCAAAAGTCTGGGGTTTTGAGTATACTGAAGAAGGATCAGTAAGCTTCTATTTCCTGTTTCATTGGACAATATTTTTTATTTTTTATTATTGGGCAGACCAGAAAAGAGCAGATTCCAGATTTCCACTTTAAAAGTCTTTTGGAATGCATAGCTAATTTCCTGCAGACATGAGTTTTAGGCTTTTATGTAGTGTTGCAATAACTTGTCCAAAATATCAGTGGGAGAAACGTCTACACCAAAAGGCATGATGCAGCCAAAGCTGAGCAAAGTTTTGAAGGTCCATTGATATCAACTGGGGAGATGTGTTTTCTTTTGCCATTGAAATCGATGGAACTAAAAGTACTTAGCTTGGATGGATGGATCTTACAGCAAGTTCCCAAGAACTGACACCATCAATGTATATATCGTGAAGCACCGTAGAATTCAGGCTGTCAAATATAACTAAAACTAAATTCTAAGTTTAGTTTTTCTCAGCAAAGCTGTTAGGTCTAACAAGAAACATGCTATTTTCCCACCTGTTACCAGTAATTCTGAATGGCACGACTGGTATAGTCAACTACAGCTGTAAATTGACTCACACCAGCAATCAGGAAGGCAAGAGAGACAGATTTTGGCCAATCATGTGGAAAGTCCACTATCTGTAGGAACTGATTCAGGCATCCTTGATTCACCAGATTCCCAAAACTGGCAAGAGTGAAAAAGAATTGATTTTGTGAATCGTGCAGCTCTGTAACCCCAAGAAGAGAGAAAATAGATTTTTGGAGTTCGTTCCACATTACTGCAAAATTCCTTTTCTCTTATCCCCATGATAAGCTTTCAAATGATCTTGTAGTTCAGAATTATCCACAGCGCCCTTGTATAACAGTGCCTCTATCAGTCAGTTTACCATCTGTTCTCTGTTTCCAAACACAGACATGTGTTCCTCTTTATCCACTATGTGTCACCAGTTTGCTACAACAAATTTAGTGAAGTGTGGAAATCAGGTCAAGGTGAAGTTTATTTTATGTGCTTACATTCCAGTTCATTTGTATAGCTTGTCACGTGACCATCAGATGTATTTAGAACAGCAGTTTTTTTAAAAGCATGAATCCACAGTCCAGCTTCTCAGTGATGTAATTGCTCCGTTCAGTGAATTTCATTCATCCATCTAAAAATGACTCTGGGTTATGATTCAAAGAGTCTCTTAAAGGTAAAGGTAAAGGTACCCCTGCCCGTACAGGCCAGTCTTGACAGACTCTGGGGTTGTGCGCCCATCTCACTCAAGAGGCCAGGGGCCAGCGCTGTCCGGAGACACTTCCGGGTCACGTGGCCAGCGTGACATCGCTGCTCTGGCGACCCAGAGCCGCACACGGAAACGCCGTTTACCTTCCCGCTGGTAAGCGGTCCCTATTTATCTACTTGCACCCGGAGGCGCTTTTGAACTGCTAGGTTGGCAGGCGCTGGGACCGAGCAGCAGGAGCGCACCCCACCGCAGGGATTCGAACCGCTGACCTTTCGATCGGCAAGTCCTAGGCGCTGAGGCTTTAACCCACAGCGCCACCTGCGTCCCTAAGAGTCTCTTAGATGTGCACAAATGTGTTTGTACATGTTCCGAGGCTTCCCCACTTTTTTCTTTATCTTTTCTTTTTACATACACCTCTTTGTACAGTTATACAGATCACTCCTGAAGCTTCACTGAGTTTGGGGCATAGATGGGATTGGGTGGGGTACAGTCAGCAAACAAGTCAGGAACATGAGTAGGGCTCATCACACAACCTCTACTCATGGATTCCATGAATGCATCTAGGGGAGCAGGGTAGGATCACATCTATGGCCACATAGCCAGCAGCCATGAATAGTAAGGATCCCTGAACAGTTAAGTTCAGTCAAAGGTGACTATAGGATTCTGGCGCTCATCTCGCTTTCAGGCCAAGGGAGCCGGCATTTGTCCACAGACAGCTTTCTGGGTCATGTGGACAGCAGGACTAAACTGCTTCTGGTGCAACGGAATACAGTGATGGCAGCCAGAGCACACAGAAATGCCGTTTACCTTCCTGCCACAGCACTACCTATTTATCTACTTGCACTGGCGTGCTTTCCAACTGCTAGGTTGGCAGGAGCTGGGACAGTGTAACGGGAGCTCACCCCATTGCAGGGACTCGAACTGCTGACCTTCCGATTGGCAAGCCCAAGAGGCTCAGTAGTTTAGATCACAGTGCCACCAGCGTCTGTGGCAGCCATGAATGCAGTGTTAGTGCAAAGTGGGCCCTCTGCAAGTACAGCTTCCTGCCCAATCAGGTCTCTCAGATAGTAAAGGAACCACACATGTACAGCATTTCTCGCTAGGGCTCAACGTGCAGCCATTTGGGAGGCGTGGGAAGTTGCCAAGGGATGGGACCAGTGGGCATGGTGCTCTTCCATCCTCATGTGTTCACTAAATACATGGGGTGGTCATGCGAAGACCCTTCATTGACATAGCTATTGGGAGTAGTTAAGAGCAGCCTTTCTCTGATGCATTTGGCACCCTCTCAAAATGTTGTAGCTCTAAGAAAGGGTGGAATTTTGCAGTGGGCCAGTGCTCCCCACAATTTGACATACGTCAACAGACGGTGAATAAACAATGGTGTGCGTGTCTGTATCTTGTTTACAGAATACAAAAAAAGTAATTATGCATATTTACCTTATGCTTTTGATATAATTTTAATTTAAAAGGGTCCTACTTTGCCCACTCTTGGCATGAGACTCCTGGAAGGCTGCCCATGAGGGAATTTGCCACTTCTGGGTTAGAGACATTGCTTTTAGCGGATCTTTGCCTGCAGCATTTTTTAATGTCTGGATTGCCAAGGCACCATAAAGCACATCAAGCCCCCCTGCTTCAACTTGGGCCACTTCATACAGTTCCCGCTTTTCATCTGATGAGCCAAAAATCTTTCTGAGGCAACCCGCTTCCCTCACTGGGATTCAGGATTCATCAGAATATGTTGCACCTCCCTGGTTCTTGAAAAACATATTCCATCATACAGTTGGGCTGGCAGGCGGAATAAATGTTATTCTAGCTAAGTAACTGGGATGGCCAGTTACACAGCACCAAAAAAGGGGACAGAAGACAGATTTGTCTAAAATTTGAAAATAATTTAGAAATAATGGCTATAATTTATCTAACATCGTGATGAATCTCACCACACTGTGTTCTTTGTCTTTAATTTGGACTTGACAGTCCTTTGAATAGAAAATGACTTAAAAGAGATGGCTCAATGACTCAACCACCTGTGTCTTTCCTGAGGAACCAACAGCTCCCCTTTTTGATGAGAACCATTTCCATAGCCAGGCTCCATGGTTAGGTCATAGAAAATTTACTCCAGCTGTCCCAATCACTGATAATGTTTAAAGACCAAGTGAGACTTGGAGATTTGTTGGGTAACTAATATTAGTGCTACCATAGAACAGAACCAGAATTGTGAGGCAACAATGATGGTGAAAGCAAAGACTGTCACATGCCCACTCCTGGGTTTGTTTTGGTTTGGTTGGTAGGAGGACTAGAGGAGAGAAATAAGAATCTGTGAAACGAAGGGTCGAAAGTATTTTCTTTCTGTTTGGTCAAGGAGGCAGGCAGCAGTGGGTTGGATCTTAGTGAGTTAGCTTCCAACTCTGTTAGGACATTTCCACAGGCCACAAGAGCAAACCAAAATGGAAGCCATTTCACAATAGTTTGGATGATATTTCTATCCAAAGAAATTATCAAACCAAAATAATATTCCGTAATTCTATAAACAACATGGATCTATTATAGAACTAAAAAGATCATTGTCATTGCCGTTTTTGTGGGAAAAAATTAATCCTTATGGTAAAGCAATTAGCTTGAGAGAGGGAAATTCAGTTACTGGATTACGCTAAGTAGCTGACATTCTGTAAGGCTGCCAAAGGCCAACCTAAACTCTCATTATTTTCTCTGTCAAAACTGTTCAACTGTGTAAATTTCTGGACCACCAGAAATACCTTTGGCATTTTAATTTAAAACAAAAAAACAAAAACAAACTAATGAGAGTATTGGGGCTTTGAATGGTGAGGTTATTTCTGCTCACTTTCTGCATATGTACTACATCTTAAAAGCAGTCCAATTTTTGTATTTGTTTAATTGCCAGCTTAATGTTTGTTTGTTTAAGGAATTGATTTGCTGTGCTTCAGATCATCAGCTAACATGGTTGATGCATTCAAGCAACAAATTAAAAGCCAGCAGAAAATAGCAGCAGTGGAAAAATTAGTAATCTAGACTGTAATATAGATTAAAATTCAGAATCTAAAAGGTCCTGGCAAGTAAGAAAACCCTGGTTGTAGAAAAGGAAAAAAAGACCTGATATTTGGAACTAGACAAACCTTCCTAGGGAGAGCATTCCCAATCTTGGTGCAACAACTAAAAGGCCACTTTTGGCCTTAACCTTGTCCACTGATTCTCATTTGGAAACACCCTCCCATTATGCCTTCCAAAATAGGTCAGCCAGCCCACTGAGGTCATGACTTCAAGGCAGGAAGCAGGCATACATATGCTTCAGCCTGCTTCTTCTGATTTCTCAAAAAATAAAATAAAAAAATGCTTCTATATGTGTCCTTAGCTTTGTTATGTTCACAAGCCTGGATTCCTATACAGTGGTATCTCGGGTTAAGTACTTAATTCGTTCCGGAGGTCCATTCTTAACCTGAAACTGTTCTTAACCTGAAGCACCACTTTAGCTAATGGGACCTCCAGCTGCTGCCGCGCCGCCGGAGCACAATTTCTGTTCTCATCCTGAAGCAAAGTTCTCAACCCGAGATATTATTTCTGGGTTAGCGGAGTCTGTAACCTGAAGTGTAAGTAACCTGAAGTGTATGTAACCCAAGGTACCACTGTACCTGAATTGTACGCATCTGCAGTTATAGATTTCTCTTTTTTTGCCATAATTAAAATGACATATGGTTAAAAGATGGGCTTTTCTCCATATGCCATTTCAATTATGGCATGTGGCATATGGCTGGTGTTTTGCTTGTCGATCCCATGTTGTAGGGATTTTATGGATGTGCATTGCTGAGCACCCCAACTTTTTATGTGAGCAAGAACATAGCTGCTCCTCACACAAAGCAGCTTGTGCTGATCATGTGTTGTGAATTCCTGCCAAGTGGGGAAATCCATGTCCCATGTGCTTACTGTCAACTTGTTCGCAATACATTATTAGAAGTTACAGCCAAACGTTTAGGCACATAAAATTGGGCCAACACAGCTGGCTCAAGGCTGGTGAGACTGCCACGTAGGCAAAACAGTCCAACCTCATCCCTGTCTCATGCCCTCTTTTCTCCATTCTGGGCTGAGGAACGACCCCATTCCTGTACCAGTTGCGAGCAAATAAGGCCACATTCACTCCACACATTTATAGCACTATGATTCCACTTTAAATAGTGGTGGCTTCTCACAAAGATTCTGTTATGTACTGAGTTGAATAGGATCCAAAAGGCAGCAGTCTGATTGGTCCTAGAACAATAGGATCCAAAAGGCAGCAGTCTGATTGGTCCTAGAACAATAGGATTCAGAATGCAGCAATCTGATTGGTCCTAGAACAATGCAGCAGTATGATTGGTCTGCAGGAGCCACCCAATCCCGCTCAAGGTGGAAGTGAATCCACAACCTGAATGAATGGCCTACAGGAGAATTCCAGAATTAGCCAATCACGTGCAGCCCATTGTGTAAATAATGTATATAAAGCAGATACTTTGAGGGGACTTTCATTCCCTCCTCACCACTATGAGCTGAATAAAGAGCATGAAATCCACTCTCGACTCTGAGTATATTTCAGATTCCTGGGATGCTGATGCATCCAGATTGGCCCATGTTGGACCAAGGCAAATAATTTCTGCACAATGCAGCTGCATCACTCCTGCACACCCTTCAAATGTCCCAATTTTCCCGGGACATTCCCAGAATCACCAAAGCCATTCCAGCTTCTGATTTGACCCCACCACCTCTGCCCTGCAATACTTGCTCATCTTGTACATTTGCAAATATATAAAATACCAAAGACCATTATACTCCTTCAAAGAAAATGGAGTCTCCTAGGTTTTCCCCCAACACCCCACTTAACTGAGGAAAGGGGATTGCAAAGCAATGAAATCACCCCAGTGGCCAGTGGCCATCTTTCTTTTCTTATTGTGTGGTTTATAATTTGAGAGAGAGAAGCAAGGCTGACATTAAAATTAAAAATGGAGACATTTGGCAAACCTGTTTACAACCCAAAAAAGAAAACGAAAAGTGCTAGGAACACTTCTGAATCTGCTCTACTATAGTAAGAGAGACTTGTTGTAATCTTCACTGTAATGGAAGTGTAGGCAATCTGCTTTTGTTTTTAACAGTCTATGGGTTGTTTTGCTCATTATAGATTGTGGCCATGAGCTATATATATAAAGAAGACTAAACAAATGCTTCATGCAAATATTTGTATTTGTTCCATGGACTCCAATAACTGTTCCTCTTTCTAGTTTCTGTGGTTGCAGTATCAGAATGGCGAATGTTCAGGCCTGCTGTGAAACACATAACAGAGTGCACATCTGCCTGCCCACCTTAATATTTCTTGATCCTTGAATGTAACCACTACCCTTGCCCTATAGCCATCATGGTACAAACATTCTATGGAGATAAGATCATCTGGCCTCATTGCTCCTGCTAGAATATAATTTAGAATATGTTATGCATTCTGTCCAGGTGAGAATTGGACTAATTTGCGATAACTAATTTTTGTGGAATTATCACCAAGTTTCACATTTTTTTTCTGGTGAGGGTCTCTCTGGGCCTCTGGGTAATCAGATAATGGGTCACGTTCAGTTTTATAAATAGTGTCTTCTCTATTTGTATGCCCGTCAACTGTCCCAATTTGACTGGGACATCCCAGAATTATAGAAGCCATCCCGGCTTCTGATTGGATCCCAGAACATGACTGCCATAGTGCTTTAAAAGTTTAGTGTGGAAGTGGCTTTTGGTTGTGTTCCTGTATCCACTTATATGGGAATAAGCCCCATTGAACTTATTAGACTGACTTCTCTATAGGCAAGTATAGGATTGCACTATGAACTGATTAAATCCTACTTTTTACCGTATTTTTCACTCTATAAGATGCACCAGACCACAAGACGCACCTAGTTTTTGGAGGAGGAAAACAAGAAAAAAAATATTCTAAATCTCAGAAGGCAGAACAGCAAGAGGGATCGCTGTGCAGTGAAAGCAGCAATCCCTCTTGGTGTTCTGGCTTCTGGGATAGCTGCACAGCCTGCATTCGCTCTATAAGACGCACACACATTTCCCCTTACTTTTTAGGAGGGAAAAAGTGAGTCTTATAGAGCAAAAAATACGGTATTTACTTTGCCAAACCTTTATTAGGCATTGCAAATATAAAAGGTAAAGGACCCCTGACAGTTAAGTCCTGTTATGGACAACTCTGGGGTTGCGGCTCTCATCTCGCTCTATAGGCCGAGGGAGCCAACATTTGTCCGCAGACAGTTTTTCCAGGTCATGTGGCCAGCATGACTAAGCCACTTCTGGCGAACCAGAGCAGCGCACGGAAATGCCGTTTACCTTCCCGCTGGAGTGGTACCTATTTACCTACTGGCACTTTGACGTGCTTTCGAACTGCTAGGTTGGCAGGAGCTGGGACAGAACAACAGGAGCTCACCCCGTCACAGGGATTCGAACCACCAACCTTCTTGTTCGCCAAGCCCTAGGCTCAGTGGTTTAGACCACAGCGTCACCATAAAACATCCATATAGAAAATGTTAAAATATATGCAAATAAACAGCCATGTAAAATATGTAATAATGAGGATTTTCCTTGGAGTTTCTTCCTGCTAAATACTATTGATAACATCTCAGCCACCCTTGCAGTTACTTCTGGGTTAATGTCAGACAGAATCTGATTAATTCCAAAGACTGATATCCAAGTGCCAATGGTACCCCATTAAGAATATGAATGAATGTACATTACAGTCTGACAAAAAACGCCGCAGACCTGGAGGCAGGGCAAACTTCACTGTCTCTATTCCAATATGTTTTGTTTACAAAAATGATGATAAGAATCTCAGTGTATCTTTCCTCCAACCACTACTGCTGTCGCTGCCACCTTCGATTCAAAGTTGACTTGGAGCCATGTTTTTCCTAGACGGGAGGTCTCGGGTTTATCTAAATTAACTTAATTGCAAACATTCTTTAAAGAACTTGGGAGGAAGATGGCAAGAAAGGCTTTTGTCTAAAAAGCTTTCAGTTAGCATTACAGGCTCAGAATGTCCTGTAGCATATAAGACAGAGGGATGCAAAAAGGCCTTCGCGATGGTTTTTGTTAATAGTCTAATAGTTTAATCCATAGTCCCCATCAATTCCAAAGCCCCAAACACTTCTCCAATTTGCTCTTATTGTGGGATTCTGCAGTCCTAACTAGCTAAGTACTGTACAGCCTTGTCTGCAGTGAAGCTCGTTGTTACGTATACAATGACTATAAATTATTCATTGGGTCAATAGTTATAACGAAAAGGTTTCTGCACAATAGCCTTTTACACCTATACAATGTGAAATATATGCAAATTTCTTTTGCAAGGAAATGAAAAGCAATACAAACAAGCCCCATTTGTTTTTGTGTTTTCATTGTCACAAAAAAAAAGAAGAAAAAGCAAAACAAAATCCCATTTGCTTCATTGCTTCCAATTGCTGAAGACACTGTTTTTCATTGTATACATACTTTGGAACACAATGTACAGTTCACAGCAAGGTGATGGTGAGGGGTGGAGGTGAGGGAGTGGGAAAACGGACAAACTAGAAACTCTATTTTTAGTTCAAATAGTAGGTTACATCTGTGTGCCTTTCTAAACTGTACATAAAATGGGGACACTTTGTCCAATCTATCTGAAATTTTTCAGATCTGATGCTTTAGAGGGGTACTATAAAGCTTGTAAATTTAATGCTATTTGGATTTTAAAAAACCCCAGCAAACAAACAGATTTTATAAACAGAAGAAGGGCAGCTGGGTTTCCCATTTAAAGTAATGGGAGGCTTCTAAATTGCTTCTAAAACCGAGCCTCATTGTCCAATCTCTCCAAAACTTGGCAAGAGTAATGGTGTGGTTGTGCAGCAGTGTGGCACAGCAGAAGGCCTGCAAATTCCACGCTACTGGAATTGAAAACACCAAAGTTATAAATGAAACAGAAATTTTAAAAATGAATGAAGTAATAATGAATGGAAAAAAGGAATCAATACAATTGAAACCACTGGAAAACAAAACGAATGGGAAAGAGAGGTTTTGCAGTGTACAGAACTTGATCCCCTCTCCCTTCCTCCAGATTATTCATTTTCATAGTCATACAGTGGTACCTCGGGTTACATACGCTTCAGGTTACATACGCTTCAGGTTACAGACTCCGCTAACCCAGAAATAGTACCTCGGGTTAAGAACTTTTCTTCAGGATGAGAACAGAAATCGTGCTGCAGCGGCACGGCAGCAACAGGAGGCCCCATTAGCTAAAGTGGTGCTGCAAGTTACGAATTAAGTACGTAACCAGAACGAATTAAGTACGTAACCAGAGGTACCACTGTATTAAACTTCATCAGTCTGTCTTACTAAAATTAAAAAAAAAAAACAGAATCAATGCAATGGAACACCGTAGTGCCTCAGATTTCTGTGGCGCCCTGGGAAACACCCAAATCTGGTGCCCCTCTCACCTCTTGCATTCCATTGGACGTCTTAGTCATGGCTAATGTTGGGGTGCCCCCAAGGCTCAGTGCCCAGTGCAACAGGACCGGCCATGCCCCCTACATCCACCTTTGATCAATGCTTCTGGTTACTGAACCATTTATGTGACTATGGTTTTGTTGTTGTTCTGTTCCTGTTGAAGTCCCCATCCTTTGTTTTGGACCAACGTAGCCCATGTGTTCCCCTCCAGGTTTTACTGGGCTATAACTCCCATCATTCCTGATCATTGGCCTTGCTGGCTGGGCCTGACGGAAGCTAGAGACTAACAACATTTCACAGGAACCAGGTCAGCTACCTCTGCTTTGAACTGTGGTGTAGTGATTCAGGTTCAGTTTCATTTCAGAGTATAACTCAGGTCTGACTTTCCATTCTGGTTTGATGTGATTCTCTGATTAAAATAAGGTAGTGTCTATTTTGATACTGACGCCTATAAGCAAATAGGATGAACCATTTTATCTCCAGAGAGGACGTCTTTCACAAAAGGAGAAAAAAAATCTTGTCATGTGCCAATTTAAAAATGCTATTAAAACAATTAAATACTTAAATTCAGTTTATTTCAATGGGATTGAACCACATTTATTTCTCTCTGGATTGCAACTGTTACTCCTAAATAATTCCATCACCACTTGGCACTCCCATTATAAATACATTGACTGGGATAGACATTTCACAGATCTAAGGTGCTTCCAAGTGAGGATCATGGTTTTAAGCAGTCTTACAGCTCAGTCCAGAATGTAGTTAAATCAAACTATTTGGAACAGAATCAGAGGCTGAGATCCAAGGGGCTGCTTGGGATCACAGAAAGGTTTTACATTAGCCAAATGGAATTTATTTCCTTTTGTTATTTGGATAGTTGATTTCCCTCTCCCTTTAGGGAACGGCTATAACTCAGTGGTAGAGCATCTGCTTTTCATGCAGAAGATTTCAGGTGTTCCATTTCCAACATCTCCCAAAAGGGCTGAAACCCAGGAGAGCAGCTGTCGATCAGTACAGAACAGGGGTAGCCAATGTGGTCCCTTCCCATCACCGCTGACCATTAGCCATGGGCTCACAGAACTATTTTCATAGTTTTGGGGATCCTAGCCAAGCTGACTTTCATTGAGTTCAAAAAGAACAAACCTGAATGAATTTACTTAACTAGATAGTTGGTTGAGGTGTCAGCCAGACTACCCAATGAGTGAGGACCTGCTTCTTGAAAAATAAGGAAAGTATTACCGGAGCAGAGTTCGTATTGGTCTGAGTTCATAAAAAATCACCGCCTCTGTGTTTCTTACAACCATCGTCTTTTTCGGCTGCTGCCATCAAACCTATCTAAAATTAAAGAACACGTCAGCTGAAAACGCCTCCTCAATTGCCAATGCATATTTTAAATGTTTTAACCACAGATCACAGACACACAGGACCCAAATGTAAGGAAGCAATTAAATCTTTGTTAAAGCGCAGAAGAAGCACTCCATTTTTTGCGTTCGACAGTATATCTTCCAGGGACAACGGAAAGAAACAAAACCGCCTTTCTAAGTGAAATGCCTGTCCCCTTGCCCGGGGCTTGGGCTGACTTTCAAAGGAAAAAGCCAAATATTAGATAAGCATAACTTGGCAGCGTTTGTAGAGTTTGCTGCCAGACGGGTTACAGAACTCAGGAGAGTCACAGAAGAAGAAGAATCATTTTATAATGACAGTGCCTTGGGATTCGAGAATGAAAACCTTCTCCTCGGTGGTACATTTCTTTTGTAATTAAACTCTTCCACATTCTTTGAGAGATTATGTAATTAGGGGATGGTGTGTGTTTTTTATTCCTGCATCTGCGTACTTCAACCATAACTGTGATCTGTTAAGTTTTGTTTTGACAGACACCATCTATCTCTATTCTCTTTCTGGAAACAATGGACAGTCAGAGAGTGATCCCACTCGTTAGGAATTTGTGGAGATGAACCTTGTGGAGGGTCAAACTAAATGTTACTTTAATTGCACAGTTAACAACCACATCGGGAGATTTTAAAATTTATACTAGGCAGAGGAAGGCAGTGTCCAGTAGGACCACAGCACATGGGGAGGGAAAGTTTAACCCTTCCTAGTGATGATCCTAGCAGGAATCACTCCCCTGGCAGCAATTAGCCTTAGGGGCAAAAAGCTCCCATTGGCACCCATGGGAGCTTTTATAGATAAAGTTAATTGTTAGGCAGGGTAGCAATTTGGGTGCAATTCTGGTGCAGCTGAATCCCCGTTGCAGGGATTTGAACCACCGACCTTCTGATTGGCAAGCCCAAGAGTCTCGGTGGTTTAGACCACAGCACCACCCGCGTCCCTATTTGGCAACCTAAAGAGATTAATGGTCATGTAGGATTTTTAAACCTAGCTCAGCTACACCACACCGGCTCACAGTCCTGGCCAGTTATGGTATTATGGACCACTGTAGAGATTATTCTTCCTCCCTGAAAAATCTTCTCATTAGAGAAGACACTAATTAATACCTCAGCTTTCCTTGGTCTGGTGTTCTCCTAAAGCTGTTGGATTCCAACTCCCATTGACCTCAGCCAATTGTCAAAAGCAGTGGTGGCTATAGTTCAGCCACATATGGAAAGAGCCACGTTGGCTATCTGTGTTCCAGGGAAAGAGGTGAGAATGGGCAAATGAGAACTGAAATACCTGCCCGCACGAGGGATTCTGCATCTCTAGATATAAAACAAATATATTATTTGGAGAGAGGGAAGCAGGAAGGTCTTTGCCTCACTTCAGTAAAGCTGCAATTGATTTGGATTCCTTGGTTTAAAAATACACATGTGTTTATCCTCTACGGAGAGTTCAACTCTTGAATGTGCGATTCAGTATATAAAGATCTATAACATTCTGGCTGCAGGTACTCAGTGCCTGGCAAACATGTGAAGAAAAGAGCTTGGAAGTTACAGATGTTGTACTTCGACTCATGAGAGAAAGGTTCATGGCTTTAGTTTTGTAGGTCTGTGGTTCTGGACACATTGGCAACTGGATGGTAGCATGAGATCAGCGCTCCCATTACATAATGGCCAGCCCCCTTATATTTAGTGGCATCCAACCCCTTAAAATTACTGTTTTTGGAAAGCAAGAATAAGGCAGGGGATTAGTTGATAGGATTTGTGGTTCACACTAAGGGCTGCCTACCTCCCAGTAGAATATGAATTGTGAACCTGTGGCACTCCAGATATTTTTGTTTTTTTTTTAATAAAATTTTTATTAGGGGTTTTTACAGAATAAAGTACAAAGACAATAAACAACCTTACTTTTATCTCAACAGAGTTTCATAACTTCTTTGGACTTCCTCACATCTCCCGCTGCCATTTTCATCATCATAGATTTTTTCCATGCAATTTATCATCTAGTTTGCAAATTTTATAACCGCTTATTTAAATATAGTCCTCTGCAAATTTATTTCTCTTAATCTCACTTTACATCCCATTCCGATCCGATTTTGTGGTGGCCAATTATTTATGATCAAACATCCTACTTAACTTTCCACCAAATCACAATATTTTTGTAAATAAGTCTTAAATTTCCTCCAATCTTCTTCAACCCTCTCTTCTCCCAGGTCTCGAATTCTGCCAGTCATCTCAGCCAGTTGCATATAGTCCATCAGCTGCATCTGCCATTCTTCCAGCGTGGGTAGATCTTGAGTTTTCCACTTCTTAGCGATAAGTATCCTTGCTGCTGCTGTTGCGTACAAAAAGAATGTTCGATCCTTCTTTGGCACCATCTGGCCGACAATGCCCAAGAGGAAGGCCTCTGGTTTCTTAAGGAAGGTATACTTAAATACCTTTTTCAGCTCATTATATATCATTTCCCAGAAGACCTTCACCCTGGGACAAGTCCACCAGAGGTGAAAGAATGTTCCTTCATTTTCCTTACATTTCCAACATTTATTGTCTGGCACATGGCATATTTTGGCAAGTTTAACTGGGGTCATGTACCACCTATATATCATTTTCATTACATTTTCCTTCAGAGCATTACATGCCGTGAAGTTCATCCCCGTGGTCCACAACCTTTCCCAATCCTCAAACATAATATTATGCCCAATATCCTGTGCCCACTTTATCATGGCCGACTTGACCATTTCATCTTGTGTATTCCATTTCAACAGCAAGTTATACATTCTTGAGAGTACTTTAGTCTTAGGTTCTAACAATTCTGTTTCCAACTTCGATTTCTCCACCTGGAATCCTAACTTTTTATCCTTTTTAAAGATTTCTTGAATCTGAGCGTAGTGTAACCAGTCTCGCACTTTGTCTTTCATTTTTTCCAAACTCTGCAATTTCCAATTATTGCCCTCTTTCTCTATTATTTCCCAATATTTCGGCCATTTGGCCTCCATATTGGGTCTTTTTCGGGCCTTGGCCTCCAGAGGTGATAGCCATCTTGGAGTTTTATTTTCCAATAGGTCTTTGTATTTTGTCCAGACATTAAACACTGCTTTCCTGACAATATGATTCTTAAAGGCCTTATTGATCTTAACTTTATCATACCATAAGTATGCATGCCAACCAAATGCATTGTTAAAACCTTCTAAATCTAACACATCAGTGTCCTCTAGAAGTAGCCAGTCTTTTAGCCAGCAGAAAGCTGCGGCTTCATAGTACAACCTTAAGTCTGGCAGGGCAAAGCCCCCTCTTTCTTTCGCATCAGTTAATATCTTAAACTTAATTCTGGGCTTTTTGCCCTGCCAGACAAATTTAGAAATATCTCTCTGCCACTTCCTGAAACACTCCGTCTTGTCCACAATTTGCAATGTTTGAAACAAAAACAACATCTTAGGCAATACATTCATCTTAATAGCAGCAATTCGGCCTAGCAAAGAAAGCTTCAATTTTGACCAACTGTCCAAGTCTCTCTTAATTTCAGACCAACATTTTTCATAATTGTCCTTAAATAGACTCAGATTTTTTGCTGTTATGTTTACCCCTAGGTACTTTACTTTTTTAACCACAGTTAGTTCTGTTTCTCTCTGAAACCGTTCTGACTCTGCATCTGTCAAGTTTTTTCCCAACACCTTAGTTTTCTGTTTATTTAGTTTGAAGCCCGCTACCCGACCAAAGTCCTGAATCAATTGTAACACTCTTTTTGTGCTAGATTCTGGCTCTTGCAATGTCAAAACAAGGTCATCTGCAAAAGCTTTAAGTTTATATTGTTTCGCTCCGATCTGAATCCCTTGCACCAACCGGTCCCCTCTAATCAAGTTCAAGAGCACCTCCAGGACAGAAATAAACAGCAAGGGGGAAATCGGGCAGCCTTGTCGTGTCCCTTTTTCAATCTTAAACTCTTCTGTAACCACATTGTTGACTATCAGTTTTGCCTTTTGTTCTGAGTAAATCGCATCAATCCCATTTTCAAAACCCCGCCCCACTCCCATTTCTTTTAAATTCCCCTTCATAAATTTCCAAGAGATGTTATCGAAGGCCTTCTCCGCGTCTATAAAGATTAAAACTGCTTTAGTGTTAATATTTGTTTGCAAAAGTTCCAAAATGTCAATAATGTTCCTTGTATTAGCAAACAAGTGTCTTCCTGGGAGAAAGCCTGCCTGGTCTTTATGAATTATCTCATTTAAAACTCTTTTGAGTCTTCCTGCCAAAACGTCAGCAAATATTTTATAATCCACATTTAAAAGGGAAATGGGACGGTAGTTCTTAAGTTGTGTCTTTTCAGTTTCTGATTTTGGTATCAATGTGATGAAAGCTTCCTTCCACGATTCAGGCGCCTTCTTTCCCTCCATAATTTCATTGCTGACCTCCATCAGTGGTTGAATCAAATAGTCACTTAATGTCTTATAGTACTTGGAGGTCAAGCCATCTGGCCCTGGAGACTTGCCCAGCTTCATATTCTGAATGGCATGTTCTATCTCTAATCGTGTTATTTTACTATTCAGGAGTGATCTATTTTCTTGTGATAGTTTTTTAAGTCCATTTTTCTCCAAAAATTTTGCAATCTCTTCCTCATTTTGTGGCCCTTGAGTGTATAATTTCTTAAAATATTTCTGGAAACATTTTCTAATTTCCACCGGGTTCTGAATATATCTTCCTTCTATTTCCAAATTTGTTACTATGTTCAACTTTTGTCTCTTCTTCAACTGCCAAGCCAGCAGTTTCCCACATTTGTTAGCCGATTCAAATGTTTTTTGTTTCATTAATTTAATCTTCCATTCTATTTCCTGATTTATCAGTTTGGAATATTGTGCCTGATGAAGTTTAATTTCTCTCAAGATCGGCTGTGACTTCGGGTTTACTCTTAGTTTCTTCTCTAACTCTTTAATTTTCCCCAAAATCTTATCCTTTTTCTCATTTTGTAGTCTTTTCTTTATGGCGTTCTGTTGTATCAAGAACCCTCTCATCACAGCTTTGCTTGCGTCCCAGATTGTTCTTTTTTCCACTGCAGTGTTCAAATTTATCTCAAAGTAGTCCTTTATTGTTTTTTTGGCCTTCTTAATAATCTCCTGATCTCTAAACAAGTTGTCATTCATCTTCCATCTAAAGGAGCCGGTTGGTAATAGTGTCATGTCCATTTTCAACGCGTTATGATCGGAGCAGGTCTTTGGGCAGATTTCCACTTTCCTAACCTTAGGAGCCAGACCTCTAGAAATCCATATTTGGTCAATTCTTGTCCAAGTCAGTTGGGCTTCAGAGAAAAATGTTCCTTCTTTCCCCAAGGGGTTCTTTGTCCTCCATATATCAATCCAGTCCATGTTGTCTGTCATTTCGAAAAAGGTCTTTGGTAGTCTGCCATCTTTAGTAACCTTTTGGCTTTGTGACCTATCCATGTTCGTTGAAACGATCCCATTCATATCTCCCATCATGATGATGTTATCATAGTCCAGATAATCCAGCATAATCTCATGCAACTTCTTGTAAAATTCTGATTTCCCTTCATTTGGAGCGTAGATTCCTAATATCAAAATTTTCTCTCCTTGATGCTGTATTTCAATTGCCAAAATTCTTCCATGTTCATCTTTAAATAGAAATTTTGGTGAGAGGCTCTCCTTTGCATATATCACCACTCCTCTCTTCTTAACTGAATCCGAAGATATAAATTCTTGGCCTAACCTTTTATTTACCAATATTTTTCTGTGGAGCCTAGTCACATGTGTTTCTTGTAGACAAGTAATGTCTAGTTGCTCCTTTTTTAATATGTGAAAGATTTTCTTCCTTTTTTCCGGGCTGTTACAGCCATTTATGTTCCAGCTTAAAAGTTGCAGAGACATCCTGGATGGATCTGTTTAGTTTCCTTGGGATGGTGTTTTGTTCTGTGAGTCTTCAGGGTTCTGTGGTACAGGTACCTGTGGTGGTTCAGGCCCTGAGGGTAGTTCAAGTCCTTTATGAAGGTCCTCTCCGTAGGCAGTCAAAAACTTATCCCTATCTTCCAAAGTTCTAATTTTAATCTTCTTCCCTCTAAAGGTAAAGGATAATCCTTGGGGAAAGTCCCACCTAAAGATGATTGAGTTGCTTCTCAGCAGTTTTACTAAGTCCAAATATTCAGATCTGAGGTCCAACAGCTGTTTAGGAATGTCCTTAAAAATCTCAATTCTTTTGTCCGAAATGTTCAGAGATCTTCCGTAGTGCAGGCCCAAAATCTTGTCCCTTTCCTCCTTTGATCTCAACGTAATCAAACAGTCTCTGGGCTTCTCTCTCTTTATGAGTCTTCCAAGTCTGAAGGCTGACACAATTTTAAAGTCTTCCTCCTCTAGACCCCAGAACTTGGAGAATTCTTTGGTCAAAAACTCAGCTAGATTGCCTTCTTCCACTTCTGGTATCGATCTTATCCTTAAGTTAGTCTCCCTGTTCCGAAGTTCCAACATAGAGAGGTAGGTCTGGTGTTCCCCAACCTGCTTGCTGAGCGGCCTTACTTCTTTTTCCAACTCTCCCACTCTTTGGCTGGTCTCTTCGGCCAGTTTCTGATTTTCACCTGCAGCCTCCTTCAGTTGTCCGATTGCTTGTGCATTCTGTGCAACTTGCCCAGATAATTTGTTTAAAGTTTCTGTATTAAGGTCAATTTTCGCAGTTTGTTGATCAACTTTCCTGTCCAAAGACTCCAATTTCTCAAGAATTCTCTCTAATACAGAACCAGATCCTCCTGAGGCCATCTCTTCTAGTTGTAATTCCTCAGTTTCTCCCTCCCCTGCCTGTGACAGGGAGGTAGCTTTTTCCTCCGAGGGCAGAGTAGGCACAGATGATCTGCGTGTTTGTGAGGCTGCAGTTAAGGTTGTCAGAGTTGTTTGTCTAGTTCTTAATCCCTTTCTTTTTGCGCCACTCATTCCAAAGTTATCTAGCAGTCAAGGTCAAGCTGAGTTGTTCCCATGAGAAAGCTACGGCCCAGGTGGTAGCAGTCAAACAGAGGGCCGGGAAATAGAAAGTAAAACGATGTTTTTGTTATAAATCCTCAATCCTCTAGGGGGAGCATAAAATGTCCTAAGAAGAAGAGTCCATTCCAATCATACAAAATCTGAACCAATACTTAGGGATCTTCACAAAAGTAGTTTTAGCAGAGTTGGTTTTAAGTTTGCCACAATATTTCAAGTTGTGCTTACTGGAGTTCCATAATGCAAGAACGTAACCATTCTGAACTCCCTCAGACTGTCTCAAAGTTTAAATACAATGTATCCAAATTTGCAGTCTGACAGTTCTACTGCTCAGGCAGTTCTGACACCTGGGCTTCTTAAATAAAGTTGTAATCCACAAAGAAGGGGATATATAAGTCCTGATAAAAGTCCAAAAATCAGTTGCTTACAGTCTTTAAGGAGATTGAAAGTAATTTCTGCGGGTGCTCAATCTGAGCTGTCAAAAGTTCTCTCTATGCCTCCACTCCTCCTGCTCTTTGCTTTAAAAGTCAATGGCTGCGGAAGACGGACTTCCTTTTCCTCGTCTCTCCGCTTTCAGCTTATTTTCAGTATTTTTAGTCCCAAAATTTAGTAAAGTCCTCAGTTACTCACGGGTTGTTGCGTTTTAGAATCTTGTGTTGCAGGAAGAAAGGTCGGCGCTCACCGGCAACAGCAGCGCGGCTTCGCTCCGCTGAATGCGCATAGACCCACAGCGCCGCTGCCCCCTCTGCGATCCGGAGCCCCTTACGGGGTTCCCTCAACGTTTCGGGGGTTGCTCCTGGCGCCCGCCGGGTCCCGAGACCGCAGGCTTCCGCTGCCTGCGGTTTTCCAAAATGGGTCTCCGCTTCGCCGTAGCGGACGACCCTTTTCCAGCGGAGCTTCCCTCTCCCGGTTAGGAAAGGGCAGCCATTACCGTTCGCACCGCCTCCGGAAGTCCCGGCACTCCAGATATTTTTGGACTACAGTTCCCATTATACCTGACTGTTGACCATGATGCCTAGGGTGAATGGAAGCTTGGAGTCCAAAAGCATCTGAAGTCCCACTTGGTTCTTCATCCCTGATTTGGAACATGTTAAGTAGGCCAGCTGCAAAGGTTGCCATGAGATTATAATTAGAGATGCCATTAGGTCACAACCTAAAAACAGTTTTATTTATTTAGTTAGTCCTGCAGCCATGAAAGAATTTGGCCATGGTTTGGCCTGTCCCATTTCACCTTTGGTCCCATCACCCATTTTCTACCCTAACAGTTCTGGGACAAAACAAGATGAGTGGTGGGATCAGAAGACTAGACACTAGAATTTGTGGACATTCAATGAAGCTGGAAGTTGGAAGACTCAGGACAAATATAGGGATTCAGAAGATGATCTCAGGGCCAAGAAAGGTTCATATGGAAAGAGGTGGTCCTTGGGGTATTGCAGTCCTGAGCCATTTAAGGCTTTATAGGTCAAAACCAGCACTTTGAATTGGGCCTGGAAACTAATTGGTAGCCAGTGCAGTCGGACCAGGATCAGTGTAATATGCTGAAATGGACTAGATGTGCCCAGTCCAACAGACTCTTCCTAACTTCTTATGAGAAGCATGGCAGGAAGGCTCACAGCTTCATCCTCCTTTCCGTATGTTGGGCTGCTGAAGATACTGCTGGCTCCATGGGGTTGTTGCAGGGATGCTAACTTGAATAAAATATTGGGGGGGTGGGGGTGGAAGGTAAGCCCTGCTCCACATAATCGATCACAAGATGTGGTGTACAATCACCATTGGGCCCTTGCTTAGAAATATCAAAAGGGCTAGAGTCTTAACATGGGACGGGTGGAACTAAATATGAGCATGGATACTTTCCATTTCCATTTTTATCTTTGGGTGTGTTTTTATTCTTGCTGGAAGAACTCGAAATGTATTGGCAGTTGAGCCAAGCCAAAAAAAAGTCAGCACTCGTATGTTCAGAAATGTAATTGAGCAATCCTAGGCTCCCAGAAAGATTACGCTGAGCTTGAGAAAGAGCTCTTGATGGGAAGAAAAACAGTTCCTCATGAAAATGGCCATGCTTCTGTTTCTGCTTTGGCAACAAATGCCAAAATGCAAGTCCTGAAGCTGGCACTATTAGTTACGTCAGGAGCCAAGTAGGTATAAGAGGGGGTGCGAGAGAGATGGATGGGCTGTGTCCATTGCCTTCTGTCAAAACATCCGTGCCTTCCTGCCTATCTTGGTGTTTGATGCAGAGATTACACCACACTGTGTTTCCTGTAGGAGTGCTGAAACCAAACAGGAGCTGAGTTCCCCAACTGTTTCCACACTTCTCCCCAACGGCCTGCTGTGTGTGAAAAAGTGCAAAATACCCACAAAGTGTGTTTGGGAGGGGAGAATGCTACCATGTTGCCAAAGGAAAAGCAACAGTAAACTAATGCACCAAGAAGAGAAGAAGAAGAGTTTGGATTTGATATCCTGCTTTATCACTACCTGAAGGAGTCTCAAAGCGGCTAACATTCTCCATTCCCTTCCTCCCTCACAACAAACACTCTGTGAGGTGAGTGGGGTTGAGAGACTTCAGAGAAATGTGACTAGCCCAAGGTCACCCAGCAGCTGCATGTGGAGGAGTGGGGAATCGAACCCAGTTCACCAGATTATGGGTCTACTGCTCTTAACCACTACACCACACTGGCTCATCATACTACCAAGGTAGCAGATTTAATCCAGCAATGGTGACGTTCATTCTCTCTCTCCTGCCCCAACTGAAGGTAAGAGGTTGTCTTCATTTTCCCTCAGTGATATCATCTCCTGGCTGTGTTGTCACTCTTTCTGTGTGATACCTGATTGTAAGAATGGCCCTTCATGATTGGCTAGGATTCCTCCAGGGAAGAAGAAAGAGGCCTTATCATGGTACCAAACCAGTAGCAGAGAGGCAGAAAATTTGGGGGGGGGTATGTGAAAGGCGCAATAGTAGTATTTTTGTGGGGTGGCTTTTTGTATCCCTTGAAAGCCCCCTTTTTGCCAAGTGCAGAAATCTTCTGGGGGCGGCATGACGATGGTGGGAAGGGCCAGAGGCAAAAGAGACAATTGATACTTTTCATCCATATAAAAACCAGAGGTTTATATGTAACACACTCGCCCACATCTCTCCATCCAGACAAGCAATGAGGTCTTACAGTGGTTCAAGGACAAAGTCCAGTAAGGCAAAAGCACCAAAGTCCAGTCAGGCAAAAGCACCAGAGGAGTGAAAGGTGTGGCCTGATATAGTGTGTTTTTTTTGGGGGGGGGGTTCCTAAAAAAGGCTGAACAGTTTTGTTGGCTTCCTTTAAAAAAGCTCACATTTTGAGGGCCTTCCCCCTAAAGCTCAACAACTTCTGGGGTGTCCTGGCTTTTACTTTTGAGGAACTTTTCTAGTGCTCTTTTTAAATTTGCTCTTAAAATGTCATCTGGAGAGATGTTTTGGCTCAGCCTCAGTGTTCCCCTCTGTCTTCCTCACAAGAAGATGTTACACTTAAAAATAAGCCAGATCTTTTGTTCTGGAAAAAGCCACAAACCAAATTCAAGCACATTCCAAAAGAACCCCTGGGGTGAGAAGCCCACAACAGACAACTCTCACCCACAAAATGATTTCTGGATGTCTGTACACTTTTCCGTTTTTCTTCAACATGACAGATAGAGATCCCCCCCCCCCCAATGGCTGAGTGCATTTAACATACTTCAGAACAGAGAAAGTGGTGTGTACCTTAGCCAGAAAATAAAATGGCACTAGCCTACAAACCTTAATGCTCATTGACAAGCTGACACAGAAATGTTCTGAAATGGAAGTTGGGAGTATGGTAAAGTTACCGGCAGTGTGCGTATAATTTTTTTCCAGGACAATGAACATATGAAAGAGTTGCTTGATTTCGTAAATGTTGCCCTCTGTAGCAGTGAAATGCCTACAGGGCCCTATAGAGACTATTTCAAACACATCAGTCAGTTTTAGGGCTCATCCACACACCACAGTAAAGGGCATGTTTAGTTGGCATCAGGTGAGAGTCAGGTGTGTGTGCTTAGATGCTCATTGTCCTAAAAGTCCTGTCCTGGAAATGAGTGCTTTTAATTCTTGCTGTTTTAATAACCTTTTCCAGCCAGTTACCATTCAATAATTATTATTGTAAAGCATAGTTATACAGTGGTACCTCGGGTTAAGTACTTAATTCGTTCCGGAGGTAAGTTCTTAACCTGAAACTGTTCTTAACCTGAAGCACCACTTTAGCTAATGGGGCCTCCTGCTGCCACCGCGCCGTCGGAGCACGATTTCTGTTCTCATCCTGAAGCAAAGTTCTTAACCCGAGGTACTATTTCTGGGTTAGCGGAGTCTGTAACCTGAAACGTATGTAACCTGAAGTGTATGTAACCCGAGGTACCACTGTATATTATTCCCACCCAGCTCATCCAAGGCAGTTTTGTCTTGGGATCTCAGGTGCTAATTGTGATCCTTGCCTTATGTCAATCCTCCATTAACCCATAGAGGGCAAGGTCCCTTTGCCCCCCCCATAAAATATTTGAGGACCCCCACCCCCAGTTGATGGGCACTGCCATTCAAATGGTGTGTGTGCACCATGTATTGTGGTTAATTATATGGGACAGGGCTTACCTGGACCCTTCCCCCAATATTGCCATCCCTGCATTCAACCAGCTTGCACAGGATGGTTTGCATAAGCTAGCCCAGGGATTCCTTGTCTGACACAGTACAGTGGCTTGCATTTTGCCTTCTTGTCCCCAAATATTAGCTAGATTCTGACATTGATTAATTTATTTGGTTTAGGAGAGTCTCTCCGCTCCCAAAGATTCAATCACTGCATCCTCTGTAAAGCCTGGGCTTACTGTGTGAACAATTAGTTGAATCTAAGCCTGTTGATTTCAGTGAGCATAAAGTGTGTAACTATGCATAGGACTGGCCTGGCATTTTCTTCAGCTTTGAATAATTTTCTCTGAAATCTTCAAGCACTTCTAAACTATTATTTAAAGAGCTGAATTGCTTAAATTTTCACATAGGCACATTCTTTTTCTGATTGCCTGGATCTTTATGGAAGGGAGATAAACAGGAAAAAACACCAAATAATTTTGTGGCTGTGCTTGAATTTTGCTTATTAGCTGATAGATTTGTTGGCTGATATGTTTGTTTTTAAAGTTTTCAAACTCTTTCTTACCCAATAGCTTTAGAATTCAGAGACTGGTTGGCCTACAGCTGTCTTTCCATGAAGGAATCAAAATCTGGTTTAGATCTAGACTTAGGGTGGATCTAAACAGGGGGGAAATGCTATAAATAACTCAGAAATTAGATCATTACAGGAAAAGGAAAAAAATCTCTATGGAAAATTGTGTTTTTAAATTTCCTGCTCTCCGGCACTATCGGATGTTACATGTTTATAGCTCATTCAAATCGCTGTTTCTTTACTAATGCAGTTATCCTTAGGTGCCATTGAAGTCACTGGGTTACATTTGTGACACTGTAACTTAGTTCCCATTGAAATCAATGGGAGTTAAGGTCAACTTAAGTGTGAACAAGCAATGACAATCCCCATGTGATGTTTGCCCAAAAGCTTAATTTAGAAATACATTGAGTTAGACAACCTGGTGATATTAGCTTTGGCCTTGCTTTTGATAATACCAAGTTATCAAGATTCAACACCAAGTTTAAACTTGTCAAGCTTAAAGCATAGCCATAAACTCCGTGCAAAGAGTGGATCTTCACATCTTTACAGCACTTGGCTACACAGTGGGATCCAAGGAATAAATTTGCTGGTGTTCATTGGCTGTGAATTAATACTGATCTCCAAAGCAAACATGTTCAAAATGTGTAGACAGGCCACAGGGTGGGAAAAGAGCAAACTTTGTCACAATGCTCTCTGTCTACTGCCATTCAACGTTCAGATAAAGGACCATTACTCAGACGATGGGGAATGCAAGAGGAATTCTTGAATTTATTATATTTAAATGCATCTTGGCAGCACAGAGCTATCCCACATCCTGTTGACAAGTGTAATATAAGATATAAAAAAACAAGGAGAGTGTCTGAGTCACCAATCCCAGATCTGTATCGCTCCGTATTGTAGAGCACATACTTGGGTAGCTTGAAATGTTATGAAAATAATGTTCAACGTCTGATTAGGTTTCTATAATACACATGGAAAGGAAATTTAGAATTAACACTGAAACTCCATCCTTCACACACAGAGCTGTGCTTATTGGCTGGTCTTAAAAACTTGGTACTCGGAAACCTTTGGGCCTGGTTGAGAACAGGGGTTCCTCCTTATCTCTGAATCTTTTGCTTTGTTACTCTTTCTCCTAGACCCTTGAAATTACATAATCCTTAATGCATGCCACTTTCTTTCACATCAAACATTTGCAATTTGGCTACCACTACCATGCTAGACCTTGGAGACTAGTGGTGGCTAGGACTGGGCTTCACATACCCCTAAGCTTTTTTCTTTCCAGCATGTTTGAGCCAAAACTGGCAAACAAAAGCCTTGAAGAGAGTATCAGATATTTGGCTGCTTCCTCAAATAATTTTCTAAACGTATAAAATTAGAATTTCCCAGGAAAGGCTAGCTGAGAACTTCCTCCTCAACATCCTAAGGACTTGTTTACGTTTCTGGAGAACATTTATTCCGTTTAAAAATGATTCCACTTTCCTCCTGTAGAAACCAAAGCAGCAAGCGGCAACCAATTAACCGCAATGTCAGTAAATAAAAGGGGGGCTACCAGCATCACAGCACTGCCTGGACAACAACAGCTTCACATAGCGGCAAACGTCATAGCATAGTCATTGTGGCATAATACTTCCAACAGTGGAGGTTGAACATAGGCATGAGGGTTCTCCACCTTAGCTTTAGGGCAGAGTGGACCAACTTTTCATACCAACTGAGCCACAAGAGTACTTCAAAATGGAACCTGTGGGCCACACACTGCCATGTTGTGTGGGGAGGGAGGCCAAAATTTGATGTGCCTCTCCCCAGCCCTCCTGTTGCCTTCCCAGTGCTAGCTAAGCAAGGTGCCAGGCTTTGGGAAGGAGTCACGAGGCTCTGTCAGGGCCCTAAAGCCATCCCACCTCTTTCTCAAAGATGGGAAAGTGCTAACTAAGTTTTGGGAAGGCGGCAGAAGGATTCTAGGACCCTGTCAGAGCCCCAACACCAAAGCCTTGTTTACCTGGCTTTAAGAAGGCAGTGCAAAGGCATCAAATGTTGCCAAGGGCCACCAAAAAAGGTCTCAAGGGCCACATGTGGCGCTCAGGCCACGTGTTGGACTGCCCTACTGGAGAGCAAGCAAAACGCTTTCAACATTCAGACACTCAGTACCACAGGCGACCTGAAATATACCTCCCACAGGGCTTCTGCTTTTCTGTTTTCGCTCTGAGAAGAGCCCAGATGAACGTGACCTTGCAACTAGTGTTTCTTTAAAATAAAATGAAAAACCACCCTGAGCCTAATTTATATTTGTAAGTAACACAGTGAGTGGCAATTCCTCTTGGAGGTGTAGCAATGGAGTGAGAAAGATTCAGGGAATTACCGCTCTGACTTGTTGGCATGTGAGTGCGCGCATACACACACACACACACACACACACATTTTATTGCCAAGTCATCCCGCAAATCTCTAATTTGGTCACTGAAGGCTTTATTCCCCTTCTTCCCTGGGTGATCAAAGCATTCATCAAAACTAAATAGCTTATGTCAAATTGGATTGAAAAGCAATCCAAATTCCAAAAGAAAACAAACTCCAGAAACTAAGTATACAGTGCAGTAGCTCTGGGAGTTTGCTGGTTGAGTGAGCTCGTGGCAACCCAGTAGATGTATCGAACCTGACACTGCTGTGTTGAACTTGCAGGCTTATTACTGGGAAACAGTGGGATCTGGCATCATAATGGTCCCATTTGTCCTCTCATCTCTCGTTGGAATAAATCAGCAGCAACCATTCCACCTCTCCAGTTTTAGGCAGAGCAGCCCCAAAGGAAGATGAAAGATGTCACCATTTTGCTTGTCGATCCAGATGCAAAAGATTGCCAGGGTGGGAAATCACTCTGTGACTGTTTGTTTTAAAATAACTTCACACTTAACTAATGTGGAGTGACCTATGAGGGGGAAAGTACAGTTAAACACAGGAAGCATTGTTGAGAAGTCTTGTCTGATTGGCTTATTTGATGTTACAGGACTTCACTCTACCAAAAAGAATGTCCATCCAAGAATTCACTGCCTTCTTCAGCTATCATGCTATGCTATTAGCATGAGATCATCATTATGGAATCACGGTGAACAAAAGAAATGTGAGGAAATGACTGAAATCTGTGAAAATGGCAAATATTATGCGCGAGAAGAAAAGCAGATAAATTCTCGTCAACAGTCCAAGGATCGCAGGCTGTTTGGGAAAAGAGGAAAGAAACTACCCAAGTACGATGTTTGAGATTATGCCAAAATAACCAAGGATCTCTCCAGTGCAGAACTAGAAGGCACAACACAAAAGGAAAAAGAGTCAGGAGGGAGAAGGAAATAAGCAAACCTGGGTACTAGTTCTTAGTTACAAGTTCTTCTAATGACCAGCTGGGATAGAAACAGATTGTAGGAGAGGAGGAGCCACTGGACTGGGCCTGCATAGCATTTGAAACTATAAAATTGAACGTCAATTAAAATGCCTGATGGGATAACGAAAGGCTTTAAGTAGAGAAGTGGCCTGTCTCACCTCAACTAGAATAGAGTTTTAAAAAATTAATACATGCTTCCTGGCGGATAGAACCCACACATCTGAATAATTGGGGGATCACTAACAATTTAACCTCTGCCCAGGACTTTCAAGATTAGGCGGGGATGTAAGGGACTAAGCAGTCCTTGAGGCACCCTGGACTCAAATAGTTACAGTTCTTGTGAATTAATAAAAAGAACGTTAAACTGGCCTGGTAGCATATGGACAGCCAGTGCACATTTGAGCATGGGAGTTATGTGCTCCCCATCAATGGTCTGTCCCCATCAATGGTCTAACCACAGAATTTTGCACCAGGCCCACCTGTTACCAAGCCCAATTCAAGGTACTAACTGTAACAGATAAAGCCCTATATGACTTGACAGGAACACCTCGTGTCCATGCCAACCCAATGTCCCAAGCCATGAGATGGGCAGAGGGAGCCCTGCTGCTGTGCCTGCCTGCCAATAAGTGTTGCTCATTGTGCAGTGACCCAGAAGAGGGCCTTCTCAGTGGTGGTGCCCCAGTTATGCAATTCTTTCCCAGTGGAAAAATCAATGGCCACAAGATTCATGGGCTTTTGCAGGTTCGTGAAAACAAAATGGTTTTCAAACACCTTTGGAGACTGCCTGTGCTTTTCTTTTCGTCAGCTCTTTCTTGCAATGTTGTTAACCAAAATTATATTTTTTACGAATTACAGTATTATGCATGCTTTGTATTTTATGATGTTTTATTGATTTTGTTTTTATTAATGTGTGCTTTGATGGAAACCGTTTTGAGGTCTGCATGATATAAAGCGGTGCATAAGAATTTTAAATAAAGAAAACATACAATGGGCCGCAGTCTAAATTTTGCATGGTGAACTAGCCCACATAGGAATGCAGTCTTGGTTTCACATGGGAAATTGTGGTGAGTTAATGGGCAAGGATTGCACTGCATGCGATAAATAATAATAACAATGTGTATCATCTTAAGAAGCTGGCCAATTCCAAACTTTTTGAAAAAGCCACACCCAATTCCTTGGTAAAGCACAATGCAGTGATCAGCCCAAATTAATTCCCTCCATAGAATTTATTTCTGCAATGCCACCTTTACCTTACACTTCCTTCTGGTGGTAAGAGAAACCTTTCAGAGCAACAGTTCTGGTGCTTGTGGTCTAATGCTACAGCTTGGAAACATGAATTGCCAAATCCTTGGACCTAGTAAATAAGCATTCCTTCCAAGTATTGCATAATTCAATTATGAGCTTTGTTTAATGATTCGGTGCGAGCTTTAGATCATTTTTCCAACGAGCTCTTTAACAAAATAATCGCCATTCTCTTTTTAATGGGATTAAGAGATATGGAGTCATTTACTTAAATTACAAGAGAATTAGTTCAACTAATCATTTGAAGAGATTCAGTACGGAATAGGTGGAAGTAATTTGAATGCCAAGACTAATTTCCTTAATATCACAAAAGAATGTGTTCTTCTGATATTAATTACCATGCAGTAAAAGATTGTCAAGACTATAGTTGCCAAGCTATTCTTTTCAAGTTGGTTTCTAGGGATTGTAAAATTAAATGTTCCAAAGCAAGCTCCAGAGTTACTGGAACATCAGCAATGGCACAAATCCTGACTAATATTTAGATTGCTCAGCTCTCCTGTTACAGAGGATATTGACACTCATTTGCCAATGTCCTGGTACCATTTTGTCAGTGTCTGCAGAAACTTTATCTCAAGGTCTACAATTTCATTTTCCGACTAGCTTGATGGATACCCAAACTGTGTTGATAATCAGGGTTACCACAGTACTGAATTTATATGGGGGACAATGAATGTGTTTTAGGTCAGTTTAGAAATGATCCCCACAATATAGCTGGGACACTGGTGGTAAAGGTAAAGGTACCCCTGCCCGTATGGGCCAGTCTTGACAGACTCTGGGGTTGTGTGCCCATCTCACTCAAGAGGCCAGGGGCCAGCGCTGTCCGGAGACACTTCCGGGTCACGTGGCCAGCGTGACATCGCTGCTCTGGCGAGCCAGAGCTGCACACGGAACGCCGTTTACCTTCCCGCTGGTAAGCGGTCCCTATTTATCTACTTGCACCCGGGGGTGCTTTCGAACTGCTAGGTTGGCAGGCGCTGGGACCGAGCAGCGGGAGCGCACCCCGCCGCAGGGATTCGAACCGCCGACCTTCGATCGGCAAGTCCTAGGCGCTGAGGCTTTAACCCACAGCGCTGTAGTCTAAACCACTGAGACTTTTGGGCTTGCTGATCAGAAGGTTGGAGGTTTGAATCCCCATGATGGGGTGAGCTCCCATTGCTCTGTCCCAGCTCCTGCCAAGCTTGCAGTTTGAAAGCATGCCAGTGCAAGTAGATAAATGGGTACCACTGCAGTGGGAAAGTAAATGGCGTTTCCATGTGCTCTGGCTTCCATCATGGTGTTCCGTTGCTCCAGAAGCAGTTTAGTCATGCTGGCCACATGACCCAGAAAGCTGTCTGTGGACAAACGTTGGCTCCCTCGGCCTCAAAAGCGAGATGAGCGCCGCAACCCCATGGTCGCCTTTGACTGGACTTAAGCATCCAGGGGTCCTTTACCTTTTTAACCACATGGACAGCAAACAGCATAGTTTAGCCCAGGAGTTTTAATTTGTATATTGCTATACAGAATTGTTAGATGAATAGAGGCAGATCTAGGCATATTTATATATACACAGTGGTGCCTCGCAAGACGAAATTAATTCGTTCCGCGAGTTGTTTCGTATTGTGATTCTTTCGTCTTGCGGAGCACGGATTCCCTGGGTATTAATGGCTTTAAGAAAAAGGAAGCAAACTCACAAGACGTTTTCGTCTTGCGAAGCAAGCCCATAGGGAAAATCGTCTTGCGAAGCAACTCAAAAAATGAAAAACCCTTTCGTCTTGTGCGTTTTTCGTCTTGCGAGGCATTCGTCTTGCGAGGTACCACTGTATATACAGTGGTATCTCGGGTTACATATGTTTCAGGTTACATACACTTCAGGTTACAGACTCCGTTAACCCAGAAATAGTGCTTCAGGTTAAGAACTTTGCTTCAGGATAAGAACAGAAATTGTGCTCCGGCGGCGCAGCGGCAGCAGGAGGCCCCATTAGCTAAAGTGGTGCTTCAGGTTAAGAACAGTTTCAAGTTAAGAATGGACCTCCGGAATGAATTAAGTACTTAACCCAAGGTACCACTGGGGAGAGAGAGAGAGAGAGAGAGAGAGAGAGAGAGAGAGAGAGAGAATTGTTTGGAGACTTTTTAGTGTAAAGTGATATACAAGTTGCTCTGGTTGTTAGCATTGGGCATCGAGAAAATGATGATGCCAACTGGTGCCAGCACTGCTCATAGACATGATGGGGGGTTGGGGTTGGGAGCTTGAACAAAGGACCACCTCTCATTGTATGAATGAAGAAGAAGAGTTTGGATTTGATATCCCGCTGTATCACTACCCGAAGGAGTCTCAAAGCAGCTAACATTCTCCTTTCCCTTCCTCCCCCACAACAAACACTCTGTAAGGCAAGTGAGGCTGAGAGACTTCAAAGAAGTGTGACTAGCCCAAGGTCACCCAGCAGCTGCATGTGGAGGAGCGGGGACGCAAACCCGGTTCACCAGATTATGAGTCTACCACTCTTAACCACTACACCACACTGGCAGCAGATATGTTTGTTTGTTTTTTAGCACATCCAGCACATGTCACTCAATGAACACAATAGCATTTGAAATGAAGATATGCATTTCATAACTCCATAAATGGAGAATGGCTAGGGTTCCTAGGTATATTTCTTCAAAGATGTGCATTGCCCCTTTAAATATCACATTTCTCACCATCTCTGCCACACACAAACACACACACACATGCTATGAAGCCTTCAAAATTGCAAGATTGTTCCAGGCTGGGCATGCCAGCCGCATTCAGCCTGCGAAATGGAAATGATAGTGACTTAACCCACACAGCCCCTATGAGAATAAGACTATAAAACTAGACCTTGGCATTCCGAGAACAAAAGGTTGCATCACAATTCAAGACAATAAACTAAAAAGGACAGAAAGAAATCCGTTTTACTGGAGCATTCCAAGGGGTAGGTCAGTTCTCATTTCGTTCAAGCCAATTCTATTTTGAGCCCCGTAATCCAATTGTGTACATTAATAAATAGCTATCGAGAGAAAGTGGATTTGCAAGTGCTCTTTTTATTTAATTTCTAGTTAGTGGATATTGTTAAGTGAGCCAGATGGTCGTAAGGAAGCTAAACACTTAGAAGGATTTGAAAGCAGAAACCATTAGGACAGCAGTTAAAAACAAGAAAGGGGAGGGAGGGGAAAGAAGTGCTTGGTATTTTAATGCAGCTTTAAGGAAGGCCTCCATCTGCACTGTACACTTAAAGCAGTATTATACCACTTCTAACAGTCATGGATCCCAGGGAGCTAAAATTTCCTTTGCAATGAATTCCTCTTCATAGGAACTATTGGGAAAGCATGCAGTCTTGTTTTCTCCATTCATGAATCCTGCTTCTACTACTTTCATTCTTTTTAGGAGTTCCCATGATCAGGGCCATCTTTAGCATACGCGCCACCGGAGGGCAAAGATCTGCCCAGCGCCCTAAAATTTAGTTTAGCTGCCCCCAAATTAAGTTTTATTGAGCTTTTTTGGGAGGAGGACATTGTTGATCTTTTTGGGGGAGGGCGAACTCAAAGTTGTTCAGCCTTTTTTTGGGGGGGGTGCTCACTTGTAACAACAACACTTCAGAAAAAACTGCTTTTGTCGGGAATATTTGATGCTACAAAGTAACAGAGTGACGGAGGAGGGGGTGGGGACTTTCGCTCCATTGCTTTTCACTGCCGCCAATCAATAGGGACCAATATACAGTAGGTATACATTTGGCACCCCCAAGAATTGGGCACCCGGGTGCCCCACACCCCTTGCACCTGCCTGTAAAGAAGGCCCTGCCCATGATGTTATCTGTTGTTCTTTCATATCCTTCGGGACCTTATCCTTTGTCTTTACCCCCAAATTTCCCAACAACCACTCCCAATGGTTTCATATAGACGTTAAACAGCCTTGGGGACAAGGTGGTACCATGCAGCAGCTCCCCACAAAACAACTACCTGAAGAACGATCACCCAATACTCTTCTCTGAAACTAACCCCAGAGATAGGATTGCAGCCACTGTAAAATAGTGCCTCCAGTACCCATCCTACTAAGTTGGGTCAGAAGAATACCATTGTGAAGGTTAAAAGCCAACGAAGATAAGATTCCCTGCTGCAGACATTATTCTCAACATGAGAACAGCAGTGGGATGGATAGGAGCAACACTGCAACTTTGAGAAAACACAAGTGCCTTTCAAAACGCTTCCCCCTATGCACTGTTTCATTGACTCGCTACTTAACTAGAAAGAAGTTGCATGAGTACTTGGCAGAAGATCTATTTACCAAACACGAGCATAATTGGAAAACCAAAATATCTCACTGGCGCACCCCCAACACCATTTTACACAAGAGTTTATTTTTAGCCAAGGCCTCTTTTTGTGTGTGTCTGTCTATAATTTAGGCTACATGGTTATCTGCACAAGGAAGCACATCTAGGCCCTGCTAGGATGCATGCATTCAAAAAGCAGGTGATCAAACTGTTCTGTGCCACATGCTCAAAAGCCTATTTTGGCATTCAACAGTATATAAATTAATAAATTTTATTAGTTTATTATTTTAACGTACATGTCCATTATACAAATGGAAAATCAGAAGCTAGATTCTCGCCTGTTATTTCAACACAGTGTTCTCAGGCAGCCATAATAAATGCAAGCTATGGAGGAACTTTGATGCTCCAGAGATGTTCCTCTTCTCCCTTGACCAGCATGTTTCATTTTCCCCCCTCTGTACTTAGCATTAGGTTATAGCCACTGCAATCAAAGCAAGGTCATAATGTCAAGCGAATGTTCCAGTCCTTAATTTCTTATCACTTCCACTGCCTTATAGTGACACTTGCTGGTAGAAGATGGGACTAGAAGGAAAACCACAACATCCCCTCCAAGCAATATCAATACTAAAATAACCAAAGCAGGGGTCCCAGATGTGGCTGGATTTGAGGTCCCATCAGACCTACAGTTAATGGCCAGGGCTGATAGATCACCAAATCTGATGGGCTACAGGGATGGCTCTGACCTGAAGTCAAATGGTTAAACCTGGTCATTATTGTGGGATTTCTTTTAAAACATGAACTAGAATTTTAAGAAGCTGGCAAAAGCCACCTCAAGTATGGTAGCTGAAAGATAAATAACATATTGATTCAACAAAGCTTTCATTTATGGTGGTTTTACTGGTAATTTTAACTGATAGTGCTTCAAGAGCAGTTTCACTTAAAAAGCAGAAAATGCATTTTAGACATAAATTGACCCCTTATAATAGCCAAGGGCTTATGGGAGGTAGCTCTACAAGACTACAGTTTAATACTGCTAGCAGGAGGACATATATTTAAGTATTTGCTTTGGGAAATGTCACATTCATAAACAGACCAGCAAGCTCACTTTTATTTACCGGTAGTTCCAAATCTTAATTAATAGGCAAAGGGGCATTTTCACCTGTTGCCTGTGAGCAGCAATTGACTGGGTTTTTGTAATGTCACGGAATTGTCACGAACATTCCAACTGCTAAGGAAAGATCAGTTGAGAAAACAATAATATACATGTGAGAGCAGCAAAAGGTCAGTTTGGGGTGGAACATACATTTCATGGCCTACGGACAGTAAAACCTCAGTGGCATTTGTGGGAAGAGGGACTAGAGAAGGAGGATGACTTGGAAGCAAGGAAGTTGAGCAATGCTCAAGGAAGCTGAATAAGAGGCAGTGAAGGAAGGAAAAGAAGACTCAGAAAGCAGAGGGACTGAGGCATTGACACTACTGAGAAGGTAGCTGGAGGAAGCAGAGGGGTGAGAGGAGTGTAGGAGGCAGGGATTTGAGGAAAGGACTGTTCAGTGAGAAAATGGCACATAAGAAAACAAATATACTGAAGTGTAGGCAAGATATAATGATAACAGCAAGAACCTTTATTGAACTAACAGAACTGGACAACAGGGACAAAGCAACCACGTATATACATTTCTGGAGGCCTGGGCCACTCCCAGTCCCAACGTGATTGGCTGTCTAAACTTCCAGGCTGCGAATCATAAGTCAGAGTTTAAGGACCAATGGCAGAGGCCTAAATCCTGAAATGTTCTGTGATTGGATATCATGTATCGAATCAGAACACAGGGGCTCAGAATCCTTAGTCCAGACTCAAGCTCAGGCAACACAGACCACTGAATACATAACATATACTATGTAGCAGTTATGAATAAGGGTGACTCTATACTATTGGTGAGCAAGACAAACAGAACCAGGAGCCATTATGAGTCAGTGAACAAGAGAAGTGAGGTGTAATGAAATATTATAATTTAGAAACACTTTCTTATATGGGAATAATAGTCAGCAACACTGACATTGAAATGTTTTGGGCAAGCCTTAATATCACCTGGGCCGTGAAAGCAGAGGCAGACTTAAAGCTGTTGCATCCACTCTAGGGTCAACTTTGCAAATTAAAGTTGTTCCGTGGCAGCCCTCACGCCTGTCTCTATCAATGCTCCAAGGCAAAGAGCCCAAAGGCACAGGAACTGGAGTGGAAGTATTTAAAGAGCCAGCCAGATTTTTGGCTTTAGGACTTGATGGCCCAATATTGGTGCATCCTCTTAATAAACAGGAAGTTAGTGAAATGCAGGAAAAGCAAAAACTGAGGACAGGAAATGGTGATATATTGGAAAATAATTAAATTTCTCTTTGTATGCAGTGTTCAAATGGTTTGGGCCTAGGCCAGCACAAGCCAGTTCCAGAGCTGCAGGAACTGGTTAGAGGGAGTCCCTGGCTAAGTTCCCTCCAGTGGGGCTCCTCCAATTAAAGTGCCCCCCCAAGCTGCTGCCTCACTCCTCTAACTGCCTGCTCATTCCCCTGGCCTTGGATTTACCTGGGAACAATGGAGAGGCCTGGAGAGCCAACTGCGATTTTGGTTTTCCCATAATTCTCCAGCTCAGCATCAAGCATTGTGTGAAAGTTGAAATGCCAAAAGTTCCATGTCCAAGGAAACTCCAGAGGGGCCAAAGAACAACCCCAGTGGGCCCTGCAGGGGTGGCTTGACCTCTGGCAGGCCTTCCTGGGTATTGCCACAGGTTTTGCTGGATTTGACATAAGACGTTAATTACAGTCCATCTGGAACCACCTATAGAGGGAGCTATCCCACCTGACAGGCCACATTGCCAGTGAGCTGCATACAGCCACTTGCCTCATTGGCCTGTCCTTTACCTTTCCTCCCTTTGATCTTTGCCAAATATGACAATCTAGTCCAAAGTGCAACTTGAGCATGAAAATGTAGAAGATAAACACTTCCCCCAGGACCAAAGCCAAGTTAGTATTTGGTTTCAGTATTAGTTCTTCTATGAACACAAACAAAGAAGTCTTGTCACATGCATACTTCCCTTCAACAACAGCAGAAACACTGGGCATGAATGCCTAGCATTGCAGGGCGAACAAGACACTTATATGTCAGCTGTTGCTAAATAACTCGTGTGTGTGTGTGTGTGTGTTTATAAAAAGAGAAAGCTTGGTAGAGACGTCCAGCTGTGTCTCAAAGAGGGGGAGGTGCAGAGAAAGGTCCCCTCATTTATCATTTTATTCCATTTCTGTTATTTTATTTCTATTCTGTGTTTCTTCCACAGGAGTCAGCCAGTGTGGTGTAGTGGTTAAGAGTGGTAGTCTCGTAATCTGGGGAACCGGGTTTGCGTCTCTGCTCCTCCACATGCAGCTGCTGGGTGACCTTGGGCCAGTCACACTTCTTTGAAGTCTCTCAGCCCCACTCACCTCACAGAGTGTTTGTTGTGGGGGAGGAAGGGAAAGGAGAATGTTAGCCGCTTTGAGACTCCTTAAAGGGAGTGAAAGGCGGGATATCAAATCCAAACTCTTCTTCTTCTCTTCTTCTCTCATCCAGAAGTGGACCAGACTCACCGGCTGCTTTGCTTCAAGACATTGGCTTCAAGACCACATGCTTCTGAGAACTCTAATCAGTGGACAGAAGAGGGAATTTATGCAGGTACAGCTACCTTTACAGCAGGGCTGGTGAACCTCAGGCCCAGGGCCAGATGTGGCCCTTCAGTCCTCTCTCTTTCACCCTCTCAGCTTCTGGACAGCCTTCTGAGCCAACTTGATTTCACCCCCCTTGAGTCCCCCAGGTTGTCCAGGAGGGAATGTGGCTCTAGGGTTGTGAAGCAGGGATGCTTCTCCATCTGTCTGGCCAATTATTAAATATAGCAACAACCCTTAATTGAGCCAGAGTTATTATACCCATAATGAGCTGTCCATATCAGCAATTGGGAGCTGGTAAAGGAGAAGAGCAGAGCAGTACTTTTATGGGGTTTTATGTTCTTCCAATTTTCTTGGTGTTTTCTGGACATGGTTGCTACCTGCCAACACACCTTAAGGGTGGGATATTCACGGTCTAAAGAAAGAAAGACATCTGCAGGCATATAAGCCCCTTCAGATGCTATTCCACAACACTTCAGAGACCTCGTGGCCTCAGTAGAGGCTGGTCCCTTAGGGCAAATGGGGCACTGCCCCACCAACCTCAGCCAATGCCCACCTGAATGCCCTCTTACAACCAAACAGGCTGTGGCTCTGCCGAGCATTGGCTCTGCTGCTACCTACTTCCAAGCTCCTTACTTTCTGCCCTACTAATCCCATTGGGCTACAGTTCCCAGGGTTTTTTTTTGGGGGGGGGGAGCCATGATTGTTGTCATGACTACAGTGGTAGCTCGGTTCCTGAACATAATCAGTTCCGGAAGACCATTTGAATTCCAAAACGTTCGAAAACCGAGGCGCAAAGGGCCGTCTTGAGAAAACTGAAAAACACACAGTGGAAGCCGTTCGACTTCTGAGGCGCGTTCGAAAATCAAAGCATTTACTCCCGGGTTTTCAGCATTCGAATTCCAAAACATTTGTCAACGGAGACGTTTTGAAACAGAGGTACCACTGTATATAAAATGTACATAGTGTTGCTGGGGTCTACATTTAATGTATTCAGTAGGTCTCTCTCTCTCTCTCTCTCTCTCTCTCTCTCTCTCTCACACACACACACACACACACACAGCCAGAAACAGTTTCCAACAGTTTCATTGGCTTTGGAAGTAACCATTAAAAAGTCCTCTTTTGTCCCCAAATTGTTACCATACTAATCTACAACAACGGGGGATCAAATTGCAGTTTTTTGTTTTGTTTCTTGCTATAAAGCATTAGATGGAAACTGTGGCCTTGATGTAAACAGTCAAATTCCAGCAAATGGTATTAGTCATCCCTTTGTATGCCCGGCATTCAGTTCCAAATAGCAAAGCCGGGAGTTACAGATAACGTCCAGAGCTGCCAAAGGGATCCAAAAGCTTTCTTCAGAAAAACAGCCCTGGCGAGGATGAGTAAGACTTGACATTTTCAAGTTTGGAATTTTCGTAAATGTCCCCCTCCCAGAGGATAACTAGATTTCCAAATATTTGGTTCATTGTGGTGCGTCTCTTTTGATGCTGGAGCCATAAAATCCATCGGAGGAGCACGCTGAGTAGGAAAACAATTTATTTAACTCTTTGAGGACTAGGCATGTTGAACACAGTTATTTAAAATGACCAAACTAGCAGGGAGTTTTGGAGAAAGAGAGCATGGTGAATAAGTTAACAGGACAGTGTGCTGTAGTGGTTGGAGAGTTGGACGAGGACCTGGGAGACCAGGGTTCAAATCGCCACTCATCCATGAAGCTCATCGGGTGACCGTGGTCTCTTAACCTAACCTACCTCACAGGGTGGTTGAGAAGATAAAACATTGAGGTGGGAGAAGCATCTGCACAACTGCCTGGATGAAAGGTGGGCTGCAGATGTAACACAATAATAATAAAAAATAATAATAATCAGAATGGTTATTTGACTGGCACCTGCAATGATGCATTGCTAATGTGATCCACTGTGCATTGGGTTTGATGAAGTGTTGTATTTGTGATTGATGTTCCTTGTGTACAGAGCAAGTGCTGAAGAATCCCTCTTTGCCCCCAGAGGCAAAATGTGAAAGCTTTTTAAAGAGGCTGTTGAGGAGGCTCAATAAGAATTCACCTGTATAATGAACTTATAGTACGATGGTATTTGTAGCAAGTCTCTTGGTGTTTAATGAAGCTGTTCTCTCCAAATACAACTACAGCTCCCATTATCCCTGCCATTACTCACACTGGCTGGGCCTGATGGGATTTGGAGTTCAACTTGTGGAGGACCACAAATTCTCCATTCCTAGTTTTCAGGACTAGGAATGTGGTACCTTGGTTCTCAAACTTAATCCATTCTGGAAGTCTATTCCAAAACCAAAGCATTCCAAAACCAAGGCATGCTTTCCCATAGAAAGTAATGCAAAATGGATTAATCCGTTCCAGACTTTTAAAAACAACCCCTAAAACAGCAATTTAACATGAATTTTACTGTTTAACAAGACCATTGATCCATAAAATGAAAGCAATAATCAATGTACTGTACCATAAAATAAATAAGACAGTATTGTAGATGATAAAAATTAAATATATATATTTTTTTCTTACCTGCACTAATGATATTCATTGTTTGGATGGGGGCTTTTATCCATTTCTGCAGTCACACAGTCAATCAGTCAATCAATCAGTCAATCAATCAATCAATCAATCAATCAATCAGTAGCTGGGTTCCACACAGTCACAAAAACAAATTAGCCGGAAAAGCTTCAAAAACAAAAATGCAAAATAAATAGCAAAAACAAAAGCGCCAAACTTAATCCATTCCGGATGTCCATTCCGAAATGTTTGAAAACCAAGGCACAGCTTCTGATTGGTGCAGGCGCCCCAGAAACAATAGGTGACAACTGCATCAGACATTTAGCTTCCGAAAAACATTTGAAAACCAGTACACTTACTTCCGGGTTTTTGGCGTTTGAGTGCCAAGGTAGCACTGTATCTAACTTGTGGTGTAGTCAATTGTTCTCCTGACACACAAACATCAAGAGTACACATCCCTACTCAGGAGGATTGTGGCCATGCCCTCTTTCAGGCTTGACCTAATAATTAGATCCCATAAAAATGCCTCACCTGCATTTTCCCTAACAAAAGAAATGTGTCTGGAAGCTTTTCCATGGACTATCAAAAAGAGTAATCTTAGTCATTCTTTGGCCCCATTAACTCTCTCTTTACACATATTAGCTAGGTTTCAAAACTGATTTGCCTGTATAAAAATCATGCCTGTGGTTTTCTGACACTTTTAAAGATATTTTAGATGCAAAGATTATGCCCTTTCCCGAGAAAGCCATCTTCCAGCATTTATAACATAAGCAATTGTATTTGAAAGGTTGCTGGCGACCACATGCATTTTTGCATAAAGGCTTCTAGACTACACAAGGTCAACTTGATGAGGGATTCAGTGAGTCCACCTAGGAATAATTTCCTTTTAACATTTAAAGCTCATCCCCACACCCAAGTATTTCAGGAATTCTGCTGCATCATAGGAAAAAAATAGCACATATACACCCTCAAGCTGAAAACCTCAGCGCATAAACAGAGGTGACCTTAAGTGGAAATCTGGCTTGGAAGTGAGAAGTGTTGTAAATGGTCTCTATGTTTCTAATTCAGGCAATAAATTAAAGATGTTCTCCCCCCCACGCCCCATAACAAAAGTCCATTAGTAATATCTTTAGACCATTACCCGTAAAGTTAACTATTTTTCATCCACCCACCCTGAATCTCAGCACACTCAGGCTTTGCAAAAGGGGCAGCCAAAAGGGTGCCACCCCATAAGCTCCAACCTACTTGGCCAGTGGTCAGAGAGGATAGGAGTTGAAGTCCACAGCATCTGGAGGGCACCGTGTTGGCAACCATTGCTACAACACTTGAGAGTTGTGAGGGCTGTGTGTGTGTGAGAGAGAGAGAGGGGGGTGGTGGTAAAGGGACCCCTGACCGTTAGGTCCAGTCATGACCGACTCTGGAGTTGCAGCGCTCATCTCGCTTTATTGACCGAGGGAGCCGGTGTACAGCTTCCAGGCCATGTGGCCAGCATGGCTAAGCTGCTTCTGGCGAACCAGAGCAGCGCACAGAAATGCTGTTTACCTTCCCGCTGGAGCGGTACCTATTTATCTACTTGCTCTTTGACGTGCTTTCGAACTGATAGGTTGGCAGAAGCTCACCCCGTCACGGGGATTCAAACCGCCGACCTTCTGATCGGCAAGTCCTAGGCTCTGTGGCCACCCACATCCCTTGAGAGAGAGAGAATAAAAAAGCAACAACACTTGGCTCCAGAGCAATGGTTCCCAACCAGCTAAGTACTGCAGACCCCCTACTTTTTAAAAGCCAAGCCATGGACTCACCTACTTTTGAAAATGTTTATATCTCTGTGGAAGCTTTCGTTACGTGAATGGTGCCACTATACCCTCCAACATGTCCCAGAGCAAAGCTAGGCCATGTTCCTGCGTGAGTCACGTAACCCACGGGAGAGCACGATGCCTCAAAACACATTTTGGGGGTCACTGCAATCTTGCACAAGACACAGCACAATCTCATGCATTTTGGGGGCTTCCTCAAAATGGGATGTTCCAGACAGTTAATGGGTATGTGCCATGGACCCCCTGAGTGGGCTACATAGGCCCCCTGGGGCTCACAGACCACCAATTGCTAACCACTGCTCTGGGGCAAACATATCTACAAAAATGGGGCCCTTCAACAAAACATTGCAGGGTGGAGCAGGAGTGGGAGAATCTGTCAAGTTTGGTGCTCTCAGATTCTTATCTTTCCAACCTTAAATTCAGTTCTCCGCATGCAGCAATTTGTGTGTATGGGGTTTTTTTTAAGCCTCATGAGCATTTTGGTGTGAGTTTCTTCCTAATGAACTCATTTTCTCATGCAGATTAGACACTCACACACATTTTTGCAAGCAATTTCCCCTCATAAAATGAACTTCGGTGTGTAATATTCTATGCATGCTTTTCCCTAATGTATGCATTTTGCAAACTTGGGTTGGAGAACAGAATCCAAAATTCAGGTAAGTGAATTTTGAAGGATGGCTGTGTTTCAGTTCTCATATTCTTTCAGACACCGGCATAGCAACCCCCACTGGCACCAGGAGTGGGGGAGGGTGTACATGCACATGTATCCTCCATGCCATGGGGGCAGGGCATACAATTGGACAGAAGCAACCGGCGTGCACCAACACAACGCTATCGGAAAAACCATTGTGGGGTGCCCCACTGGGAGGGCACATGGGACTCAGGAGGCAAACCTGCAGGCCAGTGCATGCCAGCTGCACCCCTCCTGGGTGTCCCTTCCAGGTACCCTCCTGGCAGCGCACCCCACACTTTTTCGGGCAGCGCTGGGCCCACTGGAAGGCAGCTGCGGCCGGGAGGGAGGCAGCGGCTGGGGTGCCCTACGAGCAGGGCTGGATTTAGGTTTGATGAGGCCCTAAGCTATTGAAGGTAATGGGGCCCTTTATATGTCTAGCTGTCCTTTGTCAACAACAAATTGTCGCTGTTTTTGTGTGTTGAATATATGCTATAAGGTAATTTATGGACCTAAAAGGTATTTAAAGCCATTTGCAAATAATAATAATAATAATAATAATAATAATAATAATAATAATAATAATAATAAAAAATTTTATTTATATCCCGCCCTCCCCAGCCGAAGCCGGGCTCAGGGCGGCTAACAACACTAAAACAGTACAACATTATAAAACATTATAAAAATGAATTAAAATCAAAATTGGACATAACAAATAGGAGCCTACACAACACAAAACACTGTTGCCGTATGTAGGTTTTATTTTATTTGTTTTTTATCTTATATTTTGGAAATGTACATCCAGCTTTTTTTTCTTTAATTTTTTGGGGGGCCCCCAAGAGAGTGGGGCCCTAAGCTATAGCTTGTTTAGCTTATACGTAAATCTGGCACTGCCTGCGGGCATCGTGCTACCCATGGCACACCCCATGCTATGTTCTCAGGCAGCACTGGGCTCGCCTGCTAAAGGGCGCCCTGCAGCCTGTGCCCCCCCTTCCTTTGCTACTGCTTTCAGTAAATGCACCTTTGGAAGACTGGGTTTTAAATATGAACTGAAATGAATTTCTTCCCCAAATTGTAGTGTGGACTGCTTCAGTTCAGGATTCCAGCTGCTCCATTTCCCCTCACTTTAGTCAGTTGACATTCTGCAGCCACTATGCATGCTCAGTCCCCATTGTGGGCACCTTGGCTTTTGGAGATAGTACTTTTCCATCTATAAGACGCCCCCATGTATAAGACTATTTTGGGGGACTGAATTTTCAGAAAATGGGGGATGGCAAAACGTTGTTTTTGCGGAGGATTGCCGAGTTGTTAAGCTTTTGGGGGGGATTACCAGGGGTTGTTGAGCTTTTTAAAGGGGGGAATGTCGAAAATTGCTCACCTGCACGCATCGCAAAATCTGCCTCCCGTCTGTCCCCTCACCTCATTGCCATCTGCCCGGCCAATTGCCACAGCGCTGGCCAATCAACAACACCCATTGACACAGCATCCAATAACACGCACAATAGCCTCTGACAGCTGCAGCAACAACCAATCAAACGTCCACCCTATGCACTATCCATGTATAAGATGACTCCCACTTTTTAGCATTAATTTTAGGGGGGGGGGCTAGTCTTATGCATGGAAAAGTTTTGTGTGCTTGTCAAATCAAGAATAAATTTGTCCATTCTTGTAGCGCTCACCAGGTGGCAGCATAAGCCTAAAATGTTTCTGCAGTAAACTATTAAATTACTCCTTGCAGCTGTATAAAAACCCTGAAAGGATATGTAATAAAATTGTTAATTCCAAAATGGACTTGGTTTTGCTCTCTGTGTTTTTGTTTATCAGAAGACTGAGTGGAAAAGAAGAAAGCATGTAAAAAGAGCTAATACAATTTACAAAAAAAGAAAAGTTTCAAACTATCAAAATGTAAGTATAAACAAATCATAGAAGAGGACCAAGACATCCTGACATTACTAAACTATTTATTTGAATGTTAGATTGTTCATATCTATTTCAATATTTAGTAGGCCTTTCTAGGTATTCCTGGGACACGGGTGGCGCTATGGGTAAAAGCCTCAGCGCCTAGGGCTTGCCGATCGAAAGGTCGGCGGTTCGAATCCCCGCGGCGGGGTGCGCTCCCGCTGCTCGGTCTCAGCGCCTGCCAACCTAGCAGTTCGAAAGAACCCTCGGGTGCAAGTAGATAAATAGGGACCGCTTACTGGCGGGAAGGTAAATGGCGTTTCCGTGTGCAGCTCTGGCTCGCCAGAGCAGCAATGTCACACTGGCCACGTGACCCGGAAGTGTCTTCGGACAGCGCTGGCCCCTGGCCTCTTGAGTGAGATGGGCGCACAACCCCAGAGTCTGGCAAGACTGGCCCGTACGGGCAGGGGTACCCTTACCTTTACCTCTAGGTATTCCTAATAGAAATATATGTTGCTTTGTTAAATCCCTGTCTGCCTTTTGAAATTGATGAAGACTTAATTATTCACATGCCATTAATGTAAAACACACACACAATTTTATTTGTGTGCTCCATTCCACTGTTCAAACCATGCTCAAGGTGGCCTACAAAATGGCAAATATACATAACTACAATGTAACAGAAGTAGTCATAAACAAAAAGTAAAGCATTAAAAATACATAGCCAAACTGAACAATTTCCACACAAATCACAACAAAATCTAAAATAAAAATATAAGAAACCAACAGCAACAACAGTAACTACCTCACCCGTGTCTTATGAAGGTGTAGCTATAGGGAGTTGTCATGATGAGTACCTGCACTTCAGAATTTACCCCTATAGCCACCTGAGGTATCACATATTTATATTTCTTATTATCGAAGCTGTCTCAAAACCAGGAGGGATAGGGTGGAAGTGTTTGAATTAAACAACATGGTTTACAATGATAAAAATATGAACCAAAAGTTTAAAGCCAAGCATTCCATCTCTCTCCTCCAATCAGGCACTTATCCTCCTTTCCCCATATCTACCCCCCAACCCTGTCTCCTCTGCTCAAACCTCACAGGATTTCCCCTCAAAAGTTGTCGGTCACAACCTGGCCTTGATGAAGTTTCAGCTAAGCCCAGAGTCTTCATCAAAGCATGGTTCAAGACTCAGGTTTGCATCTCAGACAACAGCAGAAAATAAACCTTATTTCTCTTCCCTGTATGGGCACAGGGTGGAGCTAGAGAACAAGCCTTTCAGGAAATCATTTGTATGGCAGTTGAAAACATCACCTGCAAAAAGAAAACGAAAGGAGTAAAAACGGCTATAGCAATAATGCTAAAAAGAGACAGAGAAAGAGGCAGGATCCAATAATAAAACTGCTCCTGGGAGGGAAATAGAGGAAACCCTGGAATAAGCTAAATGAATGTTGTTTTGAAATCTGTGGTTAAAATCAGTGCATTATCTTGATTCAAAATGGTCTCCAATTGCATCTGAAAAGCCTGCTTCTTCATCTCAGGAGCCATAATGCAAAAGAACAGTACTGCCAATGGAGGAATGTAGACAAGGGAATCCCTCAAGGATCTTTAGTGGTACCTGTGCTTTTAAACTTGTTCATACACCACATAGAGTTGGGATGAGGTAGACAAGTTAGCTGGTGATACTAAATTGTTCAAGAACAGCATCTTAAAAAGCAGAAACATCACCTTGCCGACAAAGGTCCGTATAGTTAAAGCTATGGGTTTCCCAGTAGTGATGCATGGAAGTGAGAGCTGGACCATAAAGAAGGCTGATCGCTGAAGAATTGATGCTTTTGAATTATGGTGCTGGAGGAGACTGTTGAGAGTCCCATGGACTGCAAGAAGATCAAACCTCTCCATTCTGAAGGAAATCAGCCCTAAGTGCTCACTGGAAGGACAGATCCTGAAGCTGAGGCTCCAATACTTTGGCCACCTCATGAGAAGAGAAGACTCCCTGGAAAAGACCCTGATGTTGGGAAAGTTGAAATGCCAAAAGTATTGTATTTGTATCTGATATCAGCCATTTTATTTTCAATTCCTTTCCTAATGATTCCTAGCATTAGGAAAGGAATTGAAAAGAAAATGGCTGATATCAGATACAAATACAAATCTAAGACAAGCCTACAATTCAAATGCCAAGCACAGCTCTTGCCATCTCACCTCAAGGAGGATATTGTAGAGTTGGAAAAGGTTCAGAAAAGGACAACGAAAATCATCAAGGGGGTGGGGCATGTCCCCGCGAAGGAAGGTTACAACATTTTGGGCCTTTTTACTTTAGAGAAAGGGAGAGTAAGAGGCAAACATGATGCAAGTGTATAAAATAATACACAGTACAGAGAAAGGGGATAGGTAAAACACAACACAACACAAGAACTCAGAGGCATCCAATGAAACAGAGTGATGGGACATTCAGGACAGGCAAAAGGAAGTATTTCTTACACGCAGTGCAGTCAAGCTATGGAATTGGCCTCAACAAGAGAAAATGGTGGCCACCAACGTGGATGGCTTTGAAGGATTGGAAAAATTCACAAAGGCTTATCAAAGGCTACTAATCCTGATGGCCATGTTTTACCTCCACTGCCAGAGACTATGTTTCTGAATACCAGTGGCTGGAATCCCCCAAAGGGGAGACTGCTGTTGTGTTTAGGTCCTGCATCCCAAAGGCATTTGGCTAGCCACAGGATGCTGGACAAGATGAGCCACTGGCCTGATCTAGCAGGCTATTCTTAAATAGCTTGGGGCCCGTTTACTTGATGGAACATACTTCCTAATATTTGCTTGAGGACCCTGTCCTGTATCCCACTGGTGGGAGTTGTATGTTATGTTCAGACATGGTGCCCAAGCCATAGAGCACTCTCCCCTTGGAGGCTTGAGTGGTGCCAACACTGATGACACTCTGGCCCCAAGAAAGACCCAGCTGTTTATTCAAGCATTTGGGGTTGCTGATTGCAATTTAGCATCATCTGCTCACTGCCTGATTATTGCTGATTATCTAATGAATTGTGGGTTTAATTGATGTGTTCCTGGTGCCCGAGATATAGGGCAGGTTAGGGGTTGGGTTTTTTTTGTAATTATATTTTATTAAGTATCAACATTTTTAACGTATACAATTTCGTCTTTTCTCTTATTTTATCGACTTCCCACCCCTTTTTTATGGAGTTGTTGTTCTTCCTGTTCTGTTGCACCCTATCTTCTATCAAATCACAACCACAATATTATAATCTATTTACTTCTGTTGCTCATAGCTCAAATCCTGCTTGCGAGTTCATCATACTATATTTCTTTAGTCCAAAAAAGGCATCCATTCTTCTATAAAACACTCAGCATTAGTTTTGCTGTTAATTTTGCCAGTTCAGCATAGTCCATTATCTGATGTATCCCTTCTTCTTTGGTTGGAACAACTTCTTCCTTTCATTTCTGTGCCTATAGAATCCTAGCTGCTGCTGTTACATACAACTTTAACATTATTATTATTATTATTATTATTATTATTATTATTATTATTATTATTTTCTGTCCCTATAATCCCTAACAGGTTAGAACTATTTTAATTAACAAGTGAACTATGGTACCCAAAATTCCTTTCGCAAACTAGGATTGCCAGGTTCTTGCCCAGCAACGGTGTACATGCTCCTAACCACCAATCAGGACTGCAGACACCATTTTCCCACAAGTCCCGAGGTCTGTGTTCGTCCGCTGCTTGTGATGGGACAGAGTAGTGAGAGTGCCCCTAGCATCATTAAACCCTGCCAATCACTAACTTGCCAGGAATTCTATCTTTTTTAACTATTACCACACCTGAGCAGGACAGCATGTAACATGTAAAGGGCAACTTTGTGCCAACGAAGAAAGAATCGAAAGCTTGCACCCATCTCAACTAACTGACGCCAAAATGCAGTGGTCCTTTGCTGCTGACCTCAGCGACGTTTCAGATCAATCTTGGTGCTGCTTCTCGCTTACCATCTCATATAGTACAGCCAGCTCTCACTTGACAACATAAAAATTTCACTTCAAACAAGTCGCTCGACCTTTAGCAGGTGCTCTCCGGGAAAAGGTGCTACCGGGCAGAGTCAGCTGCTGGAATTCACATTTCGGAGCTGCTCTTCCCATTAGATGGGTGTATTGGATGATCAAAGCAAAACTTCGAGGTCACACCTCCATCTGCTGTGTCTCATAATAGGATTATTATTTGTGTTGTACCCATGAAATGGAAACCAAATAGCTCTTCAGCTTTCAGAGCAAGCATGCATAGGATCTGGCTGTTAGGTGTAATGTAGAAGCATTGTCGCCATCTGCAAAACTAGTGTACTCTGGTTTTCTTTATTATTATTATTTTAAAGAAAAATTGTATAGTTGGGGTGGGAAAAGATTCTGAGGCACGTTAAAACTATGCCTACTCTATTTCAGAGCTGAGAATTGAATTACCCTCATGGAGCGAGATAAGATGCCGAGAAAGCAGAAGGGCTACAGGTTCAGCGCAGCCCTGTTAATTTGCTTGGCTCAGTGGCTGGGGCCTGTTAAGCCCTTGATAACACAAATGGAATGTGTGTTGTATAACCCCGGACAGCTGGAAGGAGAAAAAGGCCAGTCACAAATTAAATTAAGAGGTGTAAAATGCCGTGAGAAGAAAAACAAATTGAGATGGCGAAAACAGGTGCCAACTGACATTTATTCCATATTCAGTCACACTTTCTTTTCTCACTGTGTGATTAGCAGCTAAGCTGAATTAGGGCAGATTTCATGCTTCCGTGACCTCTATGAGCACCCGTAAAGAAAAGGGAAAAACACCTGCAGGTAGATGTTTTTCCAAAGAGCTAAAACAGTAAAATCCCCAACTACTGTTGAACTGGCTTGGTGAAATGCTACCCGGAGTGTAAGGGCAACACTGCGTTCACATGGAGAGATTCAGTCACTGGCTTAAAACACTTACATACTTTAGTAGGAGTTCTTAAAAGATCATTTCTGGTGTGCACAGAATATAGAGAACTATTTTCTTCTTTCACTTGCTCTTAAATTACTTCAAGAGAATTATGAGCTCTCAGAAATGGTTTATTTAGGTTCATTGCTGATATGGAGTGTCCAGGTTAACACTGGATGGTACAGAGAGGAAGCTGATTCTCATATTCAGAAAAGAAGCACAAAGTTTTTCATAAAATTAAGTTTAATTGTCATGCTGTATAAGATAGGGAACTCCGGATCACTCATATTCACCAGCTTGTATTCATAATAATTTCTTAATGATCACTGATCTCTCACATATGCTCCAATGTACTGTAATCTAAACACATAGGATAACCATCCTCAAAGTAGGTGCACTGATTTCAGCAAGTCTGCTCTAAGTATAAGTAAAGTTGGATGTCATCCATACTTGTCCCGTCCCCCCCAGTGAATTTACTTCTTTCTCAGGACCAATTTCACTAGATACCTGGGTAAGAAAAGAGCTACAATAAACATTTTTCAAGGGGACAAACAAGTGACGTTTTAGAAACTTGGTACTGTGGAGTTGGTAGGATTAATGTGAAACAGCTGGAATTTTTTTACATATAAAGTAGAACAATAGTTCTTGCATGCAGGTCCAGCTGTTGTGAAAATAAAACCTAAGGGGGGAAACCCCTATCGGAAATTGTTGCACTAAAGATACACAATACTTTGCGGAAGGTCTGCTATTATGTATAGCTAATGTGGTTGCATTGCGGGTGCACTGAAGTTTGAAGTTCATTAAGTTTTCTTACGATACATTTCTTCTAAATCAATTGCTATTACACTTATACTTCATTCAGTCCAATAACTTTTTTCTTTAATCTCCTTTGTTTTGTTCTCCTAAACATGAGATCACCATTGCAAAGATCTCACCGCAGCAAATCTGCTATTTCACATGGGCTATAGTCAAATTAAGCAAATAAGACAAATTCAAAGTTTTCTTGTTAATACTTTTATTAGTGTACTTTTCTGAACTTCTCTATTGGACAAACATAATGCAAACTCCAAATAAAAACTTAGAGTTCTTAGCCGTCAGAAAGAGAGACCATGGCATTCCAAATTTGTTTTCATTCTTCATTAAAGAAAAAGGGGGAGATATTGAAAGAACCATTAGGCACACAGTTGACACATACTGTACAATGATATGCACAAGTCATTTATTTAACAGCTATATTCAGATGTGCTCTTTAGATTTTGCTCCTTGCAATGTAAGAACCATGCTCATTCGAGCACAGAGAAATAGGGATTTACAAGGAGTGACAAACCAGACTTTTAAAACAAGTCCTTAGATAAGCCAACACAGCAGCAATAACAGAATATACATTGTTGGTTAAGACAGTATACCTTTGATCTCAAAACCTTAAAAACTTTCTCTCTTTTTTTAAACAGTTATTCAAATACACATGCGTTACAGGAAAATATTGCACTAAATTAAAACTGAGGTTGTGGAATTCGTATTTTACTTTTAAAAATTATTACACATTCTGGTAGCATTTAAAATTAATTGTTTAGTCATAGCAAACACCAGAGGCAGAAGCTTGAGGGTGAACCATATGAAATATTCCACCTTACTGTTCATTCTCTCTCAATTAAGGCTAAAATTAAGTGCATTTTGCTGGACAATGGCACATTTATTTTCAGAGGCTGGTCACAGCATTCTCAGACCAGGTCATACCTGGCTAAGTATTTGCTGCATTTACACAATCAATTCCGGGGCGCTTTTAAATAGCACAGGGGCTACAGTCGAGATAATGTGAATGGACAACAAGGGAACAATGCATAACTACTAACCAGGAAGAGATATACAAATTGACTGCTCCTGTCTACAGGCACGCTCTGAAATTAAATATAGATGGAAAAAACCCTTTGCAATAATTGCATTCAAAGAAACAACACACCTTTGTTTCATTCACACATTTTCTGGATATGTAATCAATTTTAAAATTCAACAATTGAACATAATTCTGAAGCCTAATGTAGATGGCCCAGGGGTAAGAGATACCATATACCATATTGATTGTTATTCATTTCCACTTTGAAGTGTTGAAAATTAGACGCGAGTCATATATTATTTTCCTATTCTCCAGTGTTTCACATGGATTATAGCATTCTACTGTTTTAGAAGTCAAACGGGGCAGGAATAAAGGTCATTAAGAGCTGGCATAGGCCTAAGTTTTCACTGAGTAGTATACCTGTGAAGATCATTCAACTTCAAATTGCAGGTGATGCCTGTACACTGAAAACTAACTTTACAGGGAAAGATCAGCAAGCTTATTTCGTCCCAACATGACGGGTTTCTGTTACCTGCAGAGCTCTTTTTTTAAATTAATCGTGCAATCCTCACTTGCAATTTAAAGTAAGAGCATCCAGACAGTTCTAATATCTCAATTAGAATTAGGCCACAGACTGAGGAACAAATCTTAAGATATATTTTTTAAGTATGTGTATATATGAGAGAGATTCATGTCAATTGCCACCTATATTTAAAAGCATTGAGCAGGCTACAGAAAGAATACTTCATACATGTTATCTTAAGCTGTTCTGATTCTGGTAAAAGGGAATCACACGTATAGTATGGATCTATAGAGATGGGGAAGAACAATTGCACTTGAAGACATGCATACTGTAATGAAGATGTAAAAATCTTTTTTTTTTTTTTTTACAGCTTTGCCATTACTGAGTAGGCTTCACAGCAAGAATGGAATCCAAATAAGGATAGTAGGTAGGGGAAGGGCTGTAGACTTCCTTGTTCATGCCTTAAAAACACATGTATTTCTTGGATACCCTCCCAATGAATATTTCTTTTTCTCTTTTGAAGTTAAAGCCATTTTCTCTTGATTTTTTTCCCTACATGGGAGGACCTGTTTTGCAAGATCCTTAGGTAATGCATTTACGCCCAAACCTGAAACACATTGTTTTTAAGTCAGCCCCGTTGAGTTAAATCAAATGTGTTTAGTATCAGAGCATTAAATGACTACTATTTGGGATATTTTCTTGGGATCTTAAACAAACTATATAGTAAAATATTAAGGGGATTATACCTAATGCTTTGAAATTCCTTGATCATGGGAGGTGCTCATCAAGGAGATTCGAGAAAAGGAGATTCCAAGATAAATTAAGGCTCAGCAAAAGTAGTAAATTATTACTTCATTCTCAATTAGACATTATGTCTGGAAGTAAAGAGGATAGACAGGGGGCTTTTTGTGTAGAAGTAGTTTATTTATTAAAATTTTACATTATGCAAAAAATAAAAAAGATTGTTATTTAAAAAAATATTGTTGTTGTGTCTCTTATTTTCATATATACACTGTGGTGCATTCAGGAATTTGCAATTGTTTGCATATGACTGTTCAATGAAGTCCAGAAGACTTATGTCAGTAAGAAACCAAGTCATTTCAGCAATTTTCCTCTTAAGGTGAACACACTTAAATAAAGCTAAGGGTGACAATTAATGGCAAAAAGTAAAAACATTCTGATAATTTCTTAATGTTGAGAACGCTGTATTTTAATTTGCTTCTGTTTCCTAGCCCCCAAAACTCCTAATAAATAAATAAATGTGATAATCCCCTTTTTTAAACATCTGTCCTTCCCTTCACTAAGTGCTATTATGAGCCTTTCTTCTTTAAAAATTATATGCAGAATACAATAACTGTTATTGAAGAACAAAACAAGACCACTAAGCAGGCTAATTCAAACCAAGATGTTTTTCTTTATGTGTACCCATCCTGACTAAGTAATAAAACCAACAAATATAATTTACTTAGTTATTTATTATTATCATTCTGGAAAGTGAAGCTAACACGGCTTTCGCACATATTACTTCAACCTTTAGTTAGCAAATGTAGTTTGGGAAAATCATAAAATTTCTCAGAACCATCTGTTCAAAAGACTTCTTTCATGCTAGCTCAACCACTTCAGAGCCACTCAGCGAGACCTACAAGGCCTCAACAGTCATAATGCAAATCAAATTGCACCTGATTTTCACATTGCACAATCTCCCAGTTCCGAGCAAAGCAGCCAAGTCCTCCATTACTATCACCACAGTTGTGCTTTACTTATCACTCAACTGACACAGTCTAGCACTTTTCATTGCTGGCAATCATAGATTCCGTCAAGAGTGGAAGGAACAGACATTCTTACAGAGCGGGCTAATATTCTTCTCAATGTTGCATGAAGATGCACCAAATCATTTAGACACATGAACCCAGTTCATGGTAGTGGTTGCATAAGAGAAGGAGGATGAGAGGAACGATTATCTCTTATGGATGCATTAATAATCTAATATGTGACACTAAAAGACCGGTGCAGAAATAACAGCATGAGAGTTTTAAGCCCCAGAGAACCTGCCCAAGTCCTGGGCAAATGGACACCAACATAAAAATCTGGAGTGTCACCTTTTCTGTAAAGAAGGCGCTTGTGTAGATTGCAGTCTCTGCTTATATCGCTGCATCTGCTTTGAGGGTGAATGCAGTTTTTTGAAGAGTTCAGGGAATTCATTTGCTGGAAATAAAGTTTCCAAGAAGCCCTCCAGAAAGACGTACACCATCCTCTTATTCAGCTGAGTATGCTGAAACATTTCAAAGACTCTGAGAATGCCTTTCCTTGTTGTCTCAGCACCTAGGATATGCTTCAATTCATCTAGACAAATCACAAAATGATGTGACAGTTCAGTAACAATTCAATCTTCATGTTTATTTGCTGTAAAAGTACAAATTCTTAAAATGTTCAAGAAAATAACTATCATTCCCTAAATAGCCCTCGCACTAAATGCAAGGTTGCAAACTTCCTTAGAGAAATAGTTTCTCAACACTGTTCACATGAAGGCAAACAAGACTCTGCTTCTTTAAAACCTATATGACACATACAAGGACATTTTCCACTTCGGATCAAGGAGAAATAATTTCACACACCTGGCATCATCCCCAGTAATTTTGTTTTTCCAGCAATTCTCGTTCGCATTCTAATGGCATTGTCTCTGCGGGGAACAGTCTCAGCTAAAATGCCATTGGGCCAAAAGGCATCTCTGCAAGCAGACAAGTTTACAGGTTAAAATAAAAACCAGGTTATAGTTCTCCTCTGAAAACTCAAAACACATCTTGCACATGCAAATGTTAGGTACTATATTAAGACCTCAATATTAAAGTGGCTTCTCTAGATTAGCTGATGTTTCTTCACATCCTGGTTATACAACAGGGATGATAAACCTGGATCATTGACCACACTGGCTGTGGCTAATGAGAACTGGAGTCCAAGAACATTTAGAGAGCCACACTAGCCTGGTTGTGCATGACTGATCACAGCCAGTGATAGTTAGCCTAGACAAATGACTGAAGCCCGCCAATACTCACCAGCCCCAGCCAGCAAATCCAATCCACAGGGATGATAGGAACTATGGTTCAACAACATCTGGAAGGCAATAGCTTAGCCACTGTTGCTGTAGACTTTTCAGGTGCTTACTAGCCTGACCAGAGCAGAATTAATTAGGAGGAATAGCACTATGCTGGATGTGACATGCAAAGACAGCTATAGCTATCTCAACATATCAAGATATTAAAAGCCACTAGTGCAAAGGAGAGGAATGTAGAAAACTCCTAATGATGTCAGTTTAAACTTTCTATGGGAAAGAGAAGTTAAACTAACTGCTACAAAACAAAGCTGGAAAACATACAGGATATAGGTATTATTCACTGTATAATGTTGCCTTGATTCCCCCTGTAAGCAGGAAGGCTGATAGTAAGATTGCACATTAATTAGGCAGATTTTTATTTTTTTTGGTTGGGTCAAAGAATGTACATCTATTTTTCAAGTAACTTTACATATTTTCAAAGGAGGCTTTCTACAGAGACCGGCTATCTAGAAAAGGTTAATCATCTCTTTAAACCTAGCAGAGAAAGTGGTTCTCGTGAAAAGTAAGATTAGTTGTCAGCTAACATTGTATAGATGTGAACAACAGTAAATATAGGCAAGAAACATAAATTTCTTTGGGTACAGCATGTGTTAAAAGGACATACCTGAAACGTTTAACTGCATCTGCTACTTGTTCAGGAGATGTCATCCAATCAACATGATCTACTATTTTTCTGAAATTAAGATGGGCATATTGCTTTAATATATTGTATTCTTTTAAACTGAATGCAAGAAATAAAAGGGACAAATCTCATGTCCAACATTCATTGATACAGCAGCACCTGAAAGGGTTGGTAAGACCTGTATCTCTGCAACACTTACAGCTGCCAAATACATTTGTGGGGCTGTAAGGAAAGGAGAGCACACAATTTCTCTAAACAAATTTGCTGCTGTTTTAAATGCTTCTATATCTTCATGCAAAGGTGCCTACAGCAAGCTGAGCTTTAAGGGGCAGACTCCAGAACCTTCATTTCCCCCCCTACGTATTTCAGAAAAGTAATTATATTTAACATATTACTATCCAAAGAAAAGCTGGATCGTTGCAAAGGAAACAGTACCAATTGCAACCTCACAGGAATAGTCCTAAGGGACTGCTAAGGCTGTTTTGCATGACACGGTAAGCCAAACTTAGTAAGATTTGTTTTTGGCTACAGCTCATGGTTGGTGAGGAGAGAGCTTAGCCATGACTTCTGGTCTGGATGACACGCTAAGCCAATCTATAGCTTAATCTACCACAGGACAGCAATAAAAAGGTCAATGCAGAAGCACAATGACTGCAAGTTCCTCTCTGACAGATAGCCTGCACTAAGACATAGTTTCACTTACAGTGTCATGCAACCAAGGCTGCGACTATCTCAATGCCAAATATTAAGCTTCACAGCTGAGCAGGAAATTGATCCAAGGTGTTCACCACATAAATGCAATATTCAATCCATTACCCTACCCTAAGATACATGAGGGTAGGGTGGGAAAGGAATTGTAATTTTAATAAGTAAATATTGGTAATCTCCCACAAAGGGACACTGGACGCAGGTGATATGCTCAAAAGCTGACCATGACTACCTGGGTTCAGTATGCCATCATGCAGAAGCACCCTTCAGATGAGTCTAGTGGATCTGTTTTATAAGATAGCTGGATAAGGAAACAAGACAGACAGCAAAAACTGTCTGAAGGAGGAGGAGGAGTGAGGGAACCATTTATTGCGCCCCAACAAAAATTAAATCACATCACATTTTGCCTCCAAAATGAGTGCTTAAAAGACAAAAGTTTTTCATGTGTACTTTACAGAATAAACAGGTTTTTTAATAATTATAAAGAAGGAAGACAGTACTTATTTATTGTATATCCATGCATTGCTCTAATAAGCTGCTGAAGCAAGTTTTTGATATTTCGTCGTAGCCATTGATTTCTCTCCTTTAGATCAAAGATTTCATCCATGAGTAGCAGCATTATTTTAAGAGGAACATTGTCCTCCACCTATAAAATGGGGTGAAAAAGTTATTACTTTTTGACAAGTGAATGAATCTTCCTCATTCAGTAATGCATATCAGAACTCTGAAGAGCTTGCTTTGTTCAAAAGTATGAAACTATTGGAACATTTCAGCTCAAGCAAATACACAAGGTTGGATCTAACGCAGTCCTTCTTCAAATGAAAGGAGTCCTGCTACGAAAATGGTTTGATCCAGCAGATGCTGCCACAAACACAAAGGGACAATTTTCATGGAATCTCCCTGCACAATCTCCTGCACTGTTCTTGAGGGTTCTCAAATCCAATGCAGCAGATTTTGGGAAAACAAGAGATCTCAGGATCCCATTGTAACCAATTCATGTTATAATTACATTAAACACAAAAGCAATCTGGTATCTACATACTACAGATTCTACCCCCATAGATACCCTAGCATTTAACTTTTTGTGACATATCTTTCAAGGTTAATATCAATACTTGGAAAAGGACCTAGAGAGAGACTGGACGCCATCACAGAAGACAAAGTAATGAAATAATGTGTTTATATCTGTCAGTCCTCATCAATAATTTGTCAACAAAGTATGCAAATTTAGCTCATAGGGCTTCATTTCAGATTCCTGTTTTTGAAATTTATAGCCTAGAAACATTAAATCATATTTAGCAACACCTTTTTCTATGAAGGACAAACAGAAGATATCAAAATCTAAAGGAAAATGATGCTCTATGAACTACTGGCCCCTTGGAATTTTTGACTTTTTTTCAATGAACAGCATGTTACAAACTGAATTTGCATTATCAGTTTCAGAAATCTTTTGCCGCTCAGCATGGGAGGTTGTTGTTTGAAGAGAAACAAGTCAGAAGCACTCCTGTGTGTGTGTAATCAGCTGAATGGCCCTTGGGATGCTGCACAGTGTCTTGGTAGCTCTTAATTTCAAACAAAACTTTGTGGATCACCGATACACCCACTGTGTATCTGAATATTACAAGCTGACTAACACATTCTTCTGTGACATGAAAACACTGAAAGATGCAAACTCAACCATATTTAGCATTTTGGAAAAAAATATTTTGCTTGTACATGCTATATGTAGAATCTTCACACTTCATTACTAGCATGATGCACCATAAATCGAAATCAGTAACAGCAACGAAAGAGAACTGAATATAAGCTCTTTCTGTGATGATCAGAACAATGAAAACATAAAACATGTAATGCTCCTAAAGAAGGGGGGGATTTGCTAAAATCATAGCAGCAGACACTATTCAGATATACAGACTGGAATGCTTTGATGTGGCAAGAAAAAGATGTGAAGTGTAGAACAGGTGCAGATTTATGACCATGACAAATCTGCATTTAATCAGTGGTAATCTTATGGTCCTTCTGTCCTCATTAAAGATAAAAGATTTTTTTGAACTGATCTTCACATATTTAATCAGTGTTTCAACCAAATCTAGTTTATGAGAACATCAGGAACCTAACCTTTTAATCTTCACCTTCATATTCTTACATACACTCACTTTGGAGCACTTAATAAGAAAGTTAACTACATCTATGACCAAAGAAGTTGTTTAATGTTTTGAGGTCATGGACCTATAACAAACTCTTCTGAAAATGCAGCAAAGGAAGCTATCCATTTTTATATATATATAGAACTGACACAGAATTTGTTGATCATTTGAATATTGTAGGAGTAGGAGAAAAACATACATACATACATACATACATACATACATATGTAACACGTTTTATAATGAAGTTTTATCGGGATCCAAAGAACTATTCAAGTAGCTTTGCATTCCTAATGGGATTCAGGGTCACATTCCTTTAACAGGAATCCCCCACGTGATACGGCAACCAGGCTTCAAAACTGAGATTCGCTATACATTTTAAATAAGGCGTGAAGGTTGCTGTCAAAGGGTGGTGGGAATCCCATGAAGCATGCTACCTTTCAACTTGCCTATAGCTGTTCTTGGGACCTCAACTAGAGGACTTTACATATTTAGGCACCACTGATTCACAGTAATACCATGGGTAAACTCTAGTGTGCACACATGCACATATGTGTGTATCAATCATGCACATATAGACACACATGTATACATTTCATTTATAAGCAAAAGTGAGGTTAGTTTAAAAGCAACTATCAAACTCACATTGTCTTCAACTTGTGCTGCAACACGGCAGTGCTTAGGATCAACGTATGTCTTCTGCATTAAAGGAGGATCCTAAATCCCAAAGAGAAATTATTGAAAGCGAGAAATAGTGATGAAAAAATATATCCTTTATAAAGCCATAGAATTCTGAAACTCAATTCAAAACCAATACTTTTATGAACTTTAGTTCATAAAACACTTTTAACTGCTTGATATAAAATCTGCTAAGGCACAGCACTGCGGAAGTCCTTTAATAAAAATCCAAAACAAGTATTGGAACAAATTAAGCAGCATTTTCAGTATCTAATAGTCACATGACAAAAAGCCTAACTAGCCTGCATTCTCACACTTTTTCTTTGGGATTTGTTCGTATCAATTTATAAAATATAATGGAAAATAAGACTTGCTTTTGCTTAAATCTCATATAACAGAAATAATTTATGCTTCTAAAATGCCTTATTCCAAAGGCATAAACTACTGCTTAATCTGCATTTTCAAATTTTACTTTAGTCCAAAGTAAAGCAAAGCAAAGGTTCCAATATTGTTTATTACTATGCAGGTGCATTTTGTTAAAGGTTAGTAAGGCCCTACATTGCTGACCTTAGAACAGGGGTGGGGAAACCTGTGGCCTGTCGGAAATTGGCCAAGCTATCTGAAATTGATGGAAATTTGAACCCAGCAGCTTCTGGAATACCACAGGCTTCCCTGCCCCAGCTCTACAGCAATATTTATGCAATACAACAAAAAGGAGAAAAGGGGAAAGGGAGATAAAATACTCATATTTTTAATGGTTTTATTTTAACTTTACACACTTGAAATATTCCGTTTTGGGAAAGATGCATTAATGTGTGACACAGCAGAAGTGTTGGGTTAGCAATGACAAGGCTAAATGGAATAAATATATTTTATTCAAGGGTGGGGAAGGGGACTGATGGAAAGCAAGGTCTGTGGGGGGAAAATGGGAGGAAAAATTGCTTCAGACATTTGTCTCCCCTCTCCAGCATCTCTGGTGTACGAATGGAGCTCTTGATGCACACATGATGCTTGATGCAAGCCAGAACATTCCCTAGCATGGAAACAGAGGACGGCCTCTGCTTAGGCAGAGCATCGTGTGAGCACTGAAGAACTGAAAAGCTCTGGGCTGCAGCCAGTAAGTGGGAATGTAGGGAGGAGAAAAACTTATGTTAAAATAAGCCTAGGTGTTCTGGTAACTTTGTAAGGGTTGCAAAGTTGGCAGTATTTGAGGAAAGTGCTGGAGCACAGACAGTGTTCTGAAATTAAGAACGGGAGTGTGCATTTTCAGCAGTGGCCCACCCTAAATTAACTAAAATCAACATCAGGGAGCTTTACATGTCTTTGAACCAAAACTACCCTATCCAGTGATGTAACTGCATATTCAGCAGTGCATTGGTGAGGCAAAAATGATTAAAGGAAATGAGAGGGTGCACCATTTATGAAGATGGCCCACGGTTGCCAAACACTCTGTTTAAGAGAATGTTTGGCAACTTAACAATCAAGCTTCTCAACTGATGGTAGCAGCTGTATTAATCTACATATCTGAACCCACAGACGTTTCACTCACTCTGCCCTATTTTACAGTGCTGGCTTGCAAGTATCACTAAGCCATGGTTTAGCATTACGTGTATAAGGTGAAATGACCCCAAGCAAGATTTGGGCTTGCACAGGGTCCATGTGTCCAGAAGGACTTTGGTCAGGATTATGTTCTTATGTACTCCTTCCTAGGTTATTTTTTTTTCATTCTTCCAAATAAAAAGAAAGGCAACACTATTAAGCATAACTGTTACCTCACACTTTGCCTAGTCTGATCATGTTTAAATGAGGCGGCTCAAAATGGAACCAAGTCTAATGTGCGTTACTTCAATGCATTCTTACCTTGAAAAATGATTGCTTTATGTCTTGTCCCAATCTTTCTGACATTTTGCCCATGTTGTCTGACATTTTAGTCATCCCCTCTGCGAAGCTGTCAGGGAAGGACTTGACAGCATTTGAAACATTTCTCATAGAGTTACGCAGTGGGTTTACAAATGTGTCCATCTGAAGAGGAAAACATTTACCACGATTGCATAAATCTATGAGGATATGACTCGTCATCCAATAATGTGTGTTGAAAACATCACACTGTTTTGGAGAGCAGTAATACAAAGCCATTACTACGAAAAAAATATTACTGTGTTAATTTCAGGCATCAGTAAGGGTAATTTTGTAAAATACATGCCCTGACTTTGAAAACAATCAAAACTGAGAGAAATGTCATCCACAGACAGCAAGTTTCTTGGGAAAGGGATTTGCTTTTGTAACATTACTATGCAAAGTACCATGTTTACTGGTGCTGAATAATATTAATGGAATGGAAGCTAGAGAGATCCTGCTCAAACCGAAGACATCTCCACCCACACAGGGGGAGGTCTCAGATTTTCCCCTCCAGTTGTATCCCCCCAACCCAAAGTTCATACTGTTCCAAAAAGTCCCAACACCCTTAAGAGCAGCTTTTTGGGAAGCTGCAACAAAAAGAAAATGAGAAAATAAAAGGGAGAGGAGAGAGAGAAAGAGCGAGAGAGCGCACACTAAATTAAAGTGTTCATACATTGAAGTGTACACACCAGCTACTGGGGATAATAGACCCTTGCCCTTGAAGCAGAAAAATGTTATCCTGTGTGCATTTATTTGTTATTTTGAAAGAGTAAGATTGTGTGGTGTTAGTAAAAATCTATTAAGAATTTAAATGACGGCTACACATTCCAATTAACAAAGCACTGCTGCTGAAGATGGTAGCCGTATGTGGTCTTCCTCCACCTCTGTAATGCATCAAAGAACTAAAAAGAACTAATCTAAGTTTTAATACTACACATCAGCCAGCCCCATCAGCCTATAATATGGGGGGGCAGGGGGGCAATAATTATGTACATCAAAACATAGATTATTTTGTACTATACATAATACAGGTAAATAATGTGAAATGGGCACATTGTTTCTGATAGATCTTAATGTGTGATTCTATATTACTGGTTTACTTATAATGTAATCTATATAGTTGTTCTAAGCATTATTATCCACACTGCTAGAGTATGTTCCCTGCCAAGCTAGAGTCCCTGTTTTGGTCCAAGAATCTAAAAAAAGAAAAGAAAAAAGTTGTTGTTTTTTAAATGAGAACTATGTTATTTGCTGATTTCTGTTGCTTGCATATATCTAAAATCCATTACAACTCAAAATATATATAGTAATGTGCCTCATCCAAGACTTGTAATACAGTGGGCATGTTTCCGAAGTGGTCATGAGCTGTTTGTAAATCAACTGTTTGGGAGGAGGCAAGGACAAATGCCTGTGCCCAAGAGTTTTTCCAAGTGAGCAAATATAATTGATGGGACACCTAAGAACCTAGAAAAATGTAGCATCAAGCCTATTCACACCTCTAAAGCCAGCCAATTACAGCCTGGTGTGAAATTAGACTTCCCTTTCCAGATGGATGCTCAAGTATTCTCTAGAGCAGTGTTTCCCAACCTTGTGCCTCCAGATGTTTTTGGCCTACAACTCCCATCATCCCTAGCTAGCAAGACCAGTGGTCAGGGATGATGGGAGTTGTAGGCCAAAAACATCTGGAGGCACAAGGTTGGGAAACACTGCTCTAGAGCATTTGGCTGATTGGCCAGGTATGGCTTTTATTGCAACGAAACTCCACTGACAGCTTCAATTGTTGCGGCTGCCTCTAAAGACTGCTTGGAAACTACAACTGGGGGAAAATATAGCTGCTAGATGGTCAATTGGTTCTAACATGAGAGAACAGAGAACAGTTAAAGAACAGTGTCAAAAGGCAAATGAATTGATATTGATTTATATATAATTTTGTCTTTATCTAACATTTTTATATGTAACAGTGTTTTTTTCTTTAGGTTGTTTGTTGTTGCTTCATTTTTTTGCACACCACTTAGAGATATTTTTATATATTAAACTGTATAGAAATTAAATAACCAATCTATCTATATTGGCTACTTATTTGTTTCTAGGCACAATTTTAAGTGCTGTTTCTGACCGTCAAAGCCCTAAGTAGTCTGGGACTGAAAAGCATGACATCTACCTCAACACCTTTTTCTGAGGACTTGGTCTGAGTGTTTCTGCTTCTTGAGGTGTTGGCAGTGGCTAGAGAGAGGGGCTTTTTATTACCCCTAATTTGTGGAATGTCCTACGTTTGCTTGCCTGCCAGAAAATGGGTAGGAATGGTTTTTTTCCCTTAGTTTTTATTAGAGTTTGATGCTTGCTGTTGCTACCCAACAAAATTTGCCTAGTGTTTTTTTTTAAATCCATTAACATTTTGTTGTGGTTTTGTCAATATGTTGTTGTGTCCCTATTGTATGTTAGCTATCTTAAGAATCCTTGTGGGATAAATGTATAAAATACATTTGGATTTAAAGCCCACCATCTTTTTAAGGCAGAAGCACTGTGATTCCTGAAGAGACAACATGGTCCTCAGTCTAGCCCTCAAGGGTTTCTGGGCAAAGGCTCGCTCTTTTTGGCCAAACAAGAAAACCACATATTTTAAAGTGGCATGCAAATGAGCTGAAAGGAACTGTACAAACCATGGCACAATATGAATATACACTAATTTAACTGTTCCGTTCAAATGAAAAAGTTTAAGAACAACAGGGGTTCAGTCTCCAGGAAGTTACAGAAGCTTGAATCACTTTAGACACATGTATTTTAGTTCAACCTCTACTTAAATTTAATTTTTTTAGAATAGCACAGAAAGCTGTGCCTAATTTATAGAAAGGAATTGTGAGGGCAAAAGGGCTAAGTAAGCGTGTAAAATCTGCAAGTTGATCTACTTCAAGCACAATTACTAAATGATCAACTTTGACAAAGTGCTGCATTTTAAAATTTGGCGCTTAGCTCCTTTTGCTCTTTGATGTGAAACAGCCTCAAAAACCAGTTTTAGAGGGAGACATGCATTCTCTCTTTTGAGCAGGTGGTTGGAGTCATGAAGCATGTGGTGCCTGGAATGGGCAGAGGATTTTAGGGTAAATAAAAGGGAAGGGATATTTACATCTTTCAACACTAGGTGCATCTCAGGCTTGATAGCAAACTTATAAACAATACAGAAACTTTTTGCATTACAACAATTCTCTTACGCAAGTTTGGCTTCTTTGCCGATAAATAAATGCTTCTGTTTCAAAAAACAACAACAACCCCTTATTTGCATACTGCATTTATACCACGTGTCCATTCATATATAAATCACGTAATACAAGCTAAACAACAAAGGACATACAATATGAACAACAGATTATGTTGATTGATTGTGCACAATGTTGTAGGACGACAGCCATCACTGAGCCCTGCTAGACAACAGATAATATTCTTACCTTCCGAGCAATCTCTCCCTTTCCTTTACTGTATGCCTTGTTTTCCAAGAAGTCATACACACAGTGTATTAAAGCTGGATAACATTTCATCACTTCAGGAGTTAACAAAAGCTAAGAAGTAAAGGAGGCAGGTAATTTTGGAAGGTGAGCATTTTGGTTCTGAATGATAAAACACGTTACAGCACAGGAGAAATAAGATGTTTTAAATGCTTTTGCATAGCTCCTGCTTCCTAAAAGAACTAGTAGTCCTTCTCCTAAGCAGAAATGGCTAGTTCAGTCCTTCCCCCATTCAAAAAAACCCAAACCCTCTCACGTTAGAAAGTACCTGTCAAATCTTATCAGTTTTGTCTGACATTTTGTGGGCTTTGTGCCCTCAGAACAAGCTAGTATGTCTGTACATTTATTCCAATTCCGTCTAAAAATATAAAGGTTACAGGCGTACCATTACTCTCACATTTTAAAGGCATCTTCCATAAAAGCAACTGAAACTGTGCCTAAAAGTAGAATTGGCCCTGACCTCTATGGTGTTATGGGGTCACTCGATTGGGCTGCAACTCCACTTTGATCACGAGGCAGGACCAAAGACTCTTTGGGGAAGTGGGTGGCTCCCAAACAGTTTTATGGACTCCCAAACAGTTTTATGGACTCGACAAGCTCAAACGCTCATCGGAGTTTCAGGTAGTAAGGAAATAAAAGATGCCCACTTTCCCCTTAAACAACAGGGCATCGAACATGTAAGAAAATGAAGAGGCACATTGCAGTCCATATTAGGGAGTGGCCCTACTGACCCCATGGCGTCACAGAGACCTACACATCAGGTCAGTACCAATTGTACTATCTTCTACTAGTATCTTTTTGTCTTTTTTAGAAAATCTTTCTTTGAAGGATAGTGAATGGAAAGGAAATAAGATAAAGGTCTCACAAAGTTATGAAGGAATTGTAGAAAGAGGAAAAAATAGCTTGAGGAAATGTAAGAAAAACAGGAGCTTAAGGCGATGTGGTGGCTTTTATCAAGCAGCAGCAAAAAAACTGAATGGGAGCCGCCCACTTTCCCAGAATCTTTGCTCCTGCCTCGTGATCACGGTGGAGTCAGAGCCCAATCCAGTGACACCATGACGCCAGTAGAAGATTATGACATGTTTCATACCTTCAAAAAGAACTACTATGCCTGAAAACACTTTCAATTGTAACATATCAAGTTAGCGTTCAGCCCGGACACTGAGGTCCAGCTCCGAGGGCCTTCTGGTGGTTTCTTCACTGTGAGAAGTGAAGTTACAGGGAACCAGGTCTGCAGAGGGCCTTCTTGGTAGTAGCGCCCACCCTGTGGAATGCCCTCCTGTCAGAGGTCAAGGAAATAAACAACTACCTGACTTTTAGAAAATATCTGAAGGCAGCCCTGAACTTTGCTGCAAATTTTCAAGAGATCAAATTAGGAAAAAATTATTAATGCACACATAATGAAAAACTTGAATATAACAACATACCTGCAAATATGCATTTAAATCATTCTTCCTTTTTTCTAAGAAGTCTCTGTCCATGTTGTTGAATGTTTTTTTACCAGGAAGCTTTAACATACTTCCTAGATTTTCAAACTAGAAAAGAACCCATAATTTTTTATTTTAAATATATATCTAACATCTACATCCAAACTGAATTACTATGCATTCATTTCATAAACACACTTCCAATCTATTTACTTTGTTTAAGAAATCAGGAAGAAGTTCCCTCACTCACCCCCAGAACTAACTGTGATGGGTAACATCTGGAATGTTACATCTGCACCAATGCTAAGAATGTTTAGCGTCAACTGGACAAGCGAACTTGTTTTAGACTGTACCACTTCGGGCTAACAATGTGGGTTCATGCAACTGAATGCTCAACCATGCAGAATAAAGGACCATTAGTCTTATCCATTTATCTGTGTACACAAGATACCCTTTACATACAGGAAATGAAAATGTCAAGGATAGATTTAGCTTAGGTTTCTTCCTGACACATTCTTTTTCCATATGTGTGTGAGCATACAAGATACTTCTCTGCACTGTAATGTGATCCTAAATATCAATTCTGTAGTAGTATGAGAACCTAGGAAGCTGCCTGATACCAAGTCAAACCATTGGTTCATTTGGATCAAGTGTAGCCAGTGTGATGCCCTCCAAATGTTTGTACTACATAATCTTTGACTACTGGCCATGCTGACTGATGCTGATAGGAGTTGTAGTTCAAAACCTTTGGAGGGCATGACTCTTAACTGGCAACAGCTCTAAAGCAGGCATGGCCAAGCTGTTTTGGGACTACAACTCCCATAATCCCTAGCTAACAGGACCAGTGGTCAGGGATGATGGGAATTGTAGTCCCAAAACAGCTGGAGGGCCAAGTTTGGCCATGCCTGCTCTAAAGGATTTCAGATGGGGGTCTTTCCCACCCATACCTGGAATTACTAGGGACAGAATCTGAAACCAAAACATAAATTACCACTGAACTAAAAGCTCATTTAAATTAGCAATGCAGCTGAAGTTTGGAACAGGATTGTTTGGGATATTAACTTACTTTATTCTGAGGTCACTACAAGCCAAACCATAACTTCTCCTAAGTTTGGACTTAGCTTATAGTTAGTTGATCCCAGCTCCAGTAGATTATCAGGAGCACAGACCAGCTAAGCTCACTGAATCTCTTTCATCACTAATTTAAATTAATTGAGGAAGCCACCTGCTCTTTCCAGAAACACATTTTAACTGCAAATATTACCTGCTCAGTAATCCTCATGTGGAAGTCATGGAAGTCACTGTAGCGACGATATGTTTTCCATACTTCGTCACCATTTGGGGTTCGACGACGAACACTGATAGCGTATAGCGCGTATGTCTTGCCGTGGTCATTGCAAACTCCTGCCACAGTATATGGGTCATAATCAGCATAAACTAGCAATTTAAAACAAAAAACGAAGGAAGAAGAAAGGAACACAAAAGAGGAAGGCGAAAGGGCAGAAGAGACATGAAATGAAGAGATGTTGGAAATGACAAGGAAGTGGAGACAAAATGGGCATGCAAACTGAGGAAGAAAACAAACTGCCTTGCTCTGTGTATGAAATCATAGCATCCTATAATCAAGCGATAATTCAGCAAAATGTTCTTGTCTATATCAGAACAGTCCAACCGGAAACCGGGGGACTGCATGCAGCCTTCAAAGCCTTTTGGGGCAGCCCTTGACAACATTTGACACCCCTTTCAACCCTTGTGCTGCCTTCCCAAAGTTGGGTTAGCTAGGTGCTGAGCTCTGGGAAGGAGGCGTGGTGGCTCTGACAGGGTCCTAGAGTCCTCCATTCTCCTCCCCAAAGTCTAATTTGGGAAGGAGGTGGGAGGGCTCTATTTGTACAATCAAATGCTATATACAGTGGTGCCCCGCAAGACGAATGCCTCGCAAAACGAAAAACGCGCAAGACGAAAGAGTTTTTCGGTTTTTGCGTCGCTTCACAAGACGAATTTCCCTATGGGCTTGCTTCGCAAGACGAAAACGTCTTGCGAGTTTGTTCGCTTTTTTCCTAAAGCCGCTTGAAGAGGCACAGTTGCGACGGACCGTGCTTTGCAAGACGGAAAACATCGCAAGACGAAAAGACTCGCAGAACGAATTAATTTCGTCTTACGAGGCACCACTGTACCAGAGTAACAGTATATGATGCAGCTGCATACAAGTTATTTCATTCATTTCTGGCAGTGAAGTCACATAAGATTTACTGAATGGACACAGGCATACAGGTCATTTATTTCTTCTGACTCCTATGATGTACCTGGGCAGGTACCTGAAAAGGGGTACCAACAACAGGAGGTTGATCCCACTACTCCATTGTTGGTTTAGGTTGTATCTGTAGCTACTTAGGAACTGGATATGTCAAACTAACTGAAGCTGTATGTGGTAAATATATGAGATTTGAAAGCTAGAGAGCAACAACTGTCATATATAGAATATAAACTTTTTGGGGGCGAGGGGAACACACACCAAATGAAGAATTCCTGACTCCTAGGATCACAGAAGCTGGTTGTCTCTGTAAAGCTGTCATATTCAGTGGTTATTACCAATAACAGAATATGAAGTGTAGTGATAGATGCTATCTTATTTTTAAAAGACATCTGAAAGCAGCCCTGTTTAGGGAAGTTTTTAATATTTAATGCTGTATTGTTTTTAACACTCGATTGGGAGCTGCCCAGAGTGGCTGGGGAAACTTAGCACGATGGGCGGGGTATAAATAATAATAATTATTATTATTTAGCAACTATAGGCATCTTCCCACTTGTGTACAACCAGCACGAGTACCCCAGCTGATACACCCACTGTTTTCAGTGCCAAAAAGGGGGCAGAACAGGAGAACCCCCTCTCAGCAGCCAGGAAGGGAACCCCCACGTAAGTGGTGATTCCCCTGTAACATCAGGCCATTTAACTTACGGGCATGTTTCAGTTTCAATTTTAGGCATATTTTCATTTCCAGCTCTTTTTATATTGGAATCCAACTTACTGCTAAGGCAATCGTTCCATCAATAATTTCTGCTTGTGAAATTTGTCCTTCCATGCACCCCTAAATCTGTTTGAGAGGTTCCTCCAAACTTCTGGAGCAGATCTGGGGATGGGGGGGGGGCAAGAGTCCTACTGTGTAAGTGGACATCCTTGTTACTGGAATACCACAAATAGATTCAACACTTTAAAGAGAGTTTCAAATCACAACTGAAAAATTGGCTGCTAGTATTCATGCCTGGAATGAAAAGAGCTGTTCCCCCATCGAGATAGATCTGAAGACCTCTTTATTGTTTAAGAAAAATATCTGAGTGTGCTATAATAATACAGATGTTTGCTTAATGTAAATAGAAGGTGAATGTTAGATGTGAACAAATGAAATTATGGTGCAATACATGCAATTTAATGGTGACATTACTGTACATTAAATGAAAATGAAACAAACAGTCTTATATTGAATAGTCTAAGACATTCATGGAATTTCAACACAACTAAATGACATTTTAATAATACAGGGGGGGAAATCCAAAATTAGAATGGCTTAGGAGCCAAGGAACTCCACATAATTCCATAACCCCCAAGAAGCCTATAGGTTTGCCTGGAAAACTGCTTTGAAACTAAGGGAAGTTTCAAAAGGTTTGAATGAGTGGTGTGGCAGATGCTCAAGAAAAAATAAGCTTTTAAAATCTATGGGGATACATCAAGCCCCTTCATGAGCCTTAAGCACTTCTTTGTTCTTGGGGTTTGTGAATACCAATAACCACACCAAGCAAGCAGAGATCATGAGGACAAAATGGTTACGGCGGAAAGTAATGTTTAAAAGAGGTACATGACGGCAGAGTTAATCAAGGTTTATGAAGAAAAGGAACACAACAGCCATGATAGTACGACCAAATATTGAAAGAGAAAGCATCACTACTGAACTCACCGGTATCTGAAATATATGCATGTAATTGTATTGTCTCATCGGCAGGCACATTTGAAAGATCATCCAATGACTAGAAGAAGAATAGCCAGAGTCACAATTTTAGCAAGAATGACAAACTGCTTTGACAGACCAGGAGCCAATATTGTGCAGCATTTTATTCCTGAAAGCCTACAGTGGATGCCTCTACAACTTTGCAAGTAAAGATCAAAAATGGAAGTCAAACTCCATGATTGTCCTTGGCACCCAGTATTCAGATGTATATTTTCCCTGGATATGGAGGTTCCACTTAGGTATCACAGCTACAAGTAGCCAATAGACCTATCCTTGAACAATTCCTTCTTAAGGTTGGTATCTAAATTGTATCTACACAATACTGAGAACGAGGTCTTCATTTGGAATGCTATCACTTGAGATTGTAGAGGGAAAGCCATATTTCTGGATGCTTTCTAAGTAAAAACAGAATGTCCTCCAGGCAGTAAACTAGCTTGCCTGAAAGAAAGGTTACCATATCTCTCACCTTGATATGTTAATAAACTAGCTTCAAAATAAATCACTAGAAATAAAAATTAAAAATCCCCACCAATTAAGTCCCACCAGCATCAATTAAATTTGCTTCTCATTAATTAAATAAGTAAAGCTTTAATTACATAATCTCTCAATTAAACAATTACAGGTGTCCCCCACTTACATGGGGATTACATTCCAGGTCCCCGTGGGCATAGGTGAAATCACATAAAGTGGGGAGCACCCCACTTTAATAGGGAGGGTGAATGGGGATGAGAGTGAGAGGATTAGGGAGAGGGAGAGGGAGGGGGAGAGAGGCAGATTCACCCAGGGCCACTGCCCAGCATGTCCCGAGCCTGCAAGCTTGCCTGCCTGCCTCTGTGTGAGCCAGTATGTGTGGTAGCAGCGGATGGCCATGGAGGCTGAGGACTGAGAAGGGTGCCAAGCAGAACTGGTGCCAGGATGGGGGCACAGATGGGCAGCAGAGGTAGGGAGAAGGTGCCTCCCGCTCTGCTTCTAGTTGATCAATGACAGAAGTCCTGAGCAAGGACTGCACTTGGGCAAAAAAAATAAAAAATGAGAGGCACAAATACAAGATGGGTGACACCTGGCTTGAGAGCAGTACATGTGAAAAGGATCTAGGAGTCTTGGTTGACCACAAACTTGACATGAGCCAACAGTGTGACGCGGCAGCTAAAAAAGCCAATGCAATTCTGGGCTGCATCAATAGGAGTATAGCATCTAGATCAAGGGAAGTAATAGTGCCAATGTATTCTGCTCTGGTCAGACCTCACCTGGAGTATTGTGTCCAGTTCTGGGCACCACAGTTCAAGAAGGACACTGACAAACTGGAACGTGTCCAGAGGAGGGCAACCAAAATGGTCAAAGGCCTGGAAACGATGCCTTATGAGGAACGGCTAAGGGAGCTGGGCATGTTTAGCCTGGAGAAGAGGAGGTTAAGGGGTGATATGATAGCCATGTTCAAATATATAAAAGGATGTCACATAGAGGAGGGAGAAAGGTTGTTTTCTGCTGCTCCAGAGAAGTGGACACGGAGCAATGGATCCAAACTACAAGAAAGAAGATTCCACCTAAACATTAGGAAGAACCTCCTGACAGTAAGAGCTGTTCGACAGTGGAATTTGCTGCCAAGGAGTGTGGTGGAGTCTCCTTCTTTCGAGGTCTTTAAGCAGAGGCTTGACAACCATATGTCAGGAGTGCTCTGATGGTGTTTCCTGCTTGGCAGGGGGTTGGACTCGATGGCCCTTGTGGTCTCTTCCAACTCTATGATTCTATGATTCTAAGAGAAGGCCTGTTTGTTTATTTACTTATATATTTTGCAGTGCCCTGCGTAAACGCGGTCACGTATGTGTGGGATGTGGGAGTGTGTCTGTAGTTTGAAATGATAATAGAAAATTCTACCAAAAATAGGTTGCTACTTTTTCCTGCAACTATCCTTATCTTTGGCAGAAGCCCAACGTAAATTTGGGTGGGTGAAATTTGGGTGGGTGAAATTTTCCTGGCCCGGATAAAAGTTGTAGGAAAGCTTCAACTAATTTCTGTTAAGAGTCAGGAGCAGGGTCAGAAAAGGAGATGCCATAGGATGCAGTTGTCACAGCAATGATCTTTCTCTTATTGATACCCTCACTACTTTTTGTTACTGAATGACTGAAAGCACCTGTATGTTTTCCCCTGTCAGATAAAGAGCTGTTGACAGTGATAGTTATCTGGAAGATAGCACAAGGAAAGAGTCCTGTTCCCCCTACCCAACCCTGCCACTGCTGCCAACATTACAGTTGAAAAAACACACTTACCAAATTAATGCTGCCAGTAGGAGAACCATTGAATGATTCTGTCAAAATAAGAGACAGAACTGTACGTCAAAACATAAATGTTTAAGCAAGTTAACATGTGAAGTGTTACATATCAGGATTTCTTTCCGAGTAGAAAGTGTAAACGAAGATCTAATTACAAAACATTACTAATATCCACATAGTTTAACTTAATGATGAATTTTAGGCTAATTTGAAAGTTGCATGCATCATAATATTCCTAATTAGATTAGAACAAACATGGTAAACTATTAGAAGGCATGCAAGTGTGGCCCTAATGTTAAAACTTAAAGGTATTACTAATCTATACCGCTAGGTGGTAGCAAAGCACACTTATTATTTGTCTACTACTATCATATAATATTACCCTATTTGACACATTAATAAAATCAGGAGTGGTTATGGTAAAAAAATTAATGACTTCCATGCAGGAGGAGTCTCAGGTTGCAGGTACACAACACATCAGAGGAAGGCATATAAACTGGAGGAGGGAAGGAGCCCCATAGCTATTGCAACTGTTCTGCAGGTTCTAGACCTATAGACAGCTGCCTAGAGGCTATAAGCATGTGATCATCAGAGCACTGTGGAACCTGCTGGAAATGCTCCTCTTGCCAATAGAGTTAACTATCAGTTGTGTGTCTTTCTTATCTGGGTCGGGCCACAGCAATACAATACATGTTCATACAGCAGAACTTAATATAACAAAGCATGGGGGGAAGAAATTGTAGAATGACACTTGAGTGCTCTTTTATTGAGCAAGCTATAGGCTTGAAAAGTTTGCAAGAAAGTTTCATATTCACTTTACTAAGGGGCTGCATGTAACATGTCATAATTACAAAGAATAAAGAGATTGGATAGATATCATAATTATATTTTGTGATGTTTATATATTTATCTTCCACACCATAAAGTGTATAGTTTATCCACAGGAAACTGTTCTCTATTCATGCACGATGCAAGCTCAATGCAGAATGACTGCACATTTTAAAAGTCCTATGGGTATGGTGCACAATTAACCCAACAGTGAAACTTCCTTCTGCTAAGACATATCAGTGCCTGTCATCTTAAACACACGCGCATGCACACAATGTGGGCTCCCTTTTGGAAACTGGAACTGAGTAATCAGGTTAGGATTTAATGTACTTTGGTCTCATTTTACTGGACTTATATACACCTTGGTTCTTAAATTGTTACTGGGCATACAGGATGAGACGGGGCAAACATTTAAACAGATTTTAAAAACATCACACAGTAAATCTGATGCTGCAGTGATATCACAAATAAGCATAAACCATAACAATTAAAGTCTGGAATAAACTTTATTTTTATTTTATTTATTAAATCTGTAAATAGCCCTTCATGCAAAGATCACAGGGTGGTTCACAACATAAACTTACCCCCTTCACCATCATCTGATCCTCTGAAGCTAGGGTCCTTTAGCATATCTAGCTCTGCAAGCATTCGGACATAGAGGACATGCAGTCTGAATGACGGATAGAAGCGTTCGTCCCGGAGCATCATATCATATACCTTATGGAATGGAAAGTTCAGTATTACTCGCAGTTATGGAATCAATCAGTTTAGACTTTCAAAGGTCTCCTAAATTGTGGGAGAGCACCCAAGGAAGAATGGCAGGCCTTACTGGGTTGAACAACATTGCTTTCCCAATTATAAACCTGAGTATCTCAATTAAGAACACAGCTCGTCTTTAGGTGCATAAGTCATGGCAAGCCTTCGGCTCACAAACTTCCCACCTCCCCTTCCCTTTCTCCTTCATAAGCACTGTAAAGCTTCTGTTTCCAATTTGTAGTGAATCCATTTCCCCTTTCATCCACCAGGGGCTGGCAAGGTTTACATCGCCTGGGCCGGTTCACTCCAGCGGAGATCCCTCTGTGGGCCGGATTGTATGCGTGCCCGTGATTTCCAGCATCTGCGTCTGCGCAATGTGATTTTCGGCATCTGCACATGTGTAGACGCAATTTCTGGCACCGCAGAAGCGAGTTCCCGCGCTGCGCTGCACCGGTTTAACGCAGCACGCAGGGACACGCTGAGCGGGCAGCTCAGCTCGGGGGGCAGTTCAACAACCCCCATGGGCCATGAGAACATATGTTCCTTGAGAACATAAAAAGCCACGTGGCCCATGGGCCTTTGGTTGCCTACCCCTGGTCAAAACCTTAGTTAATTAACTAATCAAGGTCTAAAGCAGAGCTTTCCAAATTTTTCATGTTGGTGACATACTTTTTAGACATGCATCATTTTGCGACACAGTAATTAAGTTTTACTAGCAAACCAGAGGTTAAGCCAACCCCTTTCCAGCCCCAGGAGCGTGGGGAGTGACACAGTAACATGTCACGTCACAGTTTGGAAAGCTCTGGTCTAAAAACTGGGTCAATATTGACCCACCAACCAACCAAATTCTCTGCCATGCTGTTAATAAAGCAGTGTTATCCACACAAAATTCCCCCCAGGACAATTTTGCTGAGCTGCTGATGAATTTGTTGCTGTGCATTCCGGAACTGAGAAGCTGGGCACGCCCCAATTAAAGCTTAGACCAGTTATGATCAAATTCAGAGCAAACTCAACATGGCACCCTAGTTGACTCTGAAAAAAAGCAAGCAAGGGAGAATTCATATGTGGGAGCACACCATTTTTAGAAGTTTGGTACTTTTACATCTGCCACGAGCCACAGAAAGCAAGCTATGAGTTGCATGCAATGGAAATGCTGCAATATTTCTGGGATAACTTTGCATTTTCATTGAAAATCAACAAAATCAGTTATTAGCAACCAGCTTCCACCAATACATATGAAAAGGAGAATTAGCATACTACACCTTTCTCTGAATCTCATCAAATATTTCGGGAGTTGGATCCTCATTATTCAGTTTCTCTGCCAGTTTTGCAACCAAGGTATCATCAATATTGACTCTTGGTGATGCCTGCCATAGAGAACTCAATAAATTTGTGCACCACTTGACCTTATTTTAATTTGTAAAAAAATAAAACTCAAATTATTATTGCAGAGAGAAAAAATAAAGCTAGGGATAGACACCTAACAAGTAAAGACTGCAACAGTTATTTTCATTAAACTAAGATCACTAGTCAAGGGAGAAACATGTTGAGTTATAAGCAGATTCCAGGACCTACCGTTTCGTATCTGAAGAAAATATATTGCTTAAAATTTATCTAAAATGCATGTGTGTTAGTCTTGTCTCTTCAAGAGAAATAAAAAAGGGAACCAAACAACTAAGGACTTTGTCACATTCGGTCTGAATCCCCAAATTCAAATTGACTTGCTCAAAGCCAAACATAAAGAATAAAAATGAAGGACATTATTCTGAGTAAAAAGTAAAGACTGATCCTCTGTAGTTCAATTTTAATAAGTTCATCAGAGCCTCTGCATCTTCAAATATTGGACTGAGGTTCAGCAGCTTGATCTTAAGGTTCCTATGCAACCTTTAGAATACAGCTATCATATAGCTTAATTTTCCTTTAAAACCCATTCTTACCTTCTCTGACAAATATTGATCATAAATTCCAACTGCAGCTGACTTTAATAGGCCTTTGGTTTCTGTAGTCTGATGCCTTCCATCTTTCTGAAGACTCAATAGCACTTCCAGCTGCTGCTGTGCTGTAACCCTGTATCCTTCTACGGTCATCCAGAAAAAGAGATGTGCTTGGCCGCCCATCTGCTGCATGTAATCTACAAATAACAATTCAGTCACATCTATTAGGATACAAATATCCTACCCAAATAATTTGCCCTGAAGAACTACGGTAGATATAAAATTGAATTAGCAAAGTGATGCTGATTTTGGATCAGAATAATTATAATCCAAATTATATGTTCAGCATATTTACTAACAAATTGCTCTGAACTTTGGTGTTTACATGCTGCTCCCTAAGTCCTATCTACTGCTTCCTTGCTGCTCAGGAAGGAATCATGCTACTTTAAAAATGGCAGAGTTGACAATACATTGCAGCTCTTTAACCTTGGAATTAAGTAAGCCATTCACATTAAAAATAAAAAAAAAGGTTCTGCTCATTTGTGTTAGATAGTATGGACAGCAAGGTTTGGAACTGAAGTGGATGCGGCCAAAAATTAATTTCTCCTCTCTTTATAATTCATTTGTGCCTACTGCAGGCTATGATGGTATTTCATAGTTTTAAAAACACACAACTACTGTTCTCTTACCCATAAAAAATTGTAGTGCAACATTGTTAATAAGAATGGTGTCCAGAGGGACTGTGCAAAGTTTTCCGAAGTTTGCAGCCAGTTTCACAGTATCTATTTCCTGGATAAAGACCACATCATGTTAATAGGTTCCTAGATTAAAATCAATATACAATCACAACGTAAAACCATTTTAGTAGCATCATGCATGTTTTCTTCCCAAGAAGAAAACTCTCTTTTGTCATAGCAACATTTCCAGTAATATGGAAAGTCTGCTGCCCACGAGGTCCTTCAGCTAATCGGGATGGGGAACCTGCAGCGCTCCACATTTTGTTGAAATCCAACTTCCATTATACCTGGTCACTGGCCATACTGCCTAGGGCTGATGGGAGCTGGAGTCAAACAACATTTTGAGGGCTATAAGTTTCCCTTCACCCAAACTAAGTACAACTGGGAAACAATGCAGGGACGGTGCAACATTCTACTATACACTTCAACATTCTATGCTTTGTTAAAGGCATTAGGAATAGATTCACTGGGCTGAGGAAGTCATTCAAACATGATGATGCCTATGAAACTGCCAGAAGCAGTTCAGCAGTGCTTCCAATACCAAGCTGGTATATAATGGGCTTTGATACTAACTAGGCTTCATGGAGGGGGGGGCTGGAAGGGACTACAGAGGGCACCAGCAACCATCACCTCTGCTCTCTTCCTCTGACAAGAGCATTACATGAATGGAACTCCCACCATGTCAGTGTGGGGCAGAGGCAGGGGACCAGGAGAATGACCCAGGAGAGGGGACCAGTGATGTTATAGATCAGGGACACCCAACGTTCAAGAGACTGTGATTTACTTGCACGATTAAAATCTTTCAGTGATCTACCCCTTTTTTTGGGGGGGTTAGGTCAAAAATATGAAAAGAAGTGCTCATCAAGAGATCACTAATGAGCCAGCCTCGCTAAGAAAACTCCGTCTTCTGTTCTAGCGACCTACAGGATGGGGCAAGGGGACGGGACCAGGGGAAGAGCCAAAGATCGACCGTGATCTACCAAAACCTACCGGGGATCAACCAGTCAATCCCAACTGACCTGTTAGACATCCCTGATAGATTATACATATATACTTGGGTTGATTTTAACACATTCTAGCAGAGAAAACACACTTACTTTTCCTGACTGCAGCCTCAGTATTCTTGAATCACATACTTTCTTCACAAACAATAAGCTATTTATCTGATTTTTTATAGTGTTGATATCTGAAAACAAACACACTAAGAAGTAAGACTCAAAAAGATGGGAAGTATTTGGAGTATTACAATATAAGTATTGCTTAAAGCTGTCTGTACAGAAAAAAGATGACCAAGAGACACTGAAGCAGTGACTTCACAAATGGAGAAATATATTATTATTTTTAAAGCCAAGGAAATTGTCATTGGTTTCACTAACTTAAATAAATACTAAAAATGCAAAGTGAGGGATATAACATCAAGCCACTCTTGCCTTTGGATTCTGTTTGCCAGCTTTTAGAAATATTTTTAGAAAGTGATATCATAAACATTTTAAAACAAATGGCACAAAAATTAAATGAGCATTAAAAACTCTTCGTTTGGTTTTTAAAAAACTATACTTTTTAAAAACTATAGTTTAGGATACAAATGCAGTTCTGTAACTTTATATGCACTTAGCCCCACAATCAAGGTTGCATGTATTATCTGATGCTGTGACAACCATGATTGCACAATATTTTCTACTGAGGTACAGAATTACTCAATCCTGGTTTTGTTTTTACATATAGCGTTTACAGATGCAAATATACACTTTCATGCCTACAGTCTATGCCTTATGAAATCTCACAAGCTAGGATGAACAGGATTTCTAATTCATTGTTTGGGGGCTAGTCCCTTGCCTAGCCCCTTTCCCTGTCCAATGCTAAGTAGAAGTAGAATAAGCTGGCCAAAATAAGTAAATATACAGAATACACGTTGCAGAAATATGTGACTGTTTTGGAAAACAATGTATATGCACCATTACCAATAATGGCGACTATTCTGAAATACTAAAAGTATATAGGTGAGATCTGCAAATTTTCTGGATAAACTTTTAAGTCACTAAGAACTAAAAAACAATCTGCAATAATATCTTTTACACAAGAATGATAAACTTATTAAGTGCTTGAACCAGGCACAATCCAATTTAAACCAAAGGTCATTTGTATATTCATAATAGACCCTTTCCTGAACTGCTTAAGTAACCAATTTTAAATGAGACAATCTGTCAGTCTAGCACTAGAAATGTAGCTCTATGGTGCAGAATTATTGAGAACCACAGGTGGGCAAGAATGAATAGATATAGCTTCTAGATAGACACAAGTTCCAGACTTGGAAAACCATTATTCTGAAATTCCATCCCATCCCTCCGATTAGGAAATCCACTATCTATCTTCTGTTGTCCATTTAAAAGTGGAGTCTTGGAACTGAGTAAGGTTCAAAAACCTGTTCATCTATGAACTTAATGCATAGCTTTCTGCAGATCACCAGCAACCTTAGTTACCCTATGGTAATACAAGTAGCCTACTGCATAGATTGTTGCAGAGAAAACAAGGCAATGATTTTAGGTAAATAAATGCTACCAAAGTGTCCTCATCATTTCTAGCATGGTAAGAATTACCTCAAACAAAAACAAATGCTTTTGCATTCCTTGTCTGTGCCTTCTAATCCAGTACACCTCTTAAAAGAACAAATGTTATCAAAAGTCACCCTATTTAGCTCAGTGTTTGCCTAGCCATTCAATGGGGGGGGGGGGAGATTACATTTTATGAAAACACACTTGCAAATATGGTTTTTCCTCCATGCATCAGCTCTCAAACTATAAAATTCTCTGTCCTTTACATATTTAAACCAAGTATGTTATTGATGCTTTAATTTGCAAATGTAATTTAAATACTAACCATCTCCAGCTGTATCTAAAGATCGAAGATACTGTAGTTCTTCTGCTGCTTTATCCCTTACTGCTTCCAACTCCCCTACTTTGTCACTTACTTTAATAATGTTCATAAAGGCCTCATAGTTGCAAATTGAATCACGAATCTAATGAACATGGAAAAAGATAATACATGTTAATCTACTGTTTCTCAAGCAGGCTAGACTGATATATCAAGACATAGTTCCTTTTAATGCATTACAGTCCAACCTTCCTTTTTAAGTTCCCCTCAACTGGGTGTTCGTTAAATCTTCATATTGGACCTTCTAAGCAATAACCTTCACAACGAAATCTTCACTCTCCTGTTATTAACATCGAATAATTCTCCTAATTTCAAGCTATGTTCCACTCCTACTAATGCTGCTTCAAAAAATTAGGAAGTATTACCTTGAAAAAGATTAACAGCACTGGGTGTTTTTTTAAATGATTGCACTGTCAACTTCTACAATATATCTGTTGTTATTTAAGTATATTAAAAAGTGAGAACATAATGGCTTGGGTCAAATCTCAGTTTTAACCAGTTATGCTTAACTATGTTTTACAGGTGAACACACAGTATGATGGTGTATTGAGCAAAGATTGCAGCTGCTGCCACCCTGCTAATAGCTACGTCATGTTTGAGATTAGTGTTACGTCTAAACCCAGGCACTTGGTTTGTCTTCCCCAGACAATCCATGTGAGGTAAACTAACAACAAACCCTAACTGCAAGTTTGGGGGGGGGGGGTGGAGTGGGACAGACTACAAGCCGGGGGTCGGATGCAAACACTAAGCCCAACCGTTGCTCAGCTCCTTGCAGTGTGCCAGGAATGGAGAAGCAAAGTGGGTGTATCATCATCAAGCTTTGCATGCAGCTTTAATTCCTAGTTTAGCTTAACTGTGCTTTGAAGTGACATGTAAACCAGCCCTATACACGTAGACAAACATTCTAAAGATACTGTTCAAGTGTAAAAAGCTTACCATCCATATGAAATACTGATTAATATAATCAGGATCACTGAGCTGATTTATTAATGGAAGAAGAATTCCTCGAGCAAGGATTTCCTGAAAAGTAAAGAACAATAAATTGGCCACTCCTCAACTAAAACAAAAACTAACGCAAAACAAGCCGAATAAAAAGAAAATTAAACAAGAAATAAAAATATTCCAGAAAGCCACTTTTTGAAGCCTTGTCAGCTTCAAAGAGGCAGGTTCGTAAACCTATACTGTCATACCTTGGTTTTCAAATTTAATCCATTCAAAAACCAAGCTGCAGCTTCCAACTGGCTGCAGGAGTGTTCTGTGGCCAATAAGAAGCCGCGCCGGATGTTTGGCTTCCAGAAATCGTTTGAAAACTGGAAGAATCACTTCCGGTTTTCAATCGTTCGGGAGTCGAAACGTTCGAGTTCAAAGGTGTTTGGCTTCCAAGTTTCTACTGTATTTATATCCAAACTCAAACTGACATAAGCACCCAAATAGAGCAGGCTCATCTTCCCTTGATTCAGAGACTGCCAGTAAGGCCAAGCTCCTTTTACTCCTTGCAATCATAATAATGGGAGCAGAGGGTGGGGAGAGACAGAAAGACAGAGAGAGAGAGAACAGGGCTGTGTCAGTTCCATCCCGACTCCATCAGCCCAGCAGCAACCCACCCACCCCCGCTCCACTATCCAAATATTAGTAAAGAAAGGTGAATCCTGCTGAAGGCATGCAGAAGCTCATCATGATCTGGAATGCTCACTGATCACATTGAGTGCCTACATGTGTTCAGCAGGCTTTTCTATTGCAGACATCTCAACACACAGATAAGGAAGGGAGAAGGGGAAGCATTGCTGGTGGTGAAGGGGCAACAGGCACAGCCTTGTTCTCTGCCTTATTGCAATCGCAAAGGGGCTCACGTTTAGCAAGGTAATCTTACAAATGTCTTGTCAGGGGTAAGCAGCAGCTGAGCTGCTCAAACAGGAGATAAGGGTTTAATTGTCATAGCTGGCGACTCTGCAGAGCTGGAGAATCCTAGTCTTATTAGCAAATTCTGCTTTGTACTTAATGGGATACAATAGAAGATGCGACCTCCCTCTATAGCACAGGGAGAAAGGTTCTCAAATAAACCAATATTTGCAGAACCTTCTGACTGATTCTCCAGTGCAACCTACCAACCAATATAAATTCCTTCCTCCCCCAATTTATGATGTGACTGACAAGCAAGAACTCTAGGGCTTAGGTGTCTTGAAAGGCTTGCTACCACAATTCCAGCTCCATCTTCAAGTCAAAACATAATTAAATATGTAAGTTAAAGATGGAATTCCTTTCTGATCTGTATTCAAACACGAGGGAGCGAGAAAAGAATAAAGAGGCAAGGTTGAAAATAGTACTGAAAAGTGTAAGGAATTCTAATAAAACAATAAATTGCTGGATACATTTCAGCAGCAACCTTCCTCAGGGGAAATTAATTTATTTAATTTATTTACGTAATTTACGTAAATAAATTAAAATAGTGCAGTTCTACACATGTCTATTCAGAAGTTTAGAAACATTAATTCAATGGAACTTATTTTGATCAAGGATTATAGTAATTTAAAAATATTACCATACAGCAGTTCTTATGTGGTTTGCTGAATGCACATGTAATTAATTTTAAGATTCAGGATTAATTGTATTAATTTGCTTACTTTTGAACATAGGTTTAATGACTAATGACTATGAATACCATATACATGTTGCATTGTTAAAAAACATTGTTTAAATTACGATGGTTCATTCAGTGCCCAAGGAAGGTTTCCACAGTCTACTGGGGAAATTAATATTCTGTTAAAGCTTTTCAGTACTATTTTCAGGCTTGCCTTTTCTTCTTCTTTTACTCTTCTATATTTAGAGTTAACTGACTGTTTGGAATTAGAAGTTATTTCTCTCTTAAAATATCCTCTTTCTTCTGCTCCTACAAAAGGTACAATACTGTATGCACCCTTTGTATAACAGGCGTGATCTAGCTCACCATGAGTGAAGCAGCTCCACCCATATTTCCAAATGCCCTTACTGCCCTTGCATGTGTATTAGAATACATATGGAAAGGCAACGTAAGTAGTAATAACTTCATCTAGCCTCCTCTTGGACATGACAGGCTGGCCATCCCTTAACAGCAAACACACTGTGAGTGAACATGAGCATATAAAAGTGATAAGTATACGTGTCTGGTGGTAGTGGTGGCAAGGAACTGGGCTTTAGTTGTGGGAACCTTCCTTGCTTGGGTACCCAGTGGTGGACTGAATCATGCCATTTCATTTTTAATGGTCTTTTTAATCATGCCATTTCATTTTTAGTTGTTTTACACTCCACATTCATATTTAACAGAGCAACACTACATGGCCTACTCAGAAGTGAGTCTCAGAAATGAGGTAAGTAGATACAGGATAGCAACCTAAGTCATTTATAGCTTAAAAACAGATTGACTGAAATTAAACAGAATTGCAAAAGCTTTAATTACCAGACAGATCTAGATATAAAAATCTTATGGTGCCTGATTATATAAACATCATGCAGTTCCTAGGCTAAGGAGTATTGGACACTCCTGGAGTAGGGTAGGAAACTAAATTTACCCTGACAAAATATCTCATGATCTTGTTCTGGAAGTCTCCAGGAGGTAGCAATAAATACAGTAAAACTTCACACAGATCCCTTAGGAATCCTAAAGGTACAAGATATAAAAGAAAACAGTGGATAACAAAATCTAATATTGTGTTAAACATATTCCTTTCAAATATTTTAAGCAATAATAGAAATCATTATATACTACAATAAATGCCACCACCACATTTTCTATGGCAATAATCCAGAAAATCACTTTTTGGTAATAATTGTCTAGGAATACAATATTAGGTTGCAATATATAATGTACAGCCACAAGTCTCACTTCTAAACTAATAGAAAAAGCATTTTATTTTTCTGTTATAAATACATTATTCCTACTTCTAATTAATAACAAAATTCAATGTCAAAACTATGCAGCAGAAGTACACTTAATTGAATACGAGGGATTAACAATGATCCACTTAGAAATCTCAGTTTATTTCTAGGAGACTGGTTGCTGCTCTAATTTAGTCACAACGTAACTGAAGAAAGCAAGGGGGAAAACCTTCTTCATCTTTGGGAGATGTGCAGACGAGATCACGACAGACTCTCTTTTCCGTTTCAACTTCAACTTCAAAAAATGTATTTACAAGGTCTTCTGCCCCATCTAAATAGAATTGGAAAATTTGAGCACATCAGTTACACTGAGATTCTTTTTCCAAATGAACCTCTATGAGAAACTTCTTAACTATTTAAATATAATTCTGCTTAGCATTTTAATTTTCTTTTCTCATGTGTGACAGGATATGTATTTCACAATGAGGAAAATCTTAAAGCTCAGTTCAGTGACTACATTGTGTGCACTTCCACTACAGTCAAAACATAACTCAAGAGTTCCAAGCCAGGAAATGGCCACAGCAGGGACTCTGGTCCTTGTGTTTGGTAGTATACACAAAGAATAATCACAACTGCTTTCCTTGAAAATGGAAGTCTGTGTGACAGGAAGCAACTGCTCTCTCAACCATTAGAGTACAGGCTGTACTGTAATTTGTATTTCTGATACCATAAGTTTCCAGTTTAAGTACTTAGTTCTTTCAATAGGGAAAATCACCAGAAGACCAAATCTATTGCATCCAAAACCAGTGAATCACCTAATCTGCCTTTTCAAGCAGACTTATGTTAGCTACTACAGAATACAATTATCTAGACAGAGAAAAGAAAGCTTCTACTGCGGAGGAGCATCTATCTTGCCCAATGACTTCTGTCAAGACAGAAGAGGGCTGGCATACAATACTGCGCCTCCTGTTCCCTTTGCCTTCCTGAAAAACCCTTCCTGGGGAGCAGGAGAATAGGAAATCAGGAGGAATATGAGTGGAGACAACTTGCACTCTTGTGTCAAACAATGGAACCCATAATGTTTAAACCTGATATTTATTTATCACTAGTAGATACATATTTAATGCCAAACTAAGGCCCTTGTGGCAATTAAAACCACTGTAAAAGAAGATATTACACACACTAAGCTCTTATCTGAAAGATAACAGCAGCTGAATGCATTGAGAAATAGCTGTAGGCTACCTTTTACACAACTCAATTAATTACAAATTTTAACACAACATATGAAAGTTGTAGGCATTACCCTTAATCTGATCCTCTTTCTCCGTTATCCTTTGCTGAGCTTTTCTGAATACTCTTAGATGAGTGGTAAAGTCATCTACGAGCCGGGTGGTAAAATAAGGCTGCCAATCTACTTCTTTTGACCTTTCAAAATAAAGAAATACTACATAGACATAATGTTATAAAGCAGACAGACAGTGCAATTTTAAACATGTTTTCTCAACAGTAAACTACATTGCGCTCAATGTAGTTTACTCCCTAGTAGCTTAAAGTTTGTTTGGAGAGGGGTTTTTGTCTGTTTTGTTTTGTTTTACAGTGAACTGTTTTAGGAAAGAGGAATTATGATGAGTACAATTGGCATGTGGTTGGTTACAAAAAAATGAATTCAGTAAAAACTATTCCTTCCAGTACTTAAGTTGCACATAGTAGAATACAACAGTAGGTGGCAACCTTACATAAAAATGCTGTTCAAGACCTCTCAAGCACATGGATGAGGAAGGAAGGAATCTAGAAAGCTGTGGTCCTAAAGTAGACACCTTTGATCGAATTGGCCAGGAGGATCAATGCAGAGATCAGAGCAGGGGCTTGCTCCAAAACTGTGCATTGCTGAATTCCCATTTTCTTACAGATTTGTATTTAAGGCGGTCTGAACTTTGCCTATCTGTTTCTTTTATAAGTTATTTCAGCCACCTAAGAGCCAGTACAAAGTGTGCTGGTCTCCAGCCATCACGTGTAGAAATCAAAATAGCAAACGTCACTGGGTCTTGATGGTGTGATGTTACTGTCAGGGAAACCTTGCATACATTTCATGCATTTTACACTCAATTGCCCCTAAAACTAAGGGGATGTCCAATTACTCATAAATATGTAAAATGTACATTAAAATTCCTTTAAGGGCAACAGCATGTCATCCAGACCTATCACTCTCAGAAAGACTTGCTACAATAATTTCAATGCATGTGATGGCAGAAATCTCACATATAATCAAACAATTCATAAGCATCTGGAATTACTTTTTAAATACATTGAAATATGACAGAGATGCAGCCCTTGGACCACTTCATGTTCTTTTCTAAATTTATATTTCATAAACTTCTGGATTTTAAAGGAAACATATAGTTTTGTCTTTGAAAACCCATGCAGAAACAGCATGGAATGGAACTTTGTCCTATCCCATGACAAACTGGCCCAATATTTTTTTTCCTGGAACCATCCCTATTCCAGAGAGACAAAACAAAACAAAAACCAATCCCAAATGTATGACATAATGATCTGTAAGTATTAGTAACACCTGGTGAACAATCTAACCATTCAACAACAGAAGGTTATTATGTTCAAACTGTTTTGTGTAACACAATAAAATGTGTACAGTTCTGTGAAATAAAGTATCTGAAGATGTACTGGATCTAAATAAAGACTCCCTCCTAAAGAAACTTGTATTTAATGCCTAAAGGGAGATCAAGTAAGTTTGAAATAGCTAACCAGCATCTGTATATATTGGGTTAGAAGCAGATTAATCTAGTTACACTTTGCTCCCACTGAAATCAAAAGAATTTAAATCATGACAAATGATTCACATTTATTTCAATGAGAATTAAATACAACTAACCTACTGTTGCTCCAACCTATCTTTACATTTTTAATAAATCCTGAAAATATGAGTTGGAAAAAGATGTCCAACTTATTCCTGCTTGTGAGAACAAGCAGTGAAACCACTTATTATATTTCAGTGAGCAGAAGTGAGTAATGTTAACAACTTCCAGGATATGAAGGGTCATATTTCACAGTATAAAGATGATAATATTTGGCTGAAATTCACAAGTTACGCAGCACCTTATTGCCACTTAAATACTTTCTCATTATGAGATGAAAAAGTGGTTTCTTTGATCAGTAAACTGAAACAACAAAATAAGTTCATAAGTTTTTCCTACCATTTGATATAAGCAAGTTTCCAACAGTTGTTGATCATCATATGAAATGTCAATTACTTGTATACATCAAGGGATCCAGTTGGTAAAGCATGAAACTCTTAATCTCAGGGTTTTGAGTTCAAGCCCCATGTTCGATAAAATATTCCTGCACTGCAGAAGATTAGACTAGACAACCTTTGTGGTCCCCTTCTATTCCTCAATTCTATGATTCTAGGTCGGAACCTATGAAATATTCCCCTCTTTAAAAAAGCCAAGTTGTCCTTGTAAGCAAGCAGCTGTAACACAAACTCACAAAACATGATATATGTGTGCAACCTTTTGTGATACCATCTGTTTTTATTGCATGCAACTTACTAATATATTGCAAGGAAGAATTATGAACCATTTTTAATCTACTTTTGTAAGCTACTGGGGTAATTTTAGGGAAAGCTTTTGTGATTTGTTTGAAAAACAAAAGTAATTCTTACCTAGAAGAAAACTGAATTAGTGCATTTTGGAGAGCTTGCCTGATTTCAAGAAGAAAAGATTCATCGTCACTTAGTGTGTAATACCAATACTGGACATAGTCACGCAAGGAAAACTGGATAACCTAAAATTGTATCAAATTAGATAAATAAAATATTAAAACATTCATGTGTGTAATTGTTTCTACATTATCTGAAAATTGTGCTAAACAAGTAATGCTTATAAGGGCTAAAGTCGTGATGCTGGCCTGGTTCAGACAACACAGTAAACCAAAGTTCACACAACTTTGTGGTGTTTCCCTCCTCCCTGCGAGCATTTGGAGAAAACAAACTACGATCCTTGGCTTAGCATTATATCTGAATCAGGATTCATGGTTTGTTTTGCTCCTAGCAAACCTCAATCTGTAGCCAAGGTTTGTTCTTGGGTTGCTGACCATAGATTGTCAGGAGCAAAACAACCCTCAATGCTTCACGAACAAGCAGTTAGAACCAAAAGCCCCATCTTAGGTCTCATTACAATAACTTATCAACCCTGGTTCATCATAACATGCAAATGAAGCCATTACTGTGCAACACAATTGTCGTTCAGAACGTGAGAAATTCGGAACACTAACATGAATCACAATTCTGGGTGTGCTCAAGATGACAAGCACACTGCAGAGCTCTCCTGCTGCTGGTCACATTGACTCAAGAGTATTATACCTTTCGTGTTCTGGGTCATAGCCACTTGCTTAAATAAAGGTTCAGAGCTTAATTAGGCTTATCAGAGTGAGGGGTTTTTTTTGCCACTATCTTGATTTACTTAAAATCAGGTTGGTTACAGTTGCATTTATACAGCGACTCTTGGTAGAGTACATCAAGGGAGAAGGAATGTTTGTGCAGGAGAGAGAAGGAACCATGTGTTGCATGATTTCACAAGTCCTCTTCCTAAATGTCTAGTTTATTCTACATCTCTGTTACATGACAATACTGAAAAGCTTTTTCTGACTAAAGTAGCAGTCAGTGCATTTTTAAACATGGCAAATGTCACAATTCCTTTCCCCAAACCTACAGTGAACTGTGGCCACAGGTACCTATGATGTAAAACTGCCATCAATAGTGTTTTCCAAATTTTACAAATAGCAACACAAGGCTTACTTTGCTTTTGATTTTAATTCCACAAATCTTAGAATTAAGCACTTACATAAAGGGGTTATGTTCTCATTAACAACAACAATATATAAAAGCTTGTTGTTGTTAATGAGAGCTTAAACGCCTTATGTATTTTGCAACAGTAGAGAATAATACAGGGGGAGGGGGAGAGGATCAAAACTTGAAACGTTAAGACAAAACAGCAAACAGTAAATTACGCTTTAAATCTCCAGATATCCAAACTAATCTCAGTATTTGTCTAGGAATGATGTCAAGGACTCAAAGACACCAGGTCATGAAATCCACCCAGTGCTAAGGCAAATTTACCATCCCCCTACGAAAACATACAACCCCCCCCCACACACTATACAGAAGTTTCCCCTTAGCTAATGAGTACAAAAAGTACAAAAGTATTTTTCCCTCAGTAATCATGCTGCTTGCAAGCTTTGAAAGGCTTTGAAAAAAACCAGCAAAGCTATTTTGCATTTTGAGTATGACCCAGGGCAAGCCTTGCATACATGTCCTCTTTCCTTCTCTTACTTAAAGTGGAAATAAAGGAGACTAGAAATCTCCATATCTGTTTGCAGCAAATGATAGGTTACAGCTTGGTCTGGGATCCTAGTTTTCTTTAACCATAGTTTGTTGAGTTTGGATTGAAGAGCAAACTGTGGTTTGCTGCAAAAAAAAAAAAAAGGAATGGAAGCTTCTAATCCCCTCCCCTCATAAATGGAGAAGGGATAAGCAGAGTAGGGAGTATGCAAATTAAAAATTCATGCCTGTTCCTATCACTGCATTTTATAATTGACTGGAATGGTTAACATATATTTTAGCCCTGATAAAGAGTTCTGCTCAAAATTCATAGAGCATTTGACTCTTTTTTGAAGGGGGTGGGGAACCATTTATTAAATATTTATGTCCTCCTTTACATCCACAAGTGCATTTCCTCAAGGGTGCAGGACATGTTCTTTCAAAGTATGAATTTACATTAAATATAATGTAAATATAATACAGTGTCAGAAAGACTTTAATTTCTCAAGTTCTAAAAACCAGGGAGCAAGCAAGAGTAGTGATATACGTTCCTTAATTGAGGAAACCACAATTCAATTCTAGATATTGCTTGATGCTTCTGCAGTTCTGTGCCAGTTCTGTGCTATCTGTTTCTGGTTACATACATCAACCATGTCTGGGGCAAAGACCATAAGTCAAACAGTAATCATCATCTGCCCCTTCCCCCACCCTCCACTTCAACCAGAACAACCACAGTCTACCTGGTGATAATTCAGAGCATAATCTAAGCATGTAGAATGACTGAATATAAACGATACATATTTTATAGTTGGCTTGTTTAGCAACTAACAACTGCTTCAGACCATAGTTTAGCATTACATGTAAACCAGCTCTTTTAGTAAGACCTTTTGAAGTGGACCCACAACAAGGAATGCAAAAACAATCCGGACAAGGTATTATTTAGCCAGTTTATTCTCTTACATTTTAAACCCAGTTTTCTTCCATCTTGCATGCCACCTTGGGCTCCATGTGGTACTCTGGCAGACACCGATTCATGGGCTAGCCAGAAACAGACCTCCTTAGCTTCAGTAAGATGGTAGCTTTAGGCACCTTCAGGTTATACTCATGTACTTATGGGGGAAACGTGTTGTACTGGCTATCTACAACTTCAACACATATCTACAATTGGCTATCTACAACTTCAACACAACTTCAATAGATATATGAGACAGATGTGATCCAATGAAAACACGAATAAGTCCTTCACTTCCTTGGGATAACAGTCAGAAAGTCCAAGCCACTTCAAAAGGGGCTAACCACATTTAGGACATGATTTCTACCTGATCTATGACCAGAAATAATGTGAAGTGGAAATTGGTTAGAGGCATAACATATTCAAATAAATGTGATACAGCCCAGTATGCTCATTATTTCTGCCCCAAGGAGACAAGGAATAAGAACATATGTGTACTCAATATATACTAGCTTGAAAGTTCTATTTCAGCATCCCAAAAAAAAATCTTACTACAGCAAATGTCACATAATATCATGGCTATAGTCTGATTTACAATTAAATTATTTTTCAAAACTTACTTGTTGCAAAGGTTCATCAATTATATAAGCTCCAGTCAACCTCCTATCAATCTTAATAGGCTTGCTTTCCTGTTTCATTTCTTCTATGCACTTTGGGAGAGAATGGACACTTAAATCAATGCATTAAAAAATTAAATTCTGACACATGCTTATGGTTTACAATGCAAAAAGGATTCAGCAAAGGACACACCTACTGGATTTTGTACTTTTGCTTTGTCTATCAGCAACCCTTTGTGTGAGGATACCATATTTAAAAACCACATGGAAGTGCTGTTAAGGATAGCCATGATCAAAATCCACTGAGATTACAGAGCTTGTAGCAGGTCCAGTGTTAAACAGTGCGTTAATGTAGTATAGTTTTCATCAATACATTCAGACAGACACAAAAACAGATATATATCTAAGCATATTTTAATCAAACTGCAGGAGGACCCGACATTCAAGATTACGTTTTAGGCAACAGCTTCTAGTTAATCCACTAAAGACAGCTTCGTTCTTCATACCTTGTCTATCTTAGCAACTTAGAATCTAAACCAAAAGCAGAAAGCTTCCTGCATGTACTATAAGCACAAGCTTTACTTCGCTTTTCAGTCTAAGACTATGAAAGTCCAATTAAGTCAGCTGAAGAAGCAGATGTATCAACTTAAAAAAGATGAAAGGTCTGGAACGGTGATCCTGCCAGGACAGACAGCAGAAACCACTTTGGGGCTAATTTGCAGAAAATATACATAAAATACAATATTAGAAAAAGAGAGAAAGCTAAACTAAGTGATATGCAAGATGTAATGTTGCATTTAATGTATCTGGGTTTGTTCGTTGCTTTAAAAATAGCAGCTCTACTGCTCTCCAATCTGGATTAGACCAGATTGAAATAAAGCACTAAACTCCTCTCCACATGCCCCACAGTCCCAAACCTGATCTACCCTGACAGAAATGCTATCACGCATTTCATGCATCATCTTGTTGAAGTTTCAGAGAGAAATCACATGAGAGAAAAAGTCATTTGGGAGTTCACACACATCATCATGTTATTCTGTTTATAAAGTACTTCACGATTCTTACTTTATTTATGACTTCATTTTCAGTATAACCAAAATTGATATATCAACCATCAGCAGAAGTTGTTTAATAACAAAGGTTGGGGGGGGGGGTGTTCTTTAAATTGCCTATAATACCTTTTCTTTGGTTGCTAACTTGAAAAGGAAATGTGGCAGATAGCACGAGCACAATAAAGTTTGACTTGCGGAGAATAAATTGTGAAAAATAATGCCAGTATATTTTGCTTACCTTAGTAATACCAAACGATGTTGGAGGAAGATAGGAGTGTTCACACCGTTCAAGGTACGTCTCTGAGTTGTTTTTCCCAAACAAGAGTGTTACCACAAAGCCCCTAGAAGAATTTAACTATATTGTAAGTTTCAAACAGTGAGATAAGCTACTAACTTTCTAAATAAAAAATAGCCAAAACTTGTTCCCCAAGCCTCCACCTACTCAGTGCTAAATGAATGTTGTTTAAATACTGCAAAAATATTTGTATTAAACAAACTTATTTTTTGGAACACAAATCCTGCTTAACATCTTTGAATTAACTTCATTCTTGTGTATTTACCAATTCATCCATAGCAAAAGTTAATACAATATGGTATTAACTTATGGTAAGTTATTCACATTTATGTTTTGCTCCTCTCTTTCCAGGCACACCTCTGTGCTTAAAAGCTCTAAAGCAGCCCCCCCCCCCAAACCTGGAGTTTCCCCTGTGAAAACCTGCTCTTTAGAGCTCAATTGGAGCAAACATGAATTTGGGTTTTCTGCAGATTGACATTTGCTCCAACTGAATTTAAAGATTGGATTATTGGATTTTGCAGACAAAGCGCTGAAGCAGCAGCAGCAACAAAAAGGGCACTTGGATCCAGAGCTTTTAAGTGAAGATTGTGCCTGGAAGGAATGGAAGTGTGGATAAGCCCTAAGTTGAGTTGCAGCATTCACAGAAACAAATGGGTTTATAGGAATAGATGAAAATAAAACAGAGAAATTATTTATGCATTTAAAGTGATTTCACTTTAACCTGTCTTGAAGTAAGCCTTGGGTGAATATGGGTTGTGCATTTTCATAATAGTTAAATTGTCCTTGACTGAACTCTTCAACTGAGGCCTCCATACAGTCAAGGTCTGGTTGAATTTTATCTCATAATGGATATAACAATGTGCTATCAAAAAACATGCAGGTACAGTGAAATAATTTACTTAAAGATGCTTGATTATCTTGAAAAGAAGCAGAAAGGATGAATAATACTGCCAAACAGATGAATAATAATAACAAGGTTCTTTATCAATGTTCCGTCTTTGCAGACATCAAGAAGCCGGGGACCTATTTAAGTAACTTGTCTTTCTGACTACAATCTCTTTTTGTTTGATCCTTTTTAAAGGGAACATATTTATCAAAATAGTTCTAATTACACTGCATCGTTCTTAAGTACAATGCTTCCTTTACATATATCAAACACACACAAAATAGCATACTTACCCACCCACGAAGCAGAGAATATAAAATGCAAAGTAAAATATAGCGAATGGTCCAAATGTTATTAGAAAAAGCACGACGCCAAGGCTTCCCCATCCCCATATGGAAAGACTGGTCTGGAATACAATAAGACACAAAACAAGCAGTTTACATTTTGTATCGGAAACAGTAATAGCCAAATCTCTCCTTACACTTTTGCTACTTAACAAAACAATGTTTCCTTTCTACTGAAATAAATAGATGACAGATAGAGGAAGCCAATTTAGAATAGCTAGAATAGAATAGAATATTACTTTAACAAGGTCTAGCAGCAGTTATACATAGCTAGTACTGAGAATGAGGGGGTAAGGGGAAGGGTGCATGTTACAGTAGCTTCCTCCCAAACCCTAAACACCCATTTTTTTAGGGGTGAGTTGAGTCAGACACACATGGAACAGAGAGGCATGTTGGCCCCAGACTTCTTCTAATGCACATTTTAAGCACACACACCCCTCAGACAAACATATGGCTTTACATAGAAATAAATTCTCTTGAAATTATTGAGACTTCAGTTCCAAGTTATGTTTCAGGAGCAAGGTAGAACACATTCATATGAACGGAATGTATTTTTATTTTAATAACTACAATATGGTTTGCTTTTACGATGAAGAACTGATGATCACTGAGATTCACTGATAAACAATTAACTCAGATACATTAATGCCAAATAAGGTAATCCACAAATGGATATGCAGCCCCTAAGCCTGCCATAGGAGGTGGTCTGAAAAAAAGCTGACCGAATCGCCACAGAACAACCAACAACCAACCAGTCGTGATATTTGTCAACAGCTTTCAGCCAGGGGGGTACCATGGGCACAATTATGTTGCTTCTTAAAGGGAAGGTACCCCCTTCTTAAAGGGGGGTACCATGGGCACAATTATGTTGCTTCTTAAAGGGAAACAAAATTTACTGTGGCCACAACTTACTTTTAAACTATTCTTAACATCCAAAATTTGCAACCATGGTTAGAAGTCAGTTATGGTTTGCAAAAAAACAAAATCAAAACCCAAACCCCAGCACTGGTGACCTAAACAAATAAATATTGCTAGCTTCCAAACTGAAAGTGAAAAAGAAATGCCTTTGTAAGAAAGAAAGAAGGATGAAGAAAGGAAAAAGGAAGAGAGAGAGAGAGAGAGAGAGAGCGCCAGGTAGGCAGATGGCCAGAGAGGAGGGGGAACAATACAAGTCCATGAGATGCTCCTATGATCTTCCCTAAAGGGGTAGGCCTTATTTTTCTTTTTATTATTTATATTGTACTGTCTATATACACACAGCTTTATAAAGACAGGTTTGACTGGTCTCTACCTTAGAAGAAAGACAGAAGGGAAACATCAGAGGAACCAGGGGAAAACAGAGGGAATGGTAAATGGGAAGAATGTGTGATTACTTCAGTTACACATACTTTAGCTTAGGGCCAAACCAGATGTGACATTAACTGTGTGAAAGGAATCAATGTGCACACTTTGTATTAGGTACTTGGCAGCAGTGGCTTAAACACTCTCTCCTCACTCTCCGAGTCTCCACCATCCCAAACCAGCCCAGGCTCCGCTCAGCAAGTGCTGTTTACACCATACAGCATATGCACTTTGGCTGTACTATCACATCAAGTTTGACCCTCATTTAGAGCAAGGTACTTGGACCAGGAGAATGTTCAAAAATATTATACTAGGGAAGGGGGTTAAATTGTTCATTCTTGAGGAATCAGGAACTAGCCAGAGATATAACATTACTGGTGCAAAAAACCTAGTTCTAGAATATAGTTGACCAGTTGTGCACACAGGGTAGTGCTTGCTAAACCTTTTTCAGCCCAAGGGGCCATTCCTTCATGGACAACCTTCTGGGGGCCACATGCCAGTGAAGGGTGTGGCCACAGACAATGGATGTGACTTTTACCTGTATATAAGAATCCCAAGGGCTTAGAAGGCCTGGATACTCTCATTTGGTCCCCTGGCCAGATGTTCCCTACTCTGTGCTAAAGGTTGAACTTGGTCAGGTCAGTTGAACTTGGTTAGAGTATCATTAAATGCTAGTTAATTCTTCCACCAATATCACTGGGCTCAAAGACCTTTAATTTGGCACCATTATTTCATTAGTGTGTGAGAAAATGCTGCAATATAAAACATAGTTATGACTGCTATACAGAATTCTGTACAGACTTCTCTTCCCTTCTCCTTCCCTCTTTTCAAATGCAATCCCTGAGGGGAAGGGGGTGGGGTGAAAGCAAAACTTCAAGTCTTTTGATGCATCAGAGGTTTATCTAGGTTAGTTATGTCACTTAAGAGTTAGGATGCCAGCAGCAGCACAGCCTTTACTGTAAGAGATGTTTATGCTGCCAGTGTGCTTACTTAGCCTTAATATCATTTTGCAAGGATTTGTAAGATATACATCTTACAATATCCCAAAGCAAACAGATTCCTCAGAACTGTGGTGTGCATGAAAACCATATCTCTCTCTTTTAAGAAAATGGGAATATGAGCACCTAGGGACTTCAGTACACTTTAATGCTTACTAATTAAAATAATTACCGTACGTTCACTGGTAAATGTCAACACTACCTTCTCTACACAAGGTGCTTGTGGGCAGCATGGTTGTTTTTCTTACTTTTTTAAAAAATAGTCCTTTTAACAGCAAGAGAGAACCCAGCTCTGCATTAAACAGAATCATAGAATCAAAGAGTTTGAAGGGACCCTAGGACTAATCTAGTCTAACCCACTGCAATGTGCACACACAGCAAAATTCCAAGACTGGGGGCAATGCAGAAAGGATCCAGGATAATCTCATAATGTTTGAGAATAAGGAAAGAGAAACAAACTTCTGCTGGAACTTCTGGGCAAATTTCACCATGCTATTTCACTGAATAGTGCCTGGCTTCCCCAATAGCAAAAGTAGGATCAAGTTGCTCCTAGAAAGAAAGCTAGAGCAATCAGTCTTTTTTTCTGCAAGACAGATAACTGAACTGTGAGTGATAGAGCTTATTTAGATGGAGCCAGCTCACTAAAAATAGAGCACACGAATCTATAAATAATTTCATGCAAAGCACAACAGAAACCATTAATTGTGCTACTGTAGGATGTGAAACTTGCCACATATGAAAATGAAGAGGAAAGATGTTCTATATAGTTTTAGTAACACATAAATGGGGGTGGGAGATATCTACAGCAGAATTGTCTTCATCATGATTGACTTTATTCCAACCACTAGGTGCCCAGGCTACTGCTGCTTTTCATTTTTCCAGGGACACTGTCGACTCGTGGAACTCACTACCCGTTGCCTAAATTGCTTCATTATGTAAGAAAGACAGCATTGCTTATCAAAGGGTGATGATCCCAACCTCATAGCATAGCCGAGGCCCTAGCCTCTTTCCCTCAAATATAGAGCCTTAGTGTCTGGATTCGGTTATTTCAGGCTACAGTACGCAAATGCATTTTCTCTGCACACAGCATATGAAGGAGAAGATATATTCTGACTATGATTTTGCTCCCCATGCTCAGGAGATATATATGAGAAAGAAACAGTCAAGCACTAATTCTACCATCTTAGCTGAAATAGTACACTGAAACAAAAGCAACATAGCACGATATGTACTTCTGCTCCCAATATGCACACATTAGCTTGAGGCACTGAGACAATCCTGAAGGTCTGGTCACTAGACTGAATGCACAACATAAACACAGCAGCATCTGTCATCCCTGCTATACCAGATCTTACCACATAGCCATAAATCAAATTGGACCACAGAAAAAGCAAAGAGAAAAGGTTAGTGCGTACATACTCTTGCGAAGACCACAACAGAGAACATTTGAACTTAGACTAATCCTTTTCATTTCCAAGCCAAGAGATAAAGATCACTCAGGTGCAGTTTATTGGTTAAGTAGATTATTTCTATTTTGAGTTTTACTAGTGTCACATTACTAAAAGTGTGGTTTCAAAACACACGTCACAATGCTACCAAAGTTAAGTACCTTATATCTACACTGAAAAACACGTTGAACTCTCCTGTTGAAATCACTGGAGCTTACAAATGGTTCATTCATAGATATAGATATATAGCTATAATATCACCATTCAGCTATAATCCCAGGACAGTTTATAAAACCCCCTGAAAGTTAAAATCAGCTAAAAGCCATAACATTATAAAAGCAACATCATTAAAAGTGCCGCTTAAAAGCTCAGGAAAATGAAAATTACTTTTCCTGGTGCTAAAAGAATAATAAAGTGAGAGTCAGTGCATTCAGTATAACAAAGCATAATGCAATCATAATCCCCAGTCCCCGTTAATAATGTGACAGCTTTTTTTATGAACAAACTGTAGTTTCCAAACAGTATTCAAAAGTAGCCCCAGGTTTAGAACATTATATTGGTCTAACCTGCAAGTTATCAGAGCATGGATAACTGAGGCCAGGCAATCTCGGATCACATAGGCTGGTCCCTTACCTTTTCCGCCCCGACCTGGCCACAGTGATCCATGCAACGGTCACCTCCAGGCTTGATTACTGTAATTCGCTCTACGCGGGGCTGCCCTTGAAGCTGTCCCAGAAACTCCAGCGGGTGCAAAATGCTGCAGCGAGGCTCCCCATCTGCCATGGGAGCATATTCACCCAGTGCTTTTCCAGCTGCACTGGCTCCCGGTGGAGTACAGGGTCAGATTTAAGGTGCTGGTTTTGACCTTTAAAGCCCTTCATGGCCTAGGACCCTCGTACCTTTGGGACCGCCTCTCCCAGTATGCCCCACGGAGAGTCTCAAGGTCCATAAATAGCAACACCCTAGTGGTCCCGGGCCCTAAGGAAGTTAGATTAGCTTCAACCAGAGCCAGGACCTTTTCAACTCTGGCTCTGGCCTGGTGGAACGCTCTGCCTCATGAGACCAGGGCCCTGCAGGATCTGATTTCTTTCCGCAGGGCCTGTAAGACAGAGTTGTTCCGCCTGGCCTTTGGTTTGGAGCCAATTTGATTCCCTTCCCCTCTTTCTTTTTTCTTTTCCTTTCTCCTCCTGCGATGAGGCTACATTTTAATATGTTAATGTTTCAATATTTTAATGTTGTATTTTAATTTTAATTTTAAATTGTATTCATTCAACTTATTTTTATTACTGCTTGTTAGCCTTGAGCCCGGCCTTGGGGAGGGTGGGGTATAAATAAAAATTATTATTATTATTATTATTATTATTATTATTATTATTATTATTCTAGCTGCGGCCCTAAACTGGTAAAAGACAGGCCTTGTTCTTTAAAAGCAGAGCAGGAGGGGCATGTCAAGTGTTGGGACAATGCCTTTGCTTACAACTTTGCTAAGAACTGTTGCACTGTATATCCTGTACTTGGTGGTGATACTGTTTGCTGATGTTATCAATAAAGCTTTTGGGATTTGCTTAGCCAAGCATCTTTCGTCTGAGGGTGGGAGCCTGGACATTAACAATCCTGTTTGTTAAATTCATTTGTATTGACTCTAGAAGCAATTTGTTCTAAATCTTGCAAGCTTTTCTTCATTCTGGTAGAGAAGACTACTGTAGGAGCAATATTTACCAATAGCCTACTGTAGAGTTCAGAGCTAATCTAGGCCCATGACCACTAGCTGACCCCTCATAATTCTAGACTAGAAGCAGAAGAAATGGGTGGTCATAACAATGGCTCTTTCTGCAGACCACTTGGGAGAGTGGGGCATCTTTCATTCTTTACTAAAACACATAATCAAGTAAAATCAGTTGCTAAACCACTAACTTCTTCAAGTTTATACATAAGATAATGGGAACTTAACTGTGGCAATCAATCAGTTCCTCTTAATATTATAACAATATTTGCTATCATTACCTCTTAGTCTGCTGGGGACAGGGAGCAAGAGAACACTTCCTCCCTTTGACCAAAGATCCTGGAATAACATCTAGAGACAAAATGCAACTCATTTCCACAGTCCAAACTACAATATATACTTTATAAGTGCTCAACTTTCTCCATCTAGGTTGCAAGCAACTCCAAAAACATATTTTAAAACTCCATGTTTCATAATCATTCATATAGTAATTTGGAAACAGTACTAAAACAAAAAATCTTAATGAGGAACTAGCCTATCAATTTTAAGATCTTATTCTTTGTTATAGGTTATCTTTGTTATCTTCCCTTTATTCAAAAAGAAAAGGCAACAAGTGAAGGAGTACTTTGGAATCCATGTATGGTTTACCATTTAAATTGATTATTCCCAGAGGAAAGTAAAATCTGTTTATCAACAATAAACGGGAGATAGTTCCCTATAGGGAACTAAGGGATGTTTTGGGCAAATGCTAACACATTTTGTCCAAGGCTGGAAATGACAGATGGATCTTGAACAAGCTGGGACTCCAGCAAGAGTAAAATACTCAGAAAAGAGGACATTTTACAATGTTGGTCTAGAACTGAACATAAAAAGAATAGCCCTGTTGGATCTGGCCAATGGCTCTTCCTAGTCCAGCATCCCTGTTCTCACAGTGGCCAACCAAATGCCCATAGGAGGCCTGCAAGCAGAACTTGAGCACAAAGGCACTCTCCCCACCTGCCATTTCCAAAAACTGGCATTAAAAGTGATGTACGCCTCTCAGTAACATGTCACTTTGTTTTATGCCCTGCAGCTGCAGAAAAATAATTTTGTTTCCTGGTAGATTCTTCTCACCTTCCCACAGAGTATACTATGCAGGTATGACGTGGGCCCAAATAGATTGCTTTTTACTAGCTGGCTGAAGAAGGAACCAGTGTTTTCTTAAACTTGTAGGCACAGAACACAAACATCTTATTCCCAAAACTATGGTAACAATGTTGACCATTGACTTTTGCACATATCTGCATTCCAATTAAACTTTTTATCAGAAAAAGTTTCTATCTCATTCTCCTTCCATCTCAAGAATTATTGAAGTGCTTGTAAGTCACCGAGTCAAACATATCCAAATTAATGGTTTAAGGTGGCTTCTTACAACGTAGCATTCTTTGACACGGGAATGCTTCTAGAAAATTCCCACAGAAGCAGTTCATTTGGAAAAAAAAAACCTTTTGTTAGAATTGGACATCTCCATAGATCCACCTCCTCCCCAAAAGATTGAGAGATCCAGAATACTAATCTTGCATTCTATTTTTAAATCTGTCTTTCACAGAAAACAGCATGGCTGATTAATTTTAACAACTTGCATGTTGGGTTGTACTCTTTCCTGCTGACATGGGGACAGTATCAGGAGATATTTAAAACATCCGAAGGTGCAAATATATATTACAAAACTGGTTGTGACATGTACAATGAGTTATATTTCTCAAGAGATGTGCTAAAAATTATGA